>NC_090923.1:911685080-911988110 GCF_040938575.1 Ambystoma mexicanum | reverse complement strand
CAGTGGTACAACAAATTGTAAGTGAGAGGTCATGGGAGCTGTGGGGGCGAAACATCTGGGACCAGCCGACCTGGGTATCTTACATGTGGGAAATAGATTGCAATGGTCAGATTGAAATGTCATCAGGGCTTGTGAAATGCTACAGGTCGAGCTGTATAATCCAAGGGTAAATCTGTATTTATGGTTGGCTAATGAAACAGAAAAGTCGCTTGGGAATCTCACTCGCTACTCAGGTAGCAAAAAAGGTAAAACTATAGTAAAAGCAGGGAAAGATCGTTCCCATAGGTATGACTTGGAAATCTACTTGGCCAAAAGAACCTTGAGGAGACAACTGCGTGCAAGCGTCTTCCGATGCCCCTCTTGATAAGGTAAAACGTGACGCCACCCGATTGAAGACCCAGTATTGTAATTCGATAGGCAGAAGGACAAGGAATGGGAGGCTGGGCGATTGGCAGAATATGATTAAGGCACTGTTGAATTGTGAAGCTGGTGCCATGTGGAGGATTTTAGCGGCGGCCAAGAAGTCAAATGATCAGATGATATTGAACCCGATTGAAGGGGGTGGGTGGCATAGGTTAAGTTTATAGAGAATAAAATGTTCAATGCTACTGATACTGGTGAATGAAATGGGCAATGTTCTAACAAAGGGCCCACTAGTTTTATTCGGAGCAACATCGGTAGCTGTCTCTATAGCTTTAAACTCTAGAGCTCTGGGCCCAAACAGCCTTTCATCAGCAGTTTTGAAGGGGAACCCCAAACTCTGGGCAGAAGTGCTTCATCCCTTGTTTAGTAATGTGTGCCATCGGAGGAGTAAGGAGTAAGTCATTACTGGTCCCAGTTTATAAATCGGGGGATCGTCTGGTCCCGGAAAATTACCGGCTGTTGTCTTTACTCAATGTTATGGGTAAGGTATTCGCAGCGTATGTGCTGGAACATTTCCAGGCAAGGGTTAGTACGGCAAATATTCTGCACTCTTGTCAGGCCCGTTTCCGTCTGTGTTCAAGTACTATCCATAATCTTAGAGTACTGGACACTGTTGTAGCCCAGGCCAACATTCCTGCTAACCTTTCAGTATACATTGCCTTTGTTGACTTGGTCAGCTTTTGACCAGGTGGACTGCAGTATTCTGTGGGGAAAACTGCGAAAATGGGGGTGTGCAAGCTGACTTTTAGAAGTCATTGTGGCTCTGCATGTGGGCAACATGGCTCAAATTCGGATGGGAGATGAGGGCAACTTGTCAGAGATGATGCCTATTACCAGGTGGGTGAGGCAGGGGTGTATGCTTGCCCCCCTACTTTTTAACATTTATGTTGTCGACCTCCTGGCTAGATTGCTGGTCAAGGCTGGTTGCTCGCCAAAGTAGTGATTGGAGGAATGCTCTATACTGATAACGTGGCTATCTTCGACCATCTGCTAACCGGAATTAGGGCAATGTTGGGCGAGTTGGCAATTTATGGTAACAAAACTAAATTGTCAATACATTTAGGTAAAAATAAGGCTATGCTGGTGTCATAAAAGTAAATTAGCAGAGTGAAAATGCTGACTTTGGTGGGAACCATTGATTACATAGACTGCTATAAATACTTGTGGCTGGAGATCTCTGGAATATCCGTGTATGTGGAATTATAGATTCAAAACCAACCAGGGCTAGGCAAATTACAGGTATGTGCAGGAAATTTGTAGTGGACCACTCCAGCTTTTCTCTAGTCCTGACCTTGTACAAACAGTGGCTATTCCCTACGGTCCCGTATGGATTTGAAACCTTGGCAATGAAAGATCTAAAATGGTTGGATGGAGTGGAGGCACGGTTCTGGGGAACCATGTTAAGACTGTCAAGATCGACCTCTATAGAATATGTTCGTCTTGAGTTGGGGCTTATGTCCCTTCGAGCTCAACTACTAGCGCGTAGGGGTTGCCTGATGTTGAAGGCTAAAACAATTCCGGCCTGCCCACTACTAGGTATTCTGGGATCGAGCTTTGATTTGCACATGGTGGGAAACGCTGTCCCTCCTCAAGGAAAACTATTCTACGAGTTCCGTGCAGAGATGGGTTGGTTCCCAGATTTTGATAGATGCACCACTTTTGAAACCCTGAAGGGAGCATTTATGCGCCGGCTGGTTAAATATGACTTGCTTCGTAACTACAATCTCTCCTCCATTAAGAGTTATCAAAGTGGTACACCGCTATCTGCCAGTGCTGTCTTTGTGGCCCCAAAAAGAACTTGCTTCCTGAAGCCAGATATTGCAGGATGTGTAGAATTGAGGCAACTTGGAATCTGCTAAGCATGTCCTTAATGAATGCCCTAGATGGGATCCCTCTATATGGTAGCACTGGGACATCAAGTGCATAACTTGGATGCAATTTAAGAGTGAGGAGTTTTGGGTGTTCTATTTGTATATGGCCTCTGTCTGTCCTTCTGGCCCTATATAGAGTCTGGAGGTGGATTCGCCTGTTCCTCTGTTAGTTTGATCTGGGGAGGATCACCTTGTAGGGGCTGAGGGTTCAGGTGTCTGTGTTTGCCTTACATTTAATAGAGTCCCTGCTAATAAGTGGGTGATTTAATGCCTGGTGAGCCGTTCAGTAGTATCCATAATAATGGAAGTTTCTTTGCTGAAGACAAATATGAATTTGCTTCCACTGAGTGTGGGACTATGCATTTTGTTGTTGGTTGATGAATTCTACACCCCAAATGTAATTTGAAATGTAGATGGGCAAAGGGTTTTTAGCTTCTAGCTTTTGGTTTTACTCGTCTTCCTGACTTCTTTTAGATTGAGTAATGTTATTTGATATTTAATCTGAATTAAGTTTCAACAATTTGTGTTAACAATAATTGTGTTAATAATAATTGTTAATAATAATTGCATTGATTGTAAAAGTTCAGTTTTAAACTACTACTATACAATTTAATTAAATAAAAAATGTGTGTGTGTGTATATGTATGTATATATATATATATATATATATATATATATATATTTCTGAGGCTTGTGGGATCTGCTTAGATCACATGCTGTGCATAGGCCGACATCTAGTGGAAGCTGCGGAGTATTACAGTTTGTTTTTCGAAACTCGAAAATGGCCGTCGACACAGGGCATGCCAGTAATACTATCCCTAGTGTGACGTCCACTGTACCAAAGATCCCTCACGCGTCTAGGATCCTCAGATTGTATTTTTTCTGACATGAGGTAGCATGAGGAGTAGCCTGAGTACAGATAATCCAAGCAGATAGACAGAAAGGTAAGACTACAAGCAATCATGCGCCTTCTCTCAGAGGGGAGTAAGGGTGGGTCGCATGTGAATCTAAGCAGATACAAGCATCAGAAACACGATTACGGTGAGTAATGTATCCCTTCTGAGGCTTGTGGGATCTGCTTAGATCACATGCTGTGCATAGATTAGCGAGCAGTACCTGAAGGAGGTGGGATGTGAGAAGGGTCATGAGCAAATAAGTGTCTTAGAACCGCTTGTCCCACTTGTGTATCTGCCTTGGAATGGGTGTCAATGCAGTAATGCTGAGTAAAAGTGTGAATAGAGCTCCAAGTAGCTGCTTTGCAAATGGTCTCAAGGGGTAAATTTGCAATGAAAGCCAGAGTGGCCCCAATGCCTCTAGTAGAGTGGGCTCTTGGCATGAAAGGCAGAGTTCTTTCAGAGAGTGAGTAACACAGCTGGATACAGTTAATAATCCACTTCGAGATGGCACCTTTAGAGACGCGATCCCCCTCTCTGCCTGTAGCTACGGAGACAAACAGTTGATCTGTTTTTCTTAGCGGTCTGGTCTTATTTACATAGTAGAGGACCGCCCTATGCACATCTAGGGTGTGTAGTTTCACCTCAGCCGAGCTTTGCGGGTCCTGGAAGAAAGCCGGAAGTTCGATGGACTGGTTTACATGGAATTTAGATATAAATTTAGGTGAGAACCTAGGGTGTGTGCGTAAAACCAGTTTGTCTTTATGGACAGTAAAGAAGGGATCCTGCACTGACAGAGCCTGAATTTCACTGACCCTTCTTATAGAAGTAATAGCTACTAATTAGGCCGTTTTATAAGTCAGGTGTTTGATACAAGCATCAGAAATACGATCCCATATTCTCTCTCTCTCTCTCTCTCTCTCTCTCTCTCTCTCTCTCTCTCTCTCTCTCTCTCTCTCTCTCTCTCACTCTCACTCTCACTCTCACTCTCACTCTCACTCTCACTCTCACTCTCACTCTCACTCTCACTCTCACTCTCACTCTCACTCTCACTCTCACTCTCACTCTCACTCTCACTCTCACTCTCACTCTCACTCTCACTCTCACTCTCACTCTCACTCTCACTCTCACTCTCACTCTCACTCTCACTCTCACTCTCACTCTCACTCTCACTCTCACTCTCACTCTCACTCTCACTCTCACTCTCACTCTCACTCTCACTCTCACTCTCACTCTCACTCTCACTCTCACTCTCTCGTCTCTGGGTATTCATAGTGGCTGACAGTGACACTGTCAAACACATGATACCCAGCAAATATTGATTATCCCTTGTTTAGGGTTTTTGTCAGGCGTGGATGGTCCTTTGACGCTATGGGTTCTTGGCCAATAGTGGGAGCTTTTCTGGTGTTTTACCCAATCTGGTCTTCCCCAGAGTCTGAGATACAGTCCTCTGCAGTTGTTTCGATTTCTCCTTTAAGCTGGTATCTTCAGTGTCTGAGGGAATAGTCCACAAAAGTCTTTCAGCTTCAGCTCAACCCTACTCTTCCTTTGAAAGCTTATTCTGCAGGTTATCTGTCATTGCCTACCTTCTCTCTTACTCTTGCTACCATCTACAGGCCACGCGGACCAAACCTCCTTCCTCTCAGAATGGGCGGACCTGTCCTCCTTTCTTCTTGCCTCCTCACCAAACCTATGTTCCTTGGGGACCTAACATATATCTGGACTCTCCAGATGTGGCTACTGTACTCTTCTGCGACTCTTTCCCTCACTATCCTTCCCTCTTGCCCAAACCACTCTGCCCGACGGACCTTGAAGACTCTCCTCTCTACAGACAGACCATTCTCAACCCTTGTACTACCCCTCCCTCCTGGTCTGACCATTCCCTTCTCACCTTGGCCTCCCCTGCCCCCTGATGATGCCTCCGCCTGCACTGCCAGTCTCCTTCGCCGCCATTCGACTGACGAAACGTGTCACAGCTGCTACATTTGCCGCCTCCTTCACCCCTCCTCCGCCCCCTTCATTTTACTCCCCTTCTGATTCTGATTCTGTTCTAGCTAACCTCCATCTCTCTATCTCTTAACACCCTGGACATCCTTGCCCCCGTCATGAGGATCTGCATGAAGCCTGCCTCCAAATGGAACTCTTGGTATGACTCTGACTTGGCAGCTTTGAAATGCAAGTGCAGAGCGGAAGTGGTAGGCATCTAGCTCATCCTCTGACAAACTGGCCTGCTGCCTACTCCAAAGGCAATATCCTCTTGCTATCTGCTCCAAGAAGACTGCTCGTGTCCAAGCCTGCATCTCTGGAGCCACCAATAACACGTGGGAACTTTTTAAAATTTGCAAGGAACTTGCTAATCCTACTGCAATCTCCTCCTCTCCTCCTCCCTCTCAGTAACTCTGCACTGCACCGGCTGCCCACTTCTCCTCCAAATCTTAGGAAATCTTCTCCTCTCTGCCATCTGCCCTCCCAGTCCCCCCCTTCTCTTGCCTCCCTTTGCAACCCTCTGACCCCCACACTCCCATTGCACTGGACGAGATCTCTGTCTGCTCTAAGAAAGTCTGATCTAAACAGGTGCTCACCTGCTCCTCCAGAACCATCAAGGACAACATTGCCGCTCTCGCCCCATCATTGGCTGACCTTTGCAACCATTCCCTTCCCACAACCCCTTAAGCACTCTCTTGTGCACCCTCTCCTAAAAAAGCCATCTGCTGACCCTTCTTGCCCGGCCAACTATCGCCCTCTCCATCACCCCTTTTTTGGGCAAACTCATGGAGAAGCTGGTCATACCCCAACTGACCCTCCACACCGAAATGGATGGCTGCCTCCATGACCACCAGTCCGGTTCCAGGGCATCCAGCGGCACAGAAACAGCTCTCAACACCTGTGGAGACCTGCTCTCAACACCTGTGAAGACCTGCTCTCCAACCTGGACTCAAACACACTCTCTGTTCTGATCCTCTTCAATCTTTCTTCTGCCTTTGGCACAGTCAACCACTCCATCCTCATAAACCGTCTTCATGATACCCTAGGCATCCCAGACCGGTCTCTGGTGTGGCTTTCCTCCTTTCTTTACAAACCGACCCTCCCAAATGCAAAGGGGTCCTTTTTCTCTCCTCCACCTCACTCTCTACCTGTGGCATCCCTTGGGGTTCTATCCTATCACCATGGCTCTTCAACATCTACCTGGCCCCTCCGACTCACTTGATCTCCACCTTCTCCCCTCGTGTCCAGTGTTATGCAGATGACACGCATCTCTCCTTCAAGCTGCCAACTTCTACCTCCTCCCACTCCTCTCTCATACCTGACTGCCTGACTGCCATGCAGGCATGGTGCTCTACCACTGATCTCTGCCTTAATGCCAGTAAGATGGAGATCCTTCTCATTGGGACGCCTGCTCCTTGCTCCCCGCCCCCCAATCTTTGGCCAGCCTCCTTGGGTCCCCTCCCTTCACCCACTTGTGAGGCAAAAAACCTGAGGATCATCTTTGACTCCTCTCTTTCTCTCCATACATCAGACGTTGCCAAGAAGTCGACTTTTTCAGCTCCACCTCCTCAGGGGCATTATACCCTTCTTCATCTTCCCCCAGAAGCTCAACATCTCCAGAGCCCTGGCTCTCTCTAGGCTGGACTACTGCAACAGCCTCTTCCTCAATTTGCCTCGACCCCCCCGACCCCCTTCGCCCCCTTCAACTAATCCAGAATAAGATTGCGACTTATCCTTGACCTCAGGCCCAGGGACCGCATCTCTGCAACCTTAAAATATTTCCAGTGGCTCCCTGTGACTGTAATGATCAAATTCAAAACCCTGTGAATCGTCCACCAGGCTGTCTTGGGGCTGGGACCTCTACATCCAGCTTTTCCTCCCTAAATACCTGCCTGTCAGAGTTCTTCTGTCTTCTGGCTCCAACTCTCTCTGCAGGTCAAACGCTTATCCAAGCAGAGAGTGGGAGGTAGATCGCTCTCCTCGGCGAGTTCCTCCCTCTGGAACAGTCTCCCTACCCCCCTCAGACTTGAGCCAGATGTTCTTAAGTTCCAGAAACTTGTCAAGACTTTCCTTTTCTCCTCTTTCTTCCCCTCTCCCCCTTCCGTGCTAAACGTTCCCTCTGCCGCTGCATCTGAGGCCTGGTCCCTTCAGTCATGCAGGGTCCAGATCCCCCCCCATACCCGTCCCCTCAGCATCCGTTACCAGCACTTGCCCTCTGGCTCCCTTCCCCTAAATAGCCCTAACCTGATCCACCCTATCCACTGCATTTACCCTCCCTCCCCCCTCTTTCCCTTGGCACTTGCCATTTTAGCACCCCCCCCACTACTTGCCCACCCTCTCCCTTTGGGCACCCCACTCCTGCATTTCTCCCTCTACCCTCCCACCCCTCAGTCATTATCTGAGATATGGCCTCAGCAGGCTCTAGGATCTCTTTGCCTTCCTCACCGCACTCGCCGTGCTCTGGTTGGTAACCTGGTCATCGAAACTTCCCATCAAATCAGTAGCTCTTTTATATGGATCCTCTGCCCTTTGATTGTCTAATCTAATTTCCGATTTGTTATTACCATTCTAACGTGGATCTGTCTGGGATTGGTTATTCTGCCTTTAAAATCTCTCTCTAAACGTTATTGCCTCATGCGTAATGAGGATTCTTTGTTGCCTAATTGTCACAGCTTTGGCTTCCATGTGCAGGAGGGGCACGAATCAGCCACCCCCCACTGCGGTCTTGGTGCTGCAAGTCTAAGCTTAGACA
The DNA here is from genome assembly GCF_040938575.1 of Ambystoma mexicanum. Lineage (NCBI taxonomy): Eukaryota > Metazoa > Chordata > Amphibia > Caudata > Ambystomatidae > Ambystoma > Ambystoma mexicanum. Next base: position 911,980,185 of record NC_090923.1, on the reverse strand, counting down.
AGCCTCCGAGACCCCAGTAGAGGAAGAACGTTAGGATCACGATGGTTGGATAGGTGTGGTTTGATAGGGGGCCGCACGTGGCTAATTTTCATGCAGAATGCTTCGAAAGCCGCTGTCTCTGAGCGCTGTAGAGAGCATCAAATGCAGTGAGTTAAGCGCGGAGCACTTAGCTTTTACTCTGGGCATGGGACGTGGTTGGTATGGGCTGAACCCCCAGCGCATGCCCCTAAGCCTTGGTTTCTCCCCACAGCTTTTGCGGTACTTATCTGGTGTAAGCGAGGGGCCGGAAAGCTTCTTCCTTGGGGAGTGGCCCCTCGTGTGAATCCCCTTGTCAGCAGCTCTAGCCGATGCGTCTGCTCTGGTCGGGTGCTTAAGCACAAGCCCCATGCTTTCTCTCGCGCGCATTTGTGCCCCAGCCAGCGTGGGTGTGGAAATGTAGTTCCTGGCCCAGTGGCTGCTGGGAACTATAGTCTGTAGGTCCTTTTTCCTGCAAAGAGGGCAGAGAAGCTTTCGATAAGGTTGGAGCTTTTTCTTTTATTCTGATTTCTTTTCTTTGTTGTCATGTGCCTGAAGCCTGCTGAGAAGCCTTGCCCCCTTAATCCTACTCCCGTCATACACGCTCCCACACCCTATACTCTGACACTAATGTTTTCCATGTAAATATAGAATGTGGGATCGTATATAAACTGTGCGCTAGTGACCACTCTCAAATTATCAGAAGAAATTATTAATTCAAAATAGAAAAGTAAAAGAGAGAGAAAAGGATGGGTGGCTGCGGGTAATTCCACTCCCACAGAGCTTCCCACAATGTTCTGTAAATAGTAAATGTTCAACAGAAAATGGGAGGGTTGTCAAGCCCCACGCTCAAACCCTAATGACATATGCAGTCCAAATGATGGCGTTATGATGCCGAGAAATCACTCAAAAAGAAGTTCCAATGTCATACAGATTCTTTAATATGGTGGACAGCTGACACGTGTTTCGACCACTGGTTGTCTTCAAGGCTGTGTTAAGTATTTGTTCATGCATATAAGTGTACAATATACACAAACAAATGAAAACATTATTATTACATTTGGTCATTTACAAAGTAAAAAGAAAAAGAAAATGTCTAATGTATAATACATGCATACCAACAGAAATCGATTGATCAAAAAGTAAAGAAGGAAGATCATACCATATTGTGTCACAACATCGGGTCGGGCTAACAGGTGGGTTTGGGGTGGTGGAAAGAAAAATAAGAAATAAAGGAAAATAAGAAAGTTTGTTGTATCCATCTCAATGTCTTACTATCTCGGACTGGTGCCATTAAAAGTGAATTTGATTTTACTAGGAAGATTATGTCGTTCACCCATTATAACTACATAATGTGGAGCCATTCCATCAGATACCAGATAGCGTGATTATTTTCTCTTCAAATAACTATTGAATGTTCATTGTACTATACTTCTCCTAATTTCACACCTAGAAATACAAACAGTTAAGTATTTGAGCTTACCAGCAAATTATTCGGTTTAGTTATATATCCCGTTGTGGAATAGGGAAAAATTGCTGGTGTCATAAATTCTGTGTATCAGCTAAGTCTCCGAATTTTTCATTTGATCAACTGTGAGAAAGACCCTAACATTTGTTCAGAGGCCTCTAAAATAGCTAATAGTGTTTAAAAGTACCCAAAATTGTAACCTACCAGAATATTGTGGATTCCAAAGAATCAATCCTGAAAAACAACAATCTTCTCCTTAAACCAATTGAATTGTGGTTTCCAAGAGCCCAAACCGAAGTTCACTGCTCCCAATAGCTTCTGTCACCTATAAATACACTGGTATAATAGAACAGTATACTCTGTAGTATTCCCTTATACCATTATCAAACATTTTGAAAAAATTGTATATTCATGTTCACCAAATGTTTTTGGCAACAAATCGTCATCTCTATTATAACCACCCTCCTCAAACAATAGAGCCCAATTGCCATCGTAGTATGTAGTGTGGAACAATCTCTCCTTGTTCTTGAGAATGGAGCCCTCCTAGTGGTCCTTTAGGAGAAACTTGAAAGCCTGGCTTTTCGCCTAAGCTCATCAGAGCCAAGTCACTGTATTACTGCTGAACGTCTTGCATGTATGCCTCCTACTTTCCCCATTCACCTTTACCTGTACATGCCTTTCCCTAATGAAACTAGCGCCTAGATATTTAAGGGTTCAGCGCGCTGCTACAAATGCACAAATAAATAAATAGGGTGGTATGGAAGACGACCGAAGGCCTAACTAGTCACCCCATCTTGGATTCTGCTTCTGTAGTGTTACCTGGAGTCTTCCAGCAACTGCTCACACCTCTCGTAAGCATGTCCATCTGTCACCCTGGAATATGGCAAGCATTGTCTCATGAATACTGCAGCCCTTCTCTCTGCCTGATAGAAGACCTACTGGGACATGGGTGCCTACATTTACTCTATGGCGCACATTATAAGTGGGTGAAGCTCAATTAGCATTAATTATTGGTTAGGTTGGGATAAGCAGAGCGGCGTGATGGCCCAAGGAAAGCTTGTCTCAGATCTGTCATCTAGACACTGAGAGACAAGCTTTCCCTGGGCCATCTCACTATTCCTCTAAGCCAGGTATGTGAATCCTGAGGCTCTGCAGATTTACTGGACTACAACTCCTATGTTGCCTTAACGTTAATTATGCTAGCTAGGGCCTTTGGAAGTTGTAGTGCAAAACCTCTGGATAGCCAAATGTGGCAGAGCCCTGCTCTAAGCTTACCCTTAGCAAAATTAAACTTCACCTTCTTAACAGTCCTGAAGAAACTGTGTGGCAAGAAATATATGTAGACAATGTTAACAAATATACATAAAATACATGATGCAAATAAAGCTATTTATCTCTAATACTGCAATTATATCTTCTGATTTATTTGTGCATGCAGTTTATTTATAAAACACTGGAAGAATTATATATAAACTAAATGGCCACATGGTATTGGCTATATGATATGAAATGGCATTTATAACGCGCCCATACATAAGTGTTTCAAGGCGCGACGAGGCAAGGAAGGGGAACAGATGGAAGACTGAGACGACAATCCTACTAGGCCAAGTGTGATTCAGATCACGCAAGTGCATGGGAAGGGGAGAAGTGCGGGGGAGTGGGAGGGGACAGTGCAATACATGGGGATAATAGAATAAATAATAGGTAAAATACGGGCAGCTGGTGGCAAGGGTAAGTGCAGACCTCAGGTGTCCACAGGGGTCAAGTGCTGGTAGTGGGAATGTAGGGATACAGAAACAGTCCAAAAGTGTGGGGGTTGCCAGGAGGCAGTGCAGGTATGCGACTGGTGGGGGAGGGGACCTGGGCCCGAGATCACAGGGTGGCCAGGTAACCAGTGCAGTTTCAGCCAGGAATTTCAGCAGGGGAGAGGAGGATAGAAAGCAGAAGCAAAGAGAAAGGTTTTGAGGTGCTCCCGGAACCAGAGATGATGCTCCTCATGTTTCAGGGAGGCTGTTCCAGTGGGAGGCCCCTGCCGAAGAAAGAGATCTACCACCAACTTGTTGCTTGGAGAAGCGACTGACCCTGATGAAGTTGGAGGCGGATGAGCGAAGAGTTTGAAAAGGAAGATACTTAGCAAGAGAGAGTTGAAGTTATTGAGGCCACAGAAGGCCTTGTGGACAATGCAGCGGGTTTTGAACTTAATCCTCGCAGCCACTGGGAGCCAGTGCAGTGATTTCAGTCTTGGAGAGAGATGATCCCTGGGCTTGAGGCCAAGAACAAGTCTTGCAGTCCTGTTCTGGATGAGTTGCAGAGTGCGGAGAGTGACAGATTTAGAAAAAGGCTATTGCAATAGTCCAGCCTAGAGAGAACCAGAGCTCTGGAAACAGTGAGCTTCTGGAGGAAGGAGAGGAAAAGAAGAATACATCTGAGGAGGTGCAGCTGGTAGTGTGACTTCTTAGAGACGTCAGAGATGTGAGGATAGAGTCAAAGATGACCCGAGGTTTTAAGCCTCACAGGTGGGAGCAGGCAGAGGGCCAAGAGAGGCCGGCTAGAGAGTGACAGGAAAGGAGGGAGCGGGTGAGCCGATGAGGAGAATCTCCGTCTTACTGGCATTAAGGCAGAGATAATTGGCGGCACACCACTCCTGGATGGCGGACAGACAGTGTGAGATGATAGAGGGAGAAGAGGTGGCTGAAAGTAGCCTGAAAATGAGCTGACTGTCATCCGCATAGCACTGGAAGTTGGGGCAGAGAGTGGCAATGCAGTAGGAAAGAAGTGACAGGTAATGGTTGAACAGTCAGGGAGAGAGGTTAGACTCCTGAGGAACACCGCCGGTAGAGATGGAGATGGAGATGGAGATAGAGGAGAGGAAGGACCCAAGTTGAACCTGGGAGGGTCGATCAGAGAGGAAAGAAGTCGGCCACGTCAGGGCCTGACCGGTGATACCCAGGTTATCACAGAGACGGTTGAGCAGGATAGCATGGTTGACCATGTCAAAGGCAGAAGATGAGGACACAAGGGGTGTTGGAATGGTATACACGCATTACACCGCGGTATTTTTCATCGCAGGTTTTTTTCATCCCCGCTGTTCAGGAGAGCAGTTTCCATGCTTCTGGCAACTCTGAAGCCAGACTGAAGATCATGGAGACAACCAACTGATTCAGTGTGAAGATTGAGCTGGGAGATCTTTTTTTCCAGGAGTTTGCAGTCTTATTATAGACACTTCTTTGACTAGAGATGCATTGATTTTCATTTTTTGAACTTTACAAATATAACCGCTAGATATAATTGTGGTAGTATGTTGGTCTGAAATGGAATGAAGCTGCATGACCAGTCGTATAAGTAACGTTTTATTCACCATTACTGCTGCTTTGTTTCTTATTTACAGTAACATTTCAATTTGTATTTTGTTTTTAGAATACACTACCCTCTTCCACTACCCTATGTGGGCAAGCCAGACCCAGTGGCTCTTCAAAAAGTGATCCGAAGCCTTAAAGAGGAGCTTTCTATGTTAAAGTCCAAGCATGGTAAAGACTTGAGGGACACAGAGATCCGTCGGTTGAGATCTGAGTAAGTATATCCTGATTTGGCATTTGTGGGAGAAGGGTGAGAACACAGTGCCTGGTGCCTCACTCACATCTAAGGTTGCCAGTTCATAACTTCTCAAGGGTTGATGATCTCTTTACTGTTGTACTTTCTTTTTGCATTATTTTGTCAGCACTGTTTCTCAGGTGTTAAGATTTTCTCCTCTATGAATTGTCCAAATAGCCACCTAGAATCAACAGACAACCAAACCCAAATGTGAAGTGTAATCCGTGTTTGTTTGCAGATCGTGTACATTTTGGAGCCAAAACAACAAACTGGGTGGACACAAGCAACTACAAAGTCTCTCAAAGCTCATATGTTCACCTCCTGCTGCAATTACTTCCCAATTCAGTCTTTCTTCCTCATCTGGATTCTGCCTCCAGTGGTCTCTCCTCTGGTCTTCTATTGCGTGCATAAACGGGTTAACAAATCCTAATTGGTGAAACCATTGCTTCTGAACTGCTTAAATGGGCTGTCGAGAGGTAGCTGGTTCAGACTGGGTTGATGGCCTCCTGGGAAAGCTGGTCGGTGTTCCCAAGCTTTCCCTGGTTCTGCCACCATTGTCCAAGTCATTGTTTATAATAAACTCCCTCCTCACTTCTTTGCCACTGGCTGGTTCCTCCTCCCACCCCCCAATGCTCACCTAGGGCCAGTTGGCCCTATTGTACCTCCTGGCACAGTCTGTGTTTCCCAAAAGCCGCCTTCTACGTTACTGCTGTTCCAGTCTCCCTACTCTCACCATCATCCAATGATAGCTGTTAATCTGCTTGTCTTCTAGCTCCTTTGACCTTCTAATCTCTTCTCTCATCTACTCCTCCTCCTTCACTCTCTCTGTAGTACCTCCTTCTCCAACTCCCAAATAATCTCTATTTCTTTGTTCTCCTCTTCCGACTCTGGTTGGTCTTCGTCACCCCGCTTTGTACTACTCTCCTCCTCTCCTCCTCAACCTTTGGGTATCTTCAACTAACTTTTAAATCCTTCCTCCTTCAACTTCTCCTATCAGTTCTGTTGTGAAATCTTTATCCCTCTCTTCATGCTTTTTCCTTAACCATGGGTTCTTTAACGCGCTTGTAGCTAGAAGCGTATTCCCTGATAGTTGGAAAGAATCCATAATCCCCTTTTCTAAAAAGGAGATACAATGGCTTCCAGCTGTTATAGGCCAATCTCTTTGTTTGACGCCACAGCGAAATGGCTGGGTTGGGCGATCTATGCACACGTTTTGAACTGCGCTAAAATAAACAACATATTGCCCAAGGAGCAGTATGAGTTCAGGACAGGAGTAGGCACTACAGAGCAACTATTGAACTTTAGTATGATCCTGGATAAATACAACAAAGGGTGCGATTGCCCTGTCTATCTGGGGTTCATGGACCTCCGCCATGCGTTCCACAGGGTCAATCAAGAAAAACTCTAGAAAATGTTGCACACAATGGGCCTACCTGCACCCATCTTGAGCACATTAATTTCTCTACATACCTGCCTGAAGGCAACAGTGAGGTTGGATAATGAGGGAAATGTATCTCCCTTTTTGACAGTTTATGTGGGGTCAGGCAAGGGTGTGTCCTGGCCCCTTTATTGTTTAACCTTTATGTCCACAATTTAGACATGGAATTAAATAAAGTCACTAAGGATACACCAATGGTTGCAGGGAGAAATATCACTATATTATCTTATGCCGACGACGCAGTTCTATTGGCGCCCACTCTGCCTGCACTGCAGAAGCTAGTTAATGCTTACGCCAAATATATGAACTGCAGGGACTTGCTAATGGCAACGAAATCTCAAGTTGAGTGTCGGCAGGCAGGCAAAAAATCTCCCACATATTTATGTATCTGGACAAAAACCTGAATGGGTGACTAAATGTGCCATACATTTTATGGGATCCATTTTACTGTATTTTCCTTTTGTATACTTGCCATTAGCTGTATGATCTGATGTGCCTATATTGCATTGTCTTTGTATGTTACCTTTCATGAAGCTTGATACTTCCAAAATAAAGATTTTACTACTACTACTTAACCATGACTCACAACATCCTACCTTCTCCTCCCTCTGTCTCCTAAGCGTCACTAAGCCTCACCCACCAACTGGATCTCTTAAGTGATTCCAATCTTCACTGCAACAGCCTCAGTAACTATATCCTTAGAACCTTCCTCCACCCACTTGCCATCTACACCTTCCTCCTTTTTTTTCTCCAAGTTATGTTTATTCAAATAATAAAAACCTGAACAGCAACATTAATATATAAAATAACACTTTTAAAAGTACATCATATCAGTTCAATTCTCCAAAGGATGTGACGGAGAAAGATGGAAGGTGAAGAGAATAAAAGAATGAAAAATGCCAACAAGAAGAGATGAAATAAGAAAATAAAACAATTTAAAAAAAATCAAATCTAGATTATGAGAAGTAACTAAGCATAAAGATCATAAAATCCACCCCAGATCCTCCCATATTTATGAAGTTGATCCTTAGCGTTAAAGGATACCTTCTCTCTCTTAGACACGACAGACAAACTCTGCAACCAATCAACACGGGGGGTGGGAGGGTGTCGTTTTTTCAAAATTTAATAATCTTTCTTGGAAAGGGGATCTATATATCCAAAACAACTTACTGTTCGACAACACAATACTTGAGGGGGAATAGGCCCAACACACCAAGAAGAGGGTCTCTTGGGAGAGATTGACCCAAAACCAAATCTATCCTCTGAAAAACAGAATCCCAGAATAACTGAATCTTTCTACACAACCACACCATATGGAACGTGTGCCCACCTCTCTTTTACAGTTCCAACAAACATCTTCATTACACAGATTACACAAGCGCATCTTCCAAGGGGACCAGTACAGGTAATGATTCATTCTCTGTTACGTGTACCTTGGCTCCAAGTCAACTTTATATGTAATTGGACCCATGCATACTAGGTTCCATTCAGAATCTGACAGTCCGTAACCCAAATCTGATTCCCAATTTCTTGTACCACATTGAGCTGTTAATTGGGATTTAGGAGGAGTAACTAACTTGTATAAAGTAGATTCAGATAAAGACATGTTCTTTTAGAGGCACATAATTGTAGGCGGATCATGTAGTGCAGCATTCATTGGTGAGAAAAGTACAGCAAAGATTTCTTTCAGAACATTATAACGACCAATTTAATTTGCTTTCGGCTTGTATTTAAAATGCTAAAACTCAAAATCCACCATATTTTGACCATCATGGACTTGACCAATTCTCCAAATATTTGCTTTTTGCCATGAAATTCACAATAGCACATAGTTACCGTGCTTCACAGAAGTTTTTTTCAGACTGGAGTCTGCACATAGAAGGTATTTCTCATCTCGTATCTCATTACACTTGCGCCATTCCTTCACAACATGCTTTATAAAAGGTGGAGTCATACCAACCAGCAATCTCTTGTCTGCAAATAGAATAACATCTAGAGGTGTGGGCGAAACGGATTCCTTCTCCATTTTAATCAAGCCTGCACTACTAGTTTGGTCAGCCAACAACCAATGATGCAGTGTCCACAATGTAAATGCCGTGTGCTACTGTAACCAAGACCACATAACAAAACAAATGATAATTGGCTGGCTTGGAAACACATTGAAAAGCGTTATAGAGTGATGACTACAGAAGCTAAGAAATCCTTCTATGACGCTCAAATAAACCAAGCTGGAGATAAAACAAAAGAACTCTTCCGCCTTTTCAGGTTATGGGAAAAACCTACTGTTCGTAATCCCTCGATTAAACCCACTATAGGTGACTGTAGCAGAGTCCAGAGGGCTTTTGCAGACAAACTGCTGAAGGCACAAAAGAAAATTGAGCAGGAAATACTAATTTCTCCTTTGCCAAATCCCCCGTTTGCACCTAAAATACCTAAAACAGGTAACCTTATTAGTACTCCAGGTAATTTTAATTTTGCAGAACCAAATTTAGCTGAAGCATTGCTGCTATTGAAAGATATGCATCCCACAAATTGTCCAGGGGAAATTTTCCCCTCAAAATATATACTGGAGCATCAAGAACTGTTTGCCCCATTTCTATGCCGGTTCATAAAGTCATCTTTTCGTACAGGTTCCATTCCTCATTCTATTACAAATGTGGCTGTTACCCCCCTGATAAAAAAAAAAAAACAGGCCTGGATCCATCAGATGCAACTAATTGAAGACCAATCACAAATACGTTATTTTTCCTTAAGCTTGTAGATAAGGCAGCGACCACACAGTTACAAGCCCATGTACTAAACTCCGGCATATTACATGCGAAGCAATCGGGTTTTCGAAGCTTCCATGGAACGGAGACAGCTTTATTGGATCTTCAGACATATATGTTGGGTAAACTGGAACATTGCAAGTCGGGGTTGCTGATGTTATTAGATCGATCGGCAGCCTTCGACTTGCTGGACCACAAGATCTTGCTCAACAGAATGGCATCGGTAGGTGGACTTTCCAAAAATGCCATTTCTTGGCTCAGATCTTTTCTGGAGGGTCGCCAGTCTCGTGTCTACTGGGGCGACTGTGCTTCTGAGCCACAGACTATCACATGTGGAGTCCCCCAGGGAGCATGTCTCTCTCCCTTGCTGTTCAATATTTACATTCTTCCCTTATGTATCAAGTTAGAATCGTTGGGGATCTTTTTCTGTAACTATGCAGATGATTTCCAACTAGTCTTGAACATAACTGGGAACTATGAGGCTGACCAACAAACAGTAGCCGAAGCATATGAAGTCATAAAACAATGGATGTCAACTAATTGGCTCTGTTTCAATGCTGCGAAAATGGAGCTGATGCTTTTCGGCTCCCAGCATGCCCAATTCAAACTAAGCCAAGATTATAATTGTTTTACGATAGAAGGTGCTAAAATCAAAACCGTAAAGAAAGTTAAGACTTTGGGTACCTATATGGAGGAAAGTCTGGATAGTGAGGAACATGTTACTGCCATCACTACCAATACGAACTACCACCTAAAGGTTTTGAGACAAGTAGCCCCATTGATTTCGGTAGAAAATCGCATAAAACTTGTGAGAGCAGTAATACTGCCTCGCATAGATTATTGCAATGCACTGTTGGGGGGAGCTAACAAAGCTGACATCCAACAGTTGCAGAAGATACAAAATGCAGCTGTTAGAATCGGTTTCCAGATGAAAAGCTCGGAACCCACCAGTGCGGCCAGAAGAAAACTTCACTGGCTCCCAGTGGCAGCTCGTATCCAATTTAAAATACTTGCCATGTGTCATAAGTGTATTTTTGGAAACGCTCCTGCTTATTTGAAGGAAAAAATAAATGTCTATCAACCAACAAGAAGCCTACGTTCCTCGGCTGGGTCTCTGTTAGCCTTGCCCCGGATAAAAAGATCTCGTGGCTTAGGTAGGGCCTTTTGTGTCCGAGGCTCGCAAGCTTGGAACTCTCTTCCGACACAGATGCGCTTGACAGAAAACCACCTTGCTTTTCGCAAACAATTGAAGACTACATTGTTTGAATAGAATAATTCCAGCTCTGTCTGCTGCTACTACTTCTGTCTTTCGCCGCCTGGATGCCTGAAGGCTTTGGCGCCTTATAAGTGCAATTAACATAACATAACCTAACATAGATGCACCACTCTCAAAAGGACCCCTTTTGGGATTCTGGCACAACCTTCTTCGCCCCCACCTACCCCTACAAACAAATCTATTCAAGGACTTGTTAATACTCAGTAATAGTGTATTTGAGAGTGGCAGAGGGAGCATACTAAATACATATAGTAATTTTGGGCGAAGGGATACTTTTACTGCGTAAGCTTTTATCCCATAGTGTCAATTTCAATTTCTCTAATTTACAGCACATTCTATTTATTTCCTCATTTTTCAGACGAATATTATTTACAAGCAGAGATTCAATACCTCTATTGATATGAATGCCCACATTTTTAAGTCCTTAGTCTGCCCACACCTCTTGTCCCACATCAAACAAACCCATATGACAAGGAGGAAAATAAGAGTCTTTGTGACATTTATTTTATAATTACAGAAGCGACCAAATTCCTGTAACTAGAAGTTCTGGGTAAGTAAGAGTGTTCTGGATTTCAGATTAAGACTAAAATGCCATCCGCGTACAAAAGGACTTTTGAGACATAATCCCTGAACGAAATAACCATTATGCCTGGGTGATTTCTAAGCATAATGACAAGAGGTTCACTAAATAAATCAAACAACAATGGAGACGGGGGACAGCCCTATCGAGTCCCTTTCAGAATCCGGAAGCATTGCAAGCGACAACCATTAACAGCCACAGCCGCTTTCGCACCCTCATATAGCGCACTAAAGAGTTTAAGGAATTGTGGTCCACAGTTTACTTTTAGCAAAACCTGACACAAAAAGCCCAACTTACTCTATCAAAAGCCTTTTCCGCATCTATATTGACAGCTGTGTATGCTTCTGCAGAATATCTCTTCAGGTAGAGAACATCTAGTAATTCCCACAAGTTATCGTTATTATTTCTTCCACTTAATAAACCTGTCTGATTTTTATGAACTAGTTTTGGAAGCAAGCCATTTAATCTTTCTAGCAAAAGATTTTTGCTAAAAGCTTCACATCTACATTCAAGAGCGAAATCGGCCAATAGATTTCACAAAATGTGGAGTTTTTACCTGGTTTAGGGATTACCGTTATTAATGGAGTTTGCATAGACTTGGCAACCTTTTCATTATGCAAAATATCTGTATATAATTGTGCTAGATAAGGTGACAGAATTTGACTAAATGTTTTATACAATTCTAATGGAAATCCATCAAAACGAGGACATTTACCATTTGACGATGTTTTTATTGAAAATTCAATTTACTCCACTGATATTGGTGCATCAAGATCTAATCTTTCGTGCTCATTCAGACTAGGCATATCAAAAGAACAAAGATAATTGTTAATTTCCAACTCGGAAGCAGTTTCTTCGTACTTGCATAAAAGGCATAATATTGTCGAAATTCTTCTCAAATTTCCTCATTATTTCTCTTTTATTATTCCTCCATTATCCACAACAAAAAGTACCTGTCTATTATTCTCCCTCTGCTGTATATGTTTCACCAACAAGGCTCACAACTTCTCGCCCCATTTACAAAAAGCTTGTCTGGAATAAAATAGATGCATCTCTGCCCTATGATGGAGTTAATAATCCAAGGCTTGGAACAAAGCCAACATAACATCTAACTTGACCATGACCACCTCCTCCTGCTGCTGCTTCTTCAACGCATTCCCATATTTCAGACATGGAGCTAACCAAATTCAAATTGGCCGTCATAAACAATGATCTCTCTGTTCCTGTATGCTTGACAAATTCTAGATCAGAAAGCAGCTGTACATTCAAACTCCATTGTTTCCTAGATCTTGAAGTACTTGTAGATTCGTCCAGCGCCAACATAATAGGAGCATGATCTGAAATTGATACATCACCAATCTCAGCATTACAAATCCTCCCACATAAACCAAGGAAGAAGTCAAAACTAGTGATCTAAGCTGAATACATGTGCATTTTAGAATAGTTCTTGAATATTAAATGAGAACTATATTTGTATAGATCAACTGATGCCTTGTATTTATTAAGGTACAGGCATAAGAATGTAGGCAAGGTGTGGATATGAAAGTACATGTGTATTGTATGCATGTGAGCTAAGTTATATGCATAGATTTGTGTGTTTCGACACAGCTTCTGTTTTGTTTCTTGTTATGTAAAATATTATAGACTTATTTACCTTTTCCAATCCGATAATTTTGTCTTGAGTTTGTCATTCATATATGGCTGTTGAGCAATTGTGGCTAGATCGCTGCTGTATGTGCAATGTTGGTTCTAGTTGTAATATGTACAGAGCAAATTCACAAGTTTTTTTTTTTTACTACTATATTGTATTTCCTGATGTATATGCTCATCCCCACACTCTTCTTGGTTTTTTATTTTTTTCTCTCATTTAATCTGTTTTTTTTTCTTTTTGTAATAGTTATGATTTTGTCTATTTTTCTTGAATATGTTTATCCGGGAGAGAGGAGGAAAGGTGGGGGACTAGAGGTAAAAAGTGCCAATGGGTGCAGGTTTCTTTTACACTAAATATCTTGTTATATTTTGAAAAATTCCAGCAAGCCTAACATTTATAAGCTGGAATCTTAAGGGCGTGAATAACCCTATTAAGAAGAGGGAAATATTATTGCAGTTGAGCAGACGAAAACCAGATATAGTATCCCGCCAAGAAACCCATCTGAGAGGGGATCAAGTAGGCTATATTTTAAATGGTTTGTATTTAAAAGAATTCTCGAGTTATTTTGCAAGAAATTCTCGTTGTGCGTCTATTCTTTTTTTAGGAAAGGCTTAAGCTATAAAACGGAATGTGTATGCATTGCTCCTGAGGGGAGATAGGTTGCTTTCAAATTACAGGTTGAAAATAGATGTCTGACAATTCTGAATATTTATACTCCTAATATGAACCAAGCTACTTTCTTTGAAATGCTAGATGGAGTCTTGGAACAACTAAGTTGTACAGAAATTATTGTTAGGGGAGACTTCAATACCACAATTGATATGAAAGTGGACAAGACCACTCAGGCTAATTCTTCTGCTGAGACTAAAGCAAGAAAAGGTCTCTTAAGATTTGTGGATAAATGGGATTTACGTTACATTTGGCGGGATCTTAATGAGAAGAGTAGACAATTATACTTTTCATTCAATGGTGCATGGTACATCCCCTTCCTCCTTTTAATCCCCCCTCTGTGCTCTCCTGTATCTCTTCTCCAACCACCTTTTCCAACCAAGATTCTACTGACTCCAACTATGTAATATCGCCAGTGCCCTCCTTTTATATATTGCCCACCACACTGGCTTGAAAGCCATCCAATTCCTCCTTGGTTTCTATAGATACCTTTCCTTGGAATTTCCCTGACTTTTCTAACTTAAGTAATCTCCACCTCCTTACCTTCACCTGTCTACATCAGGGCCGTCTCCTTTGGCCTTCCAGCTCCTATTCTGTCTTCTCCAAACTCTATCCAGTACACTACATACACTAATTCCACCAGCTCTTTCCAAACCCCTTCCTGCCGTCGTCCTCCTTTCTTCTAATTGCCACACTGACTGACTGGGAGTCCAGCTTTATAAAGTGTTTGGCCCTGTCTTGTAGCGTCTCTGCTAAGAAAGATTTTATTTCTGCTGCTTTCCTCCCATAGACGTCTTTGACACCCATTCTTTTTGCTTTGTTTTGACTGCTGACCTGACTTTTATTTTTAAGGTAAGTAAAGCATTCTGCTTTACTTCACTTACTTTGTGCTCATTTATATAAAGAAGCTGATCAGTCCCTAAGATAATCAGTACTGTGAGACTGTCTCCCGTACTGAATTGTTTTTATTTTGTACAGCTGCACACATTTGTGATTAGGTTACTTTGTATCCTTATAAAATGTTCTTTTATAACTTTGGTTACAAATTGCTAAGATGGATTTCTAGACTCTGACTTGGTGGACAGATTTTAGGTAGCTGCGCTAGTTTTAGTGAACAGGGGAACTCTGTTGAGGTTAGCCAACACCCAATTAAGGTAGTGTGCTTCACTATGTGGATTCATTGTGGACCTCACTATAATTCAGTTTAGACTACCGAGTACACAAACCCAAAACACACCCTATAAAATGAAACAAGCAGGTGATAATATTGCACAACACTCCGTTATAAACCATATATGCAGTCACCATGTGTTCTTATGAATATATTCAATAACTTAATCAAAAAAGAATGTAAGTAAGTGATGGAACCCAGTCACAAGAAATATGCCCTAACTTCATAAGTTCAATCCCTATGAAGAGAGGGTCCTTGTGCCCAAAAGTCACAATGCTTTTTCCTAGAAAGTGTCTTAAGTATGAATGGGTCTGGTCTTTGTGAATGTTGCAGAGAAGATGAGCAACAAAGTTACTGGTAGGTAAAATGTGTTTCTATCTTTCAAGTACCAGTGTTTTAGACGCAATGATACAAAAAACAGTGGCATGGAATATCTCTGGTTTATTCTAAGGAGAGCGGGGGAGAGGAACAAATGCTTTGTGTTTACTTATCATCCCCCCCCCTCCTCCAACCCCCTCTGATTTTCCCAGAGGACTAGGGGAGACGACTGGGGTTAGTTGGAGGTAGGCTTTCCTGCCTTTTGTTCCAGTGAGAGGTGCCCTGGAGCTGCGGGTGCAAGGGTTCTTCCGGTTGGTTACAGGAGCAGAGTGCAACCCTTGGCGATGAAAAAAATGCAGAAAGCACAGGTGCAGACATCTTCTGGAGACTTCATCAGACTGGGGAATGCGAGTTCCAGTGACAGCTACCACACACAGGCAACGGCAGGTGTCCTTCCAGTCGTGATTCCAGAGCAGAATCCCTTGTAGTCGGGAGGCTGAAATTCGGCAGTTAGGCAACTTAAACCACAAGTTGGCGATCACAAAGTTTCGGCAACGAACGCAAAATCGCAATGGTTTTAGTGTGGTAGCCCACTGGATAACTGGTCAGTGCACTGGGTGGTCCAGAGACCCAAATCCCCTAACACTCATATATTAAGTCAATTCTATTTCAAAGCAGCCGTTGGGCTCTTGAAGCTTTACCAAGACAAGACCTCTTGCTTCTACTCTTGAATTATGGGTTCTTGATGCTTTACTGGGGCATGACCTGTAGTCCCCCTGTTGCCTTATGGGTTCTTCTGTCTAGGAATTTGTTTCTTCCGCCTCTGTATTTATCAGGCTGAAACAAATATATCCACCCTCAGGCAAGGGTTTCTCAAATGATGAAAACCTCTTGAACAGGTGCTCGTGGATTTTCAGCTCTTCATTTTCTGCTAGATCCCCCAGCAAGTGTATCTCAAGACCTTATGAAATCTGTCCTTAGCTCCATGGTTCTTAGCAGGCTCTCTCCTTTTTCCTTCCCTCCAAGCCTTGCCTCTTCTGCAGTGTGGTTCACCTGTCTTAGCCACCTCCTTTTCTTACTTGACTTGCTATGTGGTCCAATTGGCTTGGCCACTGCAAACATGGTTTGATTATGTGAATTAAGGTATTTACTGCAAGTCAGCATACAACTAATGTCATAAAGAAGCAGAAGTTAAACTAGCAGTCTGTTCGAGCAACATTGGAAATAAAGCAATTTCACAACGTGATTCATAAAGCACAACGCCCATGACAATGTATGATGGGGATTATGTGGTGCTATAAACTTTTTTTTTGGGAGGCTTAGTCCCCACTGACCAGGAAGATGTGTTGATCTGTATTTAGCGCATCTGTTGAGCTCAGATTTTAAACCCAAATGCTTTTTTTTTTTTTTGAGTTGCAATATCATTTTTCCGCCTGTTTCATATTTATGTTCAATCATCAAAAAATGGCCATGTCCAATGTCCCTAAGGACTGTTTGTTTTTCCAGTGTGAGACTAGTGTACCTCTTATTCTCCAGCATTGGATCTTTCATAGATTCACATGCTGTGAATTTTCCCAGTCGTCGGGTTGGGAATCCTCAGTGAAATAGAACAGTTTAAATTAAACTAAAACTTCAGTCACTTTAGTGCTCTATCGTCGTCGTAGTTTTGGGTCATACTGCCCATAGCCAATAGGAAACACTCCCTTAGCTCCTCCCCTGTCAGCCATCTTCAGATTTTTAACCAGACTTTAGTGTTGGCAGTCCTCTAAAATCTTCTTCTACAATTTTCTTTGATCAATATAGGATGAATGTCTTGTCTGCCGACTCTCTCTCTCTCCTAGCCATTCCCTTACCGTGGCTACTATCTATCGGCCACCTGGTCAAATTTCCTCCTTCCTCTCCGAGTGGGCAGACCTCTCCTCCTCACTCCTGTCCTCAACCACTCAACTCCTCTTTCTTGGAGACTTCAACATCCACCTGGATGCCTCCTGTCTCCCTTCTGGACTCTTTCGCGGCCTCTGCGACTCTCTCTCACTCTCTATTCTCCCGTCTGGGCCAACCCATTCTGCTGGGCACACTCTTGATGCCCTGGTCTCTTCTGACCTTCCCCTCTCTGTCCCTCTCTCCACCCCTCTCTCCTGGAGTGATCACTTTCTCCTCTCCGCTCACCTCACCCTCCCTACCCCTCAGGCAAAGCCACCCTCATCACTGCCATCTTCCTTCTCGGTCATCCGACCCATGAAGCATCTGTCAGTTGAGGCTTTCGCTGCCACCTTCTCGCCCCCTCGGCTGACTCCCACCCTGACACAGCCCTCTCCACTCTCTACTCTGCTATATCTGATACTCTTGATATCCTTGCCCCTGTTATGAGAATCCGCCTGAAGCCCAAAGCCAAATGTAACTCCTGGTATGACTCGGATCTCGTCACCCTTAAACGCTTGTGCAGGGTGGCAGAGAGGAAATGGCGTGCTTCATGTTCATCCTCTGACAAACTGGCCTGTCGCCTGCTCCAAAGGCAATACCGGCTCTCCGTTCTCACCAAGAAGCGAGCCCTTATCCAAGCCCGCATCACTGCGGCATCTAACAATTCGGCTGAACTCTTTAAAATCTGCAAGGAGCTGGCCAACCCTGCTGCAGTCTGTACCTCTCCTGTCCCCTCCCAAGCCCTCTGTACGGCACTGGCCTCTCACTTCATTTCAAAAACTCAGGACATCTTGTCCTCACTTTCCTCCCATCACCACCCCCCCTCTATTTCCTGCCCATCCTCTGGCTCTTCTGCAGCCACCCCTCCTCTCTCCTTCTCTGCCTTTCCCCTTTTTTCTGCTGATGAGGTTTCGAGACAAGTCCGATCTATGAAAGTCTCGTCAACACAGGTCCACCCCTGCTCCTCCAAAACTATTAAGGACCACATCGACTCCTTGGCTCCTGCCCTTGCTGACTTCTGCAATCACTCCTTCGCCTCTGGAGTCTTCCCATCTCCTCTCAAGCACTCCCTTGTGCACCCCCTTCTTAAGAAACCCTCTTCCGACCCGTCCTGCCCAGCTAACTATCGCCCTATCTCTATCACTCCTTTCCTGGGCAAGCTCCTGGAGAAACTTGCTATCTCCCAGCTTAATCTCCAGGCTGAATCTGTCGGTAGCTTTCACGACCATCAGTCTGGCTTCAGAGCTCCCAGAAGCACGGAAACTGCTCTCCTGAACATCCGTGAGGACCTGCTCTCGAACCTTGACTCTAACATTCCATGTGTTCTCATTCTGCTTGATCTCTCTTCTGCCTTTGATACTGTCAACCATACCATCCTGCTTAACCGTCTCCGCGATAGCCTGGGTATCACTGGTCAGGCTCTGGCTTGGCTGACCTCTTTCTTCTCAAATCGACCCTCCCAGTCCAACTGGGGTCTTTCCTGTCTGACATCTTTTTCTCTACCTGTGGTGTCCCCCAGGGTTCTAACCTCTCTCCCTGGCTGTTCAACCAGTATCTGGCACTTCTCGCCCACCGCATCGCTGCTCTCTGCCCCAACTTTCAGTGCTATGCGGATGATACCCAGCTCATTTTCAGGCTACCCTCAGCCTCCTCTTCTCCTTCCCTCATCTCTGACTGTCTTTCTGCTATCCATGAATGGGGTGCCGCCAACGACCTCGCTTTAATGCCATAAGACCGAGATTCTACTCATCGGTACACCCACTCCCTCCTTCCCTGCAGCTCTCTGGCCGGCCTCTCTTGGCCCTATTCCTGCTCCTACCTGCAAGGCAAAAAACCTCAGGGTCATCTTCGACTCCACATTCTCCTTCTCTCCTCACATTTCTGACGTTTCTAAGAAGTCACACTACCAGCTGCACTTCCTCAGAGGTATCCTTCCTTTCCTCTCTTTCCCCCAGAAGCTCACTGTCTCCAGAGCCCTGGTTCTCTCAAAGCTGGACTACTGTAACAGCCTCTATCTAAATCTGCCTGCCTCTACTCTCCGCCCTCTGCAACTCATCCAGAACAGGACTGCGAGACTTGTCCTTGGTCTGAAGCCCAGGGACCGTATCTCTCCAGGACTGAAATCGCTTCACTGGCTCCCTGTGGCTGCGAAGATTAAGTTCAAAGCCCTCTGCATTGTCCACAAGGCCTTCTGGGGCCTGGGTCCAAATTACCTTCAACTCTCCCTTCCTAAATATCTTCCTTCTCGAGCACTTCGCTCTTCCGCCTCCAACTCCCTCAGGGTCAGCCGCTTCTCCAAGCAACTTGGAGAAGCAGCTCTCTCCACAGCACAGATCTCTCTCCACAGCAGGGGCCTCCCTCTGGAACAGCCTTCCTGCCTCCCTGAAACTTGAGGAGAACCATCTCCGGTTCCGGAAGCACCTCAAAACCTTCCTCTTTGCTTCTGCTTTCTCTCTCCCTCTCCCCTGCTAAATCACTGAAACTGTACTGAATCAGCAACTGGGCCACTCGCCAATCTCGGTCCTTGGCCCAGCCACTCTCCCCTGCACTGCCTTCCTGGCAACCCCTGCACTGCGGGACTGTCTCTGTATCCCTACAGCCCCCCTTCCCAGCACTTGTCTGCACTTGCCACCAGCTGGCCCTTATTATTTATCTTGTTCATTACTAACCCTGTACTGCACTTTCCCCTCTCCCTTTCCCCCTTGCACTTTTCCCGTCCCCCCTACCAATGCACTTGCGCGATCTGAATGACACCTGGCCTAGTAGGATCGTTGTCTGTCTCCCCTTGTTCCCCCCTCCCTGCCTCGTCGTGCCTTGAAACACTTGTGTATAGGCGCGTTACAAATGCCATATCATATTATATCATAGGATAATTTCGCATTTTCTACGAAAAAGTGTTTTCTTTGAAATCATTTGACGATTGGCAACGCAGTGCCAACAAGACCTCGTTCCAACATTCCAGCTGCCTGTAAACGTCGAAGACAAGTCGGCTATGCAGTTGGGCCTACCTCATGGCGGAATCCACGAGAAAGGGCCTGTTCAGAGCGTGTGCCCATTGTGGGCTGAAGACTGTTTATGTGGAGGATCACAACAAGTAATGACTCTATTGCCTTCACCTCCTCTTTCAACATGTCATTAAGGACTGTGAGATCTGCTAGTCTTTCTTGTCCAAGACGCTGAAGGACCGTCACCGCCGTCTCGTCGCTTGGCTGGAAGACGCCGGCAAGGCATTTCACTCAGCTTCGGTCCAAAGTCATGCCTCGTTACGGCAGTGCAGGACGTCCCAGCGAATCGCCTCAAGTAAGTGGTACATATCGCACAACGACCAAACCATAAGCGGGAAAAGCAGAAGGAAGCCTCAGGCGATGGCTCAAGGTCGTCCCACAAGGACTGGGCCTCCAGGAAGGTCGGTTCCCGGGGAGAGGCGGGCGGGAAAAGGACCAAAGCCCTTTCCATCGCCCAAAGGAAGCATCTACCTCGAGGTCCAGCTCCAAGTCTGGTGAGCACTCCTCTCTGACCTTCCACAGTCGGCTACGAGGCAGTCTGTCACACTCCAGGTCCTCTACACCGAAGTCATCCACCGCAACTGACTCGCCAGCGATGGCGACAAAGTCTGCAGACTTGCCGTGTCCACAATGATGACGAAGCCATCTAAGCCATTGCCGGTGACAAAATGATCTACGTCGTCTTCTACAAAGCCGTCGACACCAGGACCGTCATCGACCAAGACGACGGGACCGTCATTTACCTCAACCTCGATGGCTACAACCACGAGCACTTTGTTGACCATACCAGTCAGAAATCCTGATGTCGGCACCAACACAGCAGAAGCATGGCCAGATTGTCCACAAACTGTGTTTCCAAACTTGGGGGAGGATCTATTACCAGGTGGCCTCGTGGTCCCAGAACCAAGTCGTTCACTATCAGAACAGGAGGAAGCTGTTGTGACACAGCAGCCATCTTCCCCTAGGACACTGCCACCGAGGAGTGCACTGCGGGGTGAGGCAAGCCTCATTAGACCACCATCTTTGAACCCCTTGCGTTAGCAGGGGTGGTACAACCTTTACAACCTTTGCCCCAATGGGATCCCATGCCGTCAACTGGACCAGTCCCGCAACGGCTCCCGCTCCCTCCAAGGAACGTATCATTGGATCTTTTTAACACTGACAACACTGATGGCGACCTTGCATGCACTGCCCTAAAGGCAGAGAGTGGTATGGGATTCCTCATACACCTCAACCCCCCCCAAGTCGCAAAGAACCCAGTCAGCACCGGAGTTACTGACGGATGAGGGAGCGGACACGAAGACTGAGGAGGGCACGTCTCTCACTCATTCCGATCAAACAGATGAGTTTAACGATTTCATTACTTCAGATGGTGAGCCAGATGAGGTTTCTCTCAAGGACTCTCCCCCTGACGAAGTAGGAGCTTTCCATGCGCTCATGTCTAGAGCATCCACGATGTGCGGCTTAGCACCGGAGGAGCAAAGAAAGGAGAGCGTCTTGTATCAATGCAGAGAACAGCGCAGGAAGTCCATCATGTCAATACCACTACTGGAGGACATCTGGGAGGACGGCCTAGTTGTCATGGTGCACCCTGCAACTGCACCTCCAAAGAAGGACCGTTTTGGCAAGAAATACAGGGCTCCAGAGAGCGCTGCTGTCTGTCTCCGCACACAGCCCACCCCAGACTCCGTTAATTTTGCGACAGCCAGGAAGAGGTCGGCTAACCCATCTTTCTCCTGTTCAGTGACCCCAGACGAGGGCAAGCGCCTTTATACCTCTGGCAAAAGAATCATCATGACAGTAGCCATGACTATCAAGGCGGCAAACGCTATGGCCATACTCGCCCGGTATGATCGCGAGTTTTGGTACAAGTTGGGGCCCCTGCTGGAATTCTTGCTTGAGGACAAGAAGCAAGAGGCACTGGACATTCTCCATGAGGGTGAGATTGCATCTGACCCGCCATCACTGTCTGTCGACATCGCCGACACAGGCTATTGCCAGATGGGTAATGGTCCTACGCCAACAAGATTGGCTCAAGGCCACGGTCTTTCTACCAGATGTTCAATCCTGGGTTACAGACATGCCCTTTGATGGCACAGCCTTGTTTGTGAAAAATGTGGATGAGGCCCTGCAGGCCATAAAGACAGACACAGAAACCGCCTGCTCCCTAGACACATTACAACGCAGGCGCCAGTTCTTTCGTTCAGGTAAAGGGCGTTGTACCAGAACTTCGTGGGATAACGGCAGTACGTACCAGTCATCCTCGTCCTACAAAGAGCCTTTAATCATCAGGGGATCAGTACAGGAAGCAAACCCAGTCCTAGAAGGATTCCCAGCGACGCAGAGGCTCCTCCCAGCCTAGGGGCCTGTCCGGCAAGCGAGCATGACCGCTCGAGAGCCGGGGCCTCCTACTTCAGCACCCCAGTGGGGGGTTCGTCTATCAAACTTCGACAAATGGACTCAAGTAACATCTGACGACTGGGTGCTGTCCCTCCTCCATCAGGGGCACTCTCTGGAGTTCACAAAGTACCCTTCAAACATTCCTCTGGTACGCAGATGGTATTGCAGCTCCTCCTGGTCCAGGAAGTGCAGTCTCTGCTATGAAAGGGCACTTTGGAAAAGGTTCCCAGGAACGAGATGCAGAAGGGGGTGTATTCCTGCTATTTACTGGTAAGAAAGAAGGGCTTGCTGAACAAACCAGGGGGTTGGAGACCCATACTAGATTAAAGGGTGATCAACAAGTTTCTAAAGGCACAAACCTTTTGTATGGCATCATTGCAACAAATACTATCCCAGTTGCAGCAGGGGGATTTCCTAGCGTCCCTCGAACTCAAGGATGCATATTTTCACATTCCTATTCGCCCTTCACACCGGCGCTAACTTCATTTCGTGGTTGCAGAAGTGCACTATCAGTTCAACGTGCTTCCCTTCAGGCTCAGATCTACCCCTCGGGTGTTCACCAATTGCCTCACACCAGTGGTGGCTCACCTGCATCTGAGAAGAGTCCACGTCTACCCATACTTAGATGACTGGTTAATAAGAGCCCCCTCCTACTCTCTTGCGGAGTCGAACAACGTCGTCATGATCCGATGTCTTCAACAACTGGGGTTCTCCATCAACTTCCTGAAGTCGCAGCTGGCCCACTTTCGGAGGGCACTTTACCTCTGGGCCCTACTAGACCCCAGCACTTGCAGAGCCAGTCCCTCGGACGAGAGAGTGACGGCCCTTCTGCAGAAGGTGCAATGCCTCAGAAAGACCCGGTCGACCACAGTTCTACAAGTCTGTGCATGAGACCAGTGCAAGAATTCTTGGATGCCAGATGGGTAGGACCACATTGCGCTGACTTCAGCCTTCAGGGAAGGCCTGCTCTGGTGGTCAGTGAGAGAACCCATCCTGCAAAGTGCCCCCTTCAGTCTTCCAGACAATCAGATTACTGTTGCTACGGATGATTCCCTTGAGGGCTGGGCACCCCACTGCCAAGACCAGCACACCCGGTGTTTGTGGTCAGAGCTGGAGCTACAGGTGATATTCTGGACACTGAAGTCTTTCCTCCACTGCTCGGGTGGAAAGTGGTTCGGATTTACAGACAACACGACGTCAATGTTTTACATCCACAAGCAAGGGGAGGTTGGGGGAGACCAGGTCGCCACAGCTTTCCAAGGAGGCCCAAGCCCACTGGCATTGGGCCCTGCAACAGAACATGTTCCGTATTCCCTTCCATCTACTGGGGATCCACAACACTCTGGTGGACTCCCTCAGCAGGGAGTTGCACTTTTGTCACAAATGTGAGTTTCACGAAGACCAGCTGCACCTATTGTTTCAGGAGTGGGGCACCCCGGAGACCGACCTGTTTGCCACATGCGAAACAGCTGCTGCAAGAAGTTTCCAAGCCGGTTTCCCCACCCGGACAGTTTGGGGGATGCCTTTGCGTTCCCATGGGAGGGAACATTTCTGTATGCAATTCCCCTAATTCCTCTGGTGGCGCAAGTTATACACACTTTCAAAATGTATCGGTGCAGACTGATATTAGTGGCTCCTGCGTGGCTGACACAGGATTGGTAATCGGAGCTCCTGGCTCTTTCGGCGACAGCTCAAATCAGACTGCCCCCGCACCAGTCGCTCTTTTCCAGGAACCAGGGAACTGTTCTGCACCACGACCTGGCCTCTCAATCTGACGGCCTGGCTCCTGTGTTCCTAGAATGTGGGATCCATTCCCTTGTGCAGGCTTGTCAGGATGTGCTGGCTAATGCAAAAGCTCTGGCCACTCTGAAATGCTACAAGAGCAAGTGGAAGCGTTTCCAGGTGTGTTGCAGGAACCATCACATGTGTCCCCAGACCATCAGGCCAGAGGAACTGCTGCCATATCTCTTGTCTCTGGCAGAGTCTGGTTTGACGCACTCCTCCATTAGAGTGCATCTGGCTGCAATCTCTAAATACTGCCGGTCCTGAGGAAGGCCTTCCCAATGGACAAAGCTGTATTGCAAACAAATCCAAAGTTCATACCAAAGGTACCTTCATCCTTCCACATTAATCAGCAGGTGGTGTTGCCAGTGTTCTTTGGCTCTCTCAAATTTCCGGCGGGGCGCACCCTGCATACGCTGAATGTAGTGCATGCCCTCAAGTACTATGTGGGCTGCACAAAGTTGTTCCGTTTAACAGATCAACTGTTTGTCGCATTTGAACCAACGGGGCCCAGCAAGGCTGTCTCCAAATTTTCGATTGCTAGATGGATTGTGGCCTGCCTCTTATTCTGCCACCAGCAGGCGGGCAGACCCCTCCCGGCAGACCCAGGGCGCATTCCACTTGAGCAGTGGCTGCAACCACTGCATTTATCTCTGGGATCTCGCTGCCAGACATCTGCCGGGCAGCCACCTGGAGATCGGTGCACAATTTAACCAGATTCTACTGATTCGACAGTGATTCTGCAGTCTAGAGTCGACCTGGCAGTTTTACTAAAACTGTTCACCTTAGATTGGTAAGTCTCCTGTAGTAAGTGATACGGGGAGCTCCTCCACCCTTGTGTATTTGTTATATTTACTGCTTTGTAATCTATTCACGGCATGTCCATCTATGAAAGATGGAGAAGGAACAAGTTACTTACCTATAACTCCTGTTCTCCAGCATTGGTATCTTTCAAAGACTCACATGCGACCGTCCATCCTACCCCTCATGGCTCGTCATTTGGCTCTTACTGACAATCGCATGCGCTTGCCAAATCTGAAGATGGCTGACGGGGAAGCAGCTAAGGGAGTTTTTCCTGTTTGCTATGGGCAGTATGATCCAAAACGACGACGATAGGGCAAGTGACTGAAGTTTCCATTTAAATTTAAACTGCTCTATTTTACTTAGGATTCCCAGCCTGACGATGGAGAATATTCACATCACGTGAATCTATGAAAGATACTAATGCTGGAGAACAGGAGTTGCTGGTAAGTAACTTGTTCTCTGTTTTGGTGATGGCTTTCTGTTTTGGCCAATCTCCTCTCGTGCCTCCTTCCCGATGTTAACTTGCTGATTCCAGTTCTCTGTGTTGAATCTTCTTGCCTCTCTCACCCACTTCATCCCGGCAAATTGCTGCTGCTCCCCCTAGCACATGTACAACATGGTACCTTTCTTTGCCTTTTTCGCCTTCCCTCGTTAACTGTGAGGCTGCGTCTATGCCCCCCTTCTCTGGCTATATAGGATGCCTGCCGACCCGCCGCTGCCCTCTCTGAATGGGTGGATTAACTCAGCATATTTAGCTTCTGACACTGCCCACATCACACACACCCACTCCTGTCTTTCCCAGCACCCTCCTCACCTGGCTTTATCTTGTATGCTCTGCTGGAAAAAAAAAAACATATTTGGTATGAATGAAAATTGGCTGGTAGGGAATTGTTGGACAGATAAATGCATTATCCAGAGAGCAGTTCTGTACTGATGTTTTAGTACCTCGTTTTTGGCATTACTGATTCAAGCCTCGACATTTGCTGATCGTTATCAGTTGTTTCATATAATATTTGATGATATTAACTAAAGTCAAATTAAAGGTAACCATTGAGTGTACTTTGCTTTCAGACTTGAGAGAGTAGTTGAAGAAAAACAGGACATGGAAGCATTGATGCTACATCTGCAGGAGGAAGCAAAGCTTACGAGCAAGGGTGGGGCAGTAAAGGAAGTGCGCATCCTGAAGAAGATTGTGCAGAGTTTGGAGGAAGAAATGGTAAAAGAGAGGACCAAGCATCAGAGAGCTGCCAGCAAACGGAATCAAGAGTACAGGCAGCTGGCAGATGAGGTAATTCCCTGCGAGTTAGCTACACTGAGGAGGGTTGAAAGGAGAGGGTGTAAAGAGCAGTATGCAGTTTCAGCAGATCCCTCGCTCTGCCCATATGTCCATCGTTTGAGTGTCTTACGCCTCAAATACATTTTCTTGCTCTAAGCTGACTACAATTTGCCATGCATTTCTACTTTGTTTTGGGATTTTGAGGGCAAACCTAATGTGACTGTTAAGTGACCTAATTTACGGCCATGAAGGAGGATTGGGGTACTAGTGAGCAGGGGGTGGCCACCCACCCTCTGATGTGAGCTATTAGTGTAGTATAGGTTAGCAGTGGACCCTTTGGAAAAACGACATCTGATGTTATCTGCTCCCCTCCTGGCTTTGGCTACTCAGTCCGCAAGCTATCAAGGTGGACCTGCTGTTGACTTGGAAAGATGAATCCAACCTGAGTGTAGACCGCAGGATGTGGGCATCCATGAACCCACCTTAAGAGGCAGAGAAGGAAATCAATCCCAGAAGGCCCTGTTTGTGAGCCATGTACCTCTGCTGCAGAGTGCCCCAAGAAGGGAGATGAATGACAAAGCTAACCACTGAAAGAGCAGACATCTGCCATCTTGGAACTGCCTAACTCCAAGATTGTGTAACGCTGCCTTGTAGATTTTAGTTGCTGTGAATGCTACACTCAGGATAACGGTGAACTGAATTGGCGGTAGGTGCAGCTCCTAGGGAAACACCTTGGCCTAGTGGGGAGGAGTGGACCTGCATAGGATGGACAATCACAAGTAACAAGATTAGCAGAGACCTAAACCTTGCAGAAAGGACCTGACCCAATCTTTCAATCAATTACAGAATAAAATGAGGGAGGAAAAACATAGTTTTCGGTTTCTGGATTGAGTCCAGCTAGGTGGCGGTTCTGTTCTCTGACGAGACAGTTACCTGATCCCTTGAAGCTGGATCACCCAGACAACACAGGATGACTAGCACCACAGGTGCCCTGACCATGGGAGATACCCATTACAAGACTAATGCTGTTAGCAGCAAAGAACACCCAAGGTAGAGGGCCACAGGGGATAATTGTGGTAACAAGGAAGACCCTGCTCTAGGAAGACCCCACCTTTGTGTTGGGAAGCAGCAGTTTCAGGAGGACGGTCTTGGACCACAAGCTGTAGACCTGCAAAGTTCCATGACAAAATTCAGAAGTGGTACCGATCCAAGAAAGATGCCCTTGAGGAAGCTGGTCAGCACACAGGGTGGTTCTGGGATGCTGATCGAACATGGGATAAGAGTAGTGAAAAATGTTCATTCGGCCAACCTGGGAGACAAACTTTTCTGGGCCATCTGCATCTCTATGGCCAGCTGTCCTAGTATTATCAATTGTTCTGTTTCGTAATCGACAGACTGAGTACACCGCCTTCCTATAACCGTAATGATGTATTTATAGATATGGCTTTGCACTGTACCCCGATTCAAGCCCACATGAGATTGTTCGTTTTCACAGCTGCCACGTTCTGTGGAATTGCGGGAGTGCCCCTAGAATTTGTAATCAGGTGCTAACTGACCAGCACGGTTTTATAATGAAATTCTTAAATACAGAGCTTTTCACAAATGACAGTTATCAGGCATCATATCATGAGTTTGATAACTTTTTCCATTCATTGACAGGTTACTTTGAGACAGCAATTAACTTAATAAAACATGCATAATAAGGACTGGTTTGATTCCTACTGAAGGCTAGCAAGAAAGAATCTACTAGCCTCTTTAAAGAACACTACTCCAAATCCGAAAGAAATTGGGCTGAGGAGATCGGTTTACAAGAAAGCTATTAAGAGCAGGAAAATGGAGCTGGTCGATACTTGGGATAAGCTACTGGAGGCTTCATGAAAAAGTGATCCTAGTAAGTTTTGGGAGGTCGGATAGAAACTATTTGGTGCCCAGGGTGGTGTGGATAGGCCATTTTACTGAACTCTATTCAGAAGGTGATTTGAACACATTTCTCAGACAATTTGTTGACACGGGGCAAGAGGCTATTAATCTTACTGTTGATTTACTAGTAGGGGTCCTCGAACAAGTGTTAAATTTTGTTATGGGGCCATGTGTTGAAGTCTATCATGTCCCAGAGATCTGGAAAAGCCCCTCTTTCTGATGGAGTACCTTCCATGTTTTTTTAATGTTTATCTCTGATCCGTCTTACTTTTTTATATTATTGATCGAATGCTAGCATTGAATGCCTTCCCAAAGTCTTGGAAGGATGCGTTACTCTATCCAATCTAGCCACTCTCCCGACTTCATAACGTCAGATATCCCCCTTCAGTTGTAGTTTTAAACTCTTTTCACACACTTTACTGTACCATCTAAGCGAGTGGGTGGACTTGCATTATATTTTAATGGATGCTCAATTGGGTTTTCGTTAGGGTCTTGGCATGGTGAATCAGGTGCAGAATCCATACATGATTATTGCAAACTCTACTCCCATTAATGTGCAACCTGTTTATGTGACGATCATGGACCTCTCCACAGCCGACTGTTTTAACAGGTCAAAGCTTTGGAGAGTGCTTCATAATATGGGCATCCCGGAACGCATGCTTAAGAGTTCTGGTCGAACTCAATAGTGATAATAGGGCAACGGTTAGAGTAGGGCGGTTAGGTCAACACATGTCTTGGCTTAAGGTTAATAGAGGAGTTTTGCAGGATTGTGTATTGGCACTTCTTCTGTTCTCCCTCTTTACCAATAAATGAGAAATTGTCCTTTTGGACAGTCAGGTGTTACTGCACAAGCCCTAATGAGAAAATGCCAGAAAAAGATTATTTCGCGTACCATGGGGTTAAGTTTACAAAATCTCTAAGCAGCCTTGAACATCTATCTATTGCTGCCACAAAGATGAGCAAACTATTGGGGCTATTACTAAAATGTCCTCTATTTATATGCAAAAGTAATTGGCAATTAAAATTTTACTTTTACACAGTATGTGCTAGGCCGATTGCAGTGTTTGGTGCTGGAATGTGGGCCTTTCATGTAAGATCCAGATAGCTGAAAATCAATTTTTTCATAAGCTGTTAGACTTACCTGGATGCTTTCCTTGATATAAACTTTATATTAAATTGGAATTGCTCTATCTTATCTGTGGGAGTGTGCCCTACATCAGTTATGGCTATCTACCCATTTAAATAGTAAGCCAATGTGCTGCTAACAATATCTGCCTTGACACCAGTAAGACTGAGATCCTTCTCATTGGGACTCCTGCTCCCTCCCTCCTACTCTATGGCTGCCCTCCACGGCCCCTCAGGATAAAAACCTTGATGTAATCTTTAACTCCTTCTCTCGTCGCATTGCAGACCTTGCCAAGAAGGCCCACGTTCAGCTGCACCTCCTCAGAGGCATTCTCCCTTTCCCAACCTCCCCCCAGAAACTCAGTCTCCAGAGCTCTGGTCCTCTCTAGTCTGGACTACTGTAACAGCCTCTTCCTCAGTCTGCCTAAATCCTCCCTTCGGCCTCCAGATTAGGACTGCAAGATTTCTCCTTGGCCTCAAGCCCAGGGACAGTCTGCCTCCAGCCCTAAAATCTCTACACTGGCTCCCGGTTGCTGCATGGATCAAGTTCAAGAGCCTCTGCATCATCCACAAGCAGTCTGGGTCCTGGGACCCTGCTACCTTCAACTCTCTCTCCCTAAATACCTCCTTGCTATAGCCCTTTGGCCTTCTAGCTCCAACTCTCTGTAGATCAGTTGTTTTTCCAAGCAGCAAGTCAGGGGTAGATCTCTCTCTCTACTACAGGAGCCTCCCTCTGGAATGGCCTCCCTCCCCTCTCTGGCTTGAGCCGGATCTCCTTAAGTTCCGGAAGCTTCTCAAGACCCTCCTTCCTCTTCTTCCTTCCTCATCTAATGCCCCCCCCCTGCCGCATTATGACTAGCTGCCTGGTTCCTTCTGAGTCATACAGGACACCATGCCCTCCTCTCCCAGTCTACCCCAGCACTTTGTTCTCCCCCGCCCCATCCCTCAAACCTGCACTTGCCCTACATTGGCTCCCTCCCCCTGTACTACCCTGGTGGGGCCTACACCCTTACTGAGCCCGATCAAGCCCCATCCTTGCATTTAGCATGTGTATCCCCTTAGCACTCGCCTAGCCCAGGAGCCCTCTTCCACTCATCCCTTCCCTCAACCCCCCTAGCACTTGCGTCCCCTCCACTCTTACCTTCCCATCTTAGCTTATTTTATTCCACTCTGACCGGCGCTTCCCCCAACTCCCACTCCTCTGCACTTCTTGTCACTGCGCTTACACGATCCGAATGACACAAGGCCTAGTATGACAATTTTTATTCTTCTTCATCCCTGTTACCCCCTTCCCCCACCCCGCGCTCCCCGTCCCCCAACCCCGTTTGTCTTTTGGCACCTTGAAACACCTGTATAGGCGCATTATAAATACCCAATAAATAAATATAAAAACATTAACATATTAGACAATATTACTGCTAGATCAGGTAGTAGTATGATAATCTCTTGTAGGTAACTAGGTTTTCCATTGACTAATCGTTTTGAACATGCACAACCTGTTTTAACATGACAAAAGTGCAAATCAAACAATTAATGGTGACCTTTGGCCCAATAGAAGGGCCCACTCTGCTGATGGAGCACTAAGGGATGAAAAGATATTGGAATACTGAACTTTGTTTTAGATAGTGTTACAGCCATACTTGCATACCTCCTTGTTTTTGAATAAATGCTGGGCTATCAGGCTAAGTTTTAACTTATTGCCTTTAAATACTTGGCTTGTTTCATAGAAAAACCAAGTACCTAATGTCTGTTGCCTCTTTTGTCCTGATAAAATAGAGGCATGTCGCCACTTTATCATTGTGCCTGAAATATGCCACATTGCGTGCACAATGCTTGATCCCAGTTTTGAGATTTGTTAATGTAAGATAGTGTGCTCTGGCTTTTAACTGTTCGATTTTATGTAAAGAAACCTGGGTCTCTACACTGTTGAATTAATATCTGAGAAAAGCTGTCCGACTTCGACAAATGACAACAGATGCCTTGATTTAGCGATTACAATGTACATGCAAACTTTTTTACCCGATTCTCTTTTTTTTTTTCTTTTAGCCAGTTAGAAAATGTATTCTACCACTTCCTAATAAGGGAGAAAAATGAAGACTGAGGGAATTGGTCTTGTGGCTCAACTTAGATTGGGCCAGATCATATGTGGGCAAACTAGTCATCTGCCTCTCATTGAATACTTTCTCCCTCTTAACAATTAGGAATTGAGTGAAGGGGACATTGCTTTTCGACTCAGTGTGATGTTTTCTTAGAACACTGATGCTTGTTAATCTGCTTAGAATCACATGCTGTGTATATGGTCCGACATCCAGTGGTAACCGCAGAGTATTGCATCTTGTCTTTCGGGTACCGAAAGGGGATGTCGGCATAGTCGTGTCTGTAACACTATCTCTATCGTGACATGTGGTGTACCCAAAATCCCTCGCGCGACAAGGTCTGTTTGTTTTTTCCGGCCAGATAACTGCTGGTCGCCCTTTAGCAGAGCTCTTACTAGAAACATTGTTTATCTTTACCGAATTGTTGGTTATTCCCCGTTAAGTTACTTCTCCCAACAAGAACATCTTCGACGAAGACTACGGGGGATTCGTCTACGGCTGTGGATTTCGGCGCCTAAGATCCGGCAGCCGGATTTTCCATGTGGTCGGGCCCTCTGGCCGACCTATACAGTAGGGAGAGTGGGGTCGTTGTGGCCATATTGTCGGTATGTCTTTCCTCCTTTACCCTCTTTTCCCTGTTGGTCTGGTCATCCTTCCCTTTAGCTATGGAAAGGACTCCTTTTAGATTCTGCCCTAAGTGTAGGGTCAGGTATCCTTGGAAGGATGAACACAGAGCGTGTAACGCCTCTCTACCCCTAGAGCACGAAGAGAAGCGGTGTGCGGCTTGCAAACTCCTTCGGCCTAAGACCCTTAAGGAGCGCCGTGTAAAGCGGTGGGCCATGTACAGTATGTCACGCTTGGAACCCCCTTCCCCCACGCCACACCCACTGAAAGTGACGGGGTACTTGGGATGACCAAACAAACATTGCGGATGTTATAGACCTTGAGGCGGATGCTTCTAGGTCCGCCATGCCTGTCCCGACCCTTTAAGGCTTGACTCTGGTCTTGCTACAGGGACAACACCGGCCGACAGGGGCGTACAAGCGCATTGAAACCCTAAGCACACAACCCCTACGCCGGTATCGACATCTTCGTCGAAAAAGGTGAAAGCGCCAACAGGGCTGCCGAAACCTTTGCCGGTTCCATTGGATCGTTCTGGTCCAAAGCCTTCCCTGCATCCGCAGCAGGGTCTTGCGACTGGGCAATCTGCAACAATTAACGGCGCTACTCTGAAAACTACACACGTCGAAGCGCAGAGGTTCGACAGTCTCTAAGGCCGCGGTAGGCCCGAAAACTACAGCTAGGCCTCTACCCGGAAAACCAACCGCTAGGCCCTCTAGCGCCGCGGAAGGTTATTACACCTGCCGATAAACCTTCGGAGCCACTGTCTTACGACGATTCGGCGACTATCGAAAGCAGCATCGGAAGAATTACGGCGGCGGTGGGGTCTTGCCCCGGTTCCGCCTAAGGTTATGGGACAAGTCGCGGAAAAGGTTTCGGCGGATTGGGTTCCCGATTCTTACGACGCTTACGAGGATAGTCAAGAGCCTCTTTCCGACACCCTAAGAGACTCCTTTCAACGCCGCAGAGCGGAGAACATAGTTTCTCCACCTTCACGCCCGTTTGGGTCCACTAAATGGACTACAGAGAAATTTGAAGGGCATATGGATCGGCTGGAGAAGATTATCAGTTTTTATGATCATCCTCACCCCCCGGAAAGGGCTCGGGTAGACCCTAAACTTCATATTCAGGAAGATCAGTCTCATGTTTTCCAGCTGGACACACCTAGAGATATTTATAATGAAGAAGAATAAGCTTCTTTTCTGCTAAGCTATGAGGAAGAACAGGATACTACGGACAACTAGGAGGAATCCCAGTAGGAAGGTCTGGACCCATGGACACAGCAAGATCAGGACTCTGATGTTTTGTGCCTGGATTCTCCTCCATCCACCCTGGCTCGCCAGGCCTCTCCTGTAGATGACCAAATGGCTTTCAACTCAATGTTGAAAAAAGCAGCTGAATACTTTAAAATTTCCACTCAAGAGGCGGTACCTGAGCAGGATTTTGTAGTCTAACCTCTTCGGGAAAGCGGTGGATGAGGCTTTGGAAACAGCCAAGAAGGAGCATAAGACTCTAAAGTCTGCAACAAATTACGCAGAAACCCTCCTCCCAGAGGGGTAATAACTCTCAGCGGTCCTTTCGAGGGTAAGCACGTGCTGGTCAAAACAACTACGGCACGGGTAACTTCAACACAGGACAAACATCTGGAAGCCCCACTTCCCTTCAAGGGGTCAGAAACGCGGCAGAGGCCCCAGTCTCAGAGGAGCCACAGCCTCTGGTCAGAAATGACCACCAAGTCCAGGTCCCCTCCCATGTCACCCCGGTCGGGGGCGATTAACATCTTTCCTCATGGCATGGGAGGGGATAACTTCAGACCAGTGGGTCTTAAAGACGGTAGCCCACGGTTACTGCGTGGAATTCGCCTGACCTCCACAGTTCAGACTGCTGCACTCACTGCACCTTTCACCGGACCATCTGGAGATCCTGATCCAAGTGGTGGAAGCACTGCTGGGAAAGGACGCCATAGAAGCCATCCCTATTCGTCAGGTAAACAAGGGTATTTATTCAGTGTACTTCCTTGTACCTAAAAAGGATCTCACCATGCGCCCTGTTCTAGACCTGCGCCCAGTGAACAAGTTTATAAAACCCCAGAAGTTTCACATGGTAACACTGCAGGAGGTGATCCCATTGCTGAAACAAGGGGACTTCATGGCATCATTGGACATGAAAGTTGCATACTTTCATATTTCAATGTTTCCAGTGCACAGGAAATATCTAAGGTTCATGATCCAGGACAGGCATTACCAATTCAAGGTACTCCCCAAGTCCTGGCAGTGGCAGCAGCACACCTGCGCAGACTATCAGTCCCAGTTTACCCTTACCTCGACGACTGGCTCATCACGGGGGACTCGTTCAACGCTTGTTTTTCGAACATCCAAAAAACAGTAGATCTCCTCTTCAGCCTGGGTTTCTCAATCAACGAAAAGGAATCTAGTTTAGTCCCCAGCCAAATAAAACAATTTCTGGGAGCTCTAATTCGGACGAAGGACGGTCTCGTCTTCCCCTCCGAGAGGGTTCAAAACATTCTTTTTCAGATCCCCCAATATGTAGCCAGTTGGGAGGGGACGGTGCGCAAAACCATGCGCTTGCTAGGAATGATGGCGTCATGTAAATACTTGGTTCCCTACGAGCGGCTGCGCATGCGTCCCATGCAAGAGTGGCTCAACAGCCAGTGGTGTCAGGCCAGCGGACAATGGGAAGATCTGGTAGTTGTCTTGCCAGCCCTTGTTCTCTCACTGCAGTGGTGGTCAAGAGAAAACCTCTTGAAGGGGGAAGACCTTCACCACCCCTGCAGTGGAAGCCACTCTCACGACAGATGCATCTCTCACGGGGTGGGGAGCTCATCTGCTTCAACAGACCGCGCACAGAGTTTGGTCTCCTCAAGTAGCGTCCAACCATATAAACTTACTGGAGCTATTAGCAGTGTTCAAGGCTTTGAAAGCCTTTCAGGTGCAACTACAAGGGAAGACAGTGCTGATTCTAACAGACAGCACTACAGCTATGTATTACCTGAACAAGCAGGGGGCACTCACACTCCAGGGATATCCAAGCTGTCCCAATAAATGTGTATATGGGCTCTCAAACACAAGATGTTGTTGTTGTCCCAACATGTTCCAAGGGAACTAAATCTTCTGGAAGACTTACTCAGCAGAGATTTCCCTCTGCCCGAAGAATACGAATGGCGGCTGCATGAAGTCATTGTGTCCAACGTCTTCGCAGAATGGGGTATCCCAGAGATCGACCTGTTCCCTACTCGGGAGAATGCCCAATCCCAAGACTATGCCTCTAGGTACCCCCAGAACCGATCCAAGGGGAACGGTCTCTGGATAACATGGTCGGGTAAATTTGTCTACGCTTCACACCCCCTCCCCCGACTCCCCTTCTCAACAAGATAGTGCACAAGATGCACCAGGAACCAGTTACCATGATAATGGTGGCCCCCATGTGGGCCCGCCAACCCTGGTTCGCTCACCTGATGAAAATGTCCCTCTCCCCACCAGTCAAACTACCCTGCCCGTACAACATGTCTCAGGACAGGGGGAGACCCTACACCCATGCCCACAAACTCTGAAGTTAGCAGCCCGGCTCCTGAGGTTATAGAGTTTGGACACCTGCAACTCCCTGAGAGGTGCATGGACATATTCAGGGAAGCAGGAAACCTAATGCACGTTATTGCTATGCCAGCAAATGGAAACGATTTGTCATCTGGTGCAATTCCAAGGGCGTCAATCCCATCGATTGCTCACCCTCACACATTGTGCTGTATCTCACCCATCTGTTGGACACTGGGTTAGTCTTCAATTCCCTAAAGGTTCATATGGCTGCTCTGTCAGCCTACACCACATCAGAACAAAAGATATTGTGGTGGAAAATACCAGTAATTAAAGCCTTTATGGAAGGGGTTAAGAGGATTTATCCTCCCATTTCTCATCCAGCCCCTGGATGGGATCTGAATGTGGTTTTGACCAGGCTCACGGGGGCTCCCTTTGAGCCTGTGCATAAAGCAAGTCTGGCTGACATATAAGACAGCCTTCCTAGTGGCTATCACTTCTATCAGAAGGGTTAACGAACTACAGGCTCTTTCTGTTCTAGACCCCTTTGTTACAGTCCACAAAGATAAGGTAGTTCTGCGCACACATCCCAGGTTTGTGCCTAAATTCATATCAAAGTTCCATGTGAACCAATCAATCGAACTACCCACTTTCTTACAGAATCCCACAAGCATGGCTGAAAGAAGCCTGCACACAATAGACGTGCGCAGGGCAGTCATGTTTTACCTGGAAAGAACTAAACCACTGAGGAAGACAAAACAATTCTTTGTTTCAGTGGCAGCTGGTAGAGAAGGGGATCCTGTCTCTAAATCGGCTATCTCATGGTGGATTGTCAAATGCATCACACTATGTTACACTCTTGCTAAGAGAGAACTGCCCTTCAAGCCTAGAGCACATTCTACTCGAGGCACTGGGGCATCCATAGCATTAATTGCAAATGTTCCTCTTGAGTCCATTTGCAAATCCGCAACCTGGAGTTTTGTACACACCTTTTACAAAACACTATTGCCTAGACACTCATTCTAGGTCTGATTCTCAGGTGGGACAAGCAGTATTAAGACATCTTTTCTCTACTGTTCCTTCTCACAACCCACCTCCAACTCCTGGTACTGCCCGCTAGTCTATGCACAGCATGTGATTCTAAGCAGATTAACAAGCATCAGAAGACATGCATTACTTACCGTAATAGCATTTCTGATAATTGTATCTGCTTAGATTCACATGCGCCCTCCCTACCTCCCCGCTCTGGGTGGAAGGAACATAGACGTCTTACTACTTTCTCTCTTTTATGTACTCACTCACTATAGCCTTGGGCTCCCTCATGGCAGAATAAATGCAATCGGTGGGACCTCGGCGCGTGAGGTATTTTGGGTACACCACACGTCACGATAGGGAAAGTGTTACAGGTACGCCTATGCCGACTTCCCCTTTCAGTCCCGAAAGAAGAGATGCAATACTCTGCGGTTACCACTGGATGTCAGACCATATGCACAGCATGTGAATCTAAGCAGATATAATCATCAGAAATGCTATTACAGTAAGTAATGCATGTCTTATTATGGCCCGCTCTCACAGATGGAAGATTCAAGAGATGTTGCTTTTTGGTGGAGTCGGTTGAAGAGGTATAATTACACATTCACACGATTATTGTTGTGTTGGCCAAGTTTTTCATCTTGAAATGTGTCCACATATGATGACGTACATGGCAAAAATGATAAATCTTGTCCATTTGTGATATATAATCACGCACAATAACTGTTGTGTTTATTGATAGCTGGAGGAGGTGAAAGCATCTGAGAGGAACTTGAGAGTCCGTGTAAAGAGTCTGACAAATGAACTGGCGATGTACAAGAGAGGGTAAGGATTTTGCCAATAAATAGCAACAATGGTTTGTCTTGTCAGGTGGGGCACAGTGAATTTTACACTTTCCTGTAGTATGAAAAGTTACATTGATGGCTGCCAGTGACCCATTTTCTTTTTCCTTTTTTAACTGCTCTTCATTTAGCACTTCAATTAGTCTATCTTATCGTTCTTTTAACACAATCACAAACTGCGCATCAGGGTGTCAAGAAATGGTAGGCAGCAGAGGAGTGTAGAAAATGTCTGGATTTATATTCACATGAGTTTTGGAAATCACTGGCTACACTTTCCACTTTCCAATGCGACCAGGTATATTTAAATTAATCTGGTATTGAGTCCTACATCTGTGCTCAGTCGTTTTTAATTCAATGCACAATTCATAATAGCAACAATTCATATTTGATGGGATGTATTGGGGAAGAGGTATTCTTCATATGAACATGTATTCACAGTTAAAAAAAATGGTTCAGCTAAATTAACTTTGAACTTCATGGACATGGAATGGAAAAAAAGAGGTTCTTAAATGCCACTGTTTAAAAAATTATATATATATATTATCAAATATCTTTAATAATGGTGCTACAGCATGTGATTTGACAAAGGATAATGAACAGAGCTTGTTTTTTCATAATACAATACAAAAGTCTTGTCCTCCGGAGTCCAACCGCAGCAGGTTGTCGGGCAAATTACAGACTTTCTATATATCTTCTAGTTAGATTCACTGTATTCTATGGGGCTATTCTGAAAACATGTAGTGGTTTTGACTCCTGAATACTGGACTTGGAGGACCTTTCAGCTGAATGTCGCGTCTAGATGCATTTCTATTTCGTTGCCTACATTCAGTTGTTTTGCCAATCTCGTACTTTATGTTCTTCAGAATAACGTGGGCTTGTATAACTTCGGGACAGCTGTACTGGTGTACCTTACGTCTAACAACTAAGGAGTCAACCTCAGTAGGATTCTAAAACCACAGTATTTGCTTGGCATTAACCGATTATCATTTGTAATGGTGATACTCTAATCTAAACTGTATTGGAAATGAAAGACTGCAGAAGGTAATTTTTGGGTGATGCAGGAAGTTTGCTTTTCTTATTGCTTGTGCTAAAGGCTGCCCAGTCACAGAATGGACTTGTAGATATTTGGAAAGATTCCTGGCTTCTACAGGACAAACTGTTAGGCAGAATCATTTTTATGCTTCATCCCCTCTCCTAGTTTGACCCCTAGCACGTTTTGCTGGACTTACAAACCGTTTTCTTTCTATTCTGAATGAGGGGAGCCTTTTCCCCCTCATTTATTCTTATTTGCTCTAAACTTTGGAACTTTTTTCTCTGTGTTTTGCCTTTACTATGGAGTCTGCTTTGCTCCATATCTCTTTAAAGGCATCAGTGTTTGACTTTTGCAGCACAGAGCACTTTATGTGCAGTGTTGCTGGGAACCCTTTGGGTTCTCCTTTTGAGAGTCTTTATCCTTACTAACTACAGTTCTTAAGGATAGGGGATACTTTGTACCTTTCATAACAACTTAATATTGTGAGAGATGAGCACACAACACCTTATGTGGAGTGCTAAGAGAATACCTAGTATTCCCCTTTTCTCCGCTCCTGTGACTTATTAGTCACATAGACAAACCTATAGTTATGGCTGGTGGCAGTGGACGCGTCTACCAACTATTGTGCTATTTCTTACCGCAGACTGTGTTCATAGTCTTGGTTGTGCACAATCGGGTCACCTATGTTCTAACATGGTGGCTCCTTTCCTTTTTCACCATTTTTATCGTGGTTGTTCTTTGTTCACCCTTCTTCTATATGTGTGTCTGTCTGTCTCTCTGGGCAGGCATGAAGTGGGGGAGGAGCTATTCACTCCCTTGCCCTTGGTCTGAATGGAACCAGTCCCCACTAGGCGTCAGAGGGGAGGCTGTCCTGATTGGACAGCCACCCGCCCCTTTCTGTGAAATGCTGAGAGAGTTTGCTGAGGAGTGTGTGGGGAAAACTGAATAAACTGTGAGGTTCAAGAGGTGAAGGGCACGTTGGCCACTGGAACGGAAGAACCAAAGCTGAAGATGGCCAGAGATGCCTAAAGACCCTTCGAATCACTGTGAAGCGACCACTGCTGTCCTGACCCTGTTTTCTAATCGACAGAGGAGCTCCGAAGAGGATGAATCCTTCCCTTTGGCTGGTGGGACCACCCAGCCCTGAGATGAAGTACAAATTGAGCCATCTCCCGAGGTACTGTGCCTTTCCAGAGCTGCATACCTCGAATACCAGGAGACCTCTGCCCCATTTGCAGCGCAACGTCTTTGCGAGGCCAAATCGTCCAGAACTTTGGTGAGCTCCAGTTTGACCTCCAGAGGCCCGAGCTGACTCATCTAAGTCCCCTCACCAGAGTGCAGGACTTAAGAAGCGAAGAAGATAGACTGGGCGAATACCGTCCTTTGTTGGTGCTTAGAAAAAGGTGCCAGAACAGCAGACAGAACAATGAGACTGAAGAAATTTGTGCCAAGGGTCTTCTCTCAAGACTGTTGCTGAAACATTCCGTTCAGAGTCCTTCCTTTCGTCACCAGAACAGGGATAAGGAGACCGGGACCATCTGTGCTGCACACAGGAGAATCCAGCTAAGTTTAATTTCACGTAACCTAAGGTACTGTGGGGCGAAAGGTATAACTTACCTTGAACCGGGAAGTCGCTCCCGAGTGACTAGAGTGCAGGACGAGTTGTCCAGGGTGTCTCCTATACCTCTGATGCAAGCTTGCCAGCTTGTGTCTCTTTAGTGAGTCCTTTCGCAGTGTCCTCCTAAATTGTATTATATTGAAGTGATCTTATCATAGAGACTGAAAGTATCCTGTGGAATTTTTGCTGTTCTGCTACTTCGTAAGATTTTACTTCCACTCCTAGACTGACTTTTTCGTAGAATTAGGGATTGAACTTTAAAAAAGCATTAGAATTTAGGAAAGACTTTATTTTATGTGGTTTTGCTAACTAAATAATATCAATAACGCGAGTGTGAGGTAGTACCGATAATACAGTGGAGCTGTCATTAGTGTCAAACTCTCTAAAATTTGTAGCTGTGAGCAACTACCATTGAAGTAATGGCCTTTGGAAAGTATTATTAAGGATTCCTGTGTGTGTTGGTTAGTGCATTAAGTATTTATCTACCTTACTTGTGTAAGTAATAATACATTTACTGGGTTCAGTGTACTTACCTGCAGCTCACATCTTCCTCCCATGATGAGCCTGGCTGCTATGCCATTCCACCAAGATCTTTTGGGTAGTTCAGACTTGTACTAAGAGTTTGGGACCTGTATGCTAAGGGATAGTTTTATGAAGTCTTACCTCAAGTGGACTTTACGAAAACTCCCCTAACAAAAACCTTCCTTCATAATTCAATAGTTTAATATTAACATAAATGCTGATCTCCACACAGCATGTTTATACAGACTGTAGCTTATCTGCGCATGCCTGACCCTGCTTACTGTGTGACCTGAACATTTCTTAATGCCCGCATCCTGGAACTGGTACCTACAGTACTTTCGCACATTGAGCACAGACGCCCTTTAAATCTACGTTTGCAGGCGGACTTGGAATGCCTCCAGTGAAGAATTCAAAGAAAATCATCACTGCAAACATCTGCACTCCCTCGTCCTTGGCGAGTGGTGAGTTTAATTCTGTGACTTGACTTGTTCTTTTAGGTCCGGTCATCTTTCGGGGGGCAGGAGGGCTTTTTTGGGTCCTTCTTTACTGTGGGGCCCTTTGTGCAGACCTCGTACTTGCCTCCATGGAAAAAAATTGGTCCGTTGATTACTATGGGTCCATAGACACTGGACATGAGTGTCATTGTTCCTACAGAGGCCTATGACCCACACTAGATGTTTAGGTGGATTTTATGGACTTGTTCGAACATTTCATGATCCTATGAGATGAAGATTGTGTATTTTTCCAATATTCTAAATAATGTATTTAAATGGATTTATCTGCACATGTTTTATTTATGTATTTGCCAAACCTAATTAGCGACAATATATTTTACAGATGTTTTGTATTGTGTGAAGGCATCATGGAGTAGACACAAACGAGTTCAAGTTTGGTTCTCAAAAGCTTTATTAACGTAAAAGGCAGGATGGATTAAGGCCTAACTTGCTCTATGCTTAGGTGGGATTTCCCTACATAAAGAAAACTAAGGATAGTCTGTGTCAGGAAGTCCAAATCAAATAACTGCCTGTGTCTAAAACCTATACTTGCCCTCACAACTAACTGTATACAATGTGTAGGGATGTTGACATTAAAAGGAGTAGTGTTCAAAATAAAGTTCAGAGCTTCTTCCGGCACTTGACTTGTAATCCGCTTCCCCAAGTTCAAAACAGTTCAAAAAGCACTGGGGTTCCCTTCCCGATGAGTTCAAATCTTCCAGCTTTTCAAAAACAAGCACAGTTCCTTGGGACATTTCCAAGCTCTTTTGATATGTCTACTTTTCACTAATTCACATAGGCAGTTCAGTTTCGTAACTCAGTGGCTTCTCCATACAAGGGCACTCGGTCTAGACGCAGTTTTCGGACCACACGGTCCACCCATGACTTCTCACGCAACCGATACCCATTCTTAGCTGCTTTCCTTTAACACTGTGCCAATGCTTCAATTTATTCCTTGTGTCACACTCTCCTGACACTGTACCATGGCTTGGTTGGCCACCATGCATTTGTTGCACTTTCTTGTACTTTCTTGTCTCTTGCCAATACGGCTTTTTTTATAACATGCTGTTCCTTGAGCTCTTTTGGCTGTTGCCAATGCTTATTTTCTCATGTAGTGCAATTCCCTGAAATCTACTGGCTTTGGCAAAATACTTTGCCTCTGATGATACCGTTCGTGGTATGTGCCAAATTAACTAACTTTCTTTCACTCCACTCAATATTCACAAGTGTTCAAAACTTGCTTTCACTGTGTTCGGTATTAAAACATATTTATAATGCCTTTCATTTTGTTCGGTATTCAAAAGTACTTTTAATGCTTTACATTTTGTTCGGTATTCAAAAGTACTTTTAATGCTTTACATTTTGTTCAGTATTCAAAAGTGCTTAGTTCATTATTCAAATCAATGTTCATTAACGCAGTTTGCATATTCACCAGCCAGCCCGGTGGTTTCCTCTTCGTTGGACACTCTAGGGTCGGAGTTTACGGTGTCGCACAGTCCTCTGCCGCCACGGGTTCTCTCCTGCCCGTGCAGTACCTCATTCTTTCTCCCAGCGGCTCTCCGTGGTGCTGCTCTGCCGGCGATGCTCCAGCTACAGACCGCGATTCTTGCGACCACTTCGCTTGGTCACGCCGGTCTCCCTCTTGCGGTCTCCTACCGGTCTCCGGCATCCTTCAGCTTTGCTTCCTGCTGCACAAACTCTGCATCGATGTACGGGTCTCGAGCGCTCCTCCGATCCGAAGTTGCTTTCCCAGCTGCTGCTTCTGCCCCCATTTCTGTACTGATTCCGCCTTTTAAAGTTTCTGCGATCATGATTGGCCCAGAAAGGACAAGACCGCTCACTGCTGAAGCGGTAGTCCTGCCTTACTCTTGCTGTCCTCCTCCTCGTCTCATTAACAAGTTTAGGTCTATATGTGTGGGCATTATTAAAATGAGAATGTGTTGCTCTGGTTGGTCCCTTCCTCGTCCCAGTAGAGTATTGTTTCTTGGGGAATGTTTTAGGTAGAGAACAGGGAAATGGCTGAACATAGACTATGAAGGTGTGTGGGATGGAGGGTTCATTATGAAAACGAAATGGGGGATACAATGTTTCACCTTAGGATGTCCTCTCCCCACTCCCCATGTTATCTCCATACAGGTGATCCTCCCTCGCATATCCTCCCCCCATGATCAGGATCCAAAATCAATGGCATTCCTTGTTCTCCGGAGAGGAGAATACAGGGGTTAAAGAAGCGAGGACACCCTTAGGTTCCTCACAATTGACATTTCCTTATTTTTAATTCAGCAAAAGGGTTCACTGTACCTTTAAACTAGCTATCCTGTAAAGAGTTGGCATCACTGCTCAGCCATACTATCACTTAGTGGCACACTCAGACTTATGTGCCACATGATGCTTTTCCAGGATGTAGGGTCTTTTATACCTGGAAGCCACTATTAGTCCAATGTACCACGACCATAATTGGACCACACCAGGCTTACAAATAAGATGACCAAAAAGGAAAACTCAGTAGATCAACCACAGGTACACACTGAGTAGCAGTGCAGAGAAAACTCATGTATTTAGGTAATTCTCCTGCTCCAACTGGCTACTCCTCCACAGTTTCTGCCTTGTATCGTTCTATATGGATTGTCTTTTATGTTTGTTTTCAGCGCCCCAATGCCTGCAGGCTTTCAGCGCTCTATAAATTCATAAATAAAATAAATACATGAAAAAATGAACAAGGAAAAGTATAGTAGTAATCATAGGAACTTGCAACATACCTCAGTTGTACGCCATGGCATAGAATTGCCTTCAATGGGTGCGATTCCGGCAGTCCTGGTGCTGCGTCGAAGACTAGACCACTCAATGGAACAGCATAGTACGCTTCAGAAAAAAAAACAGTGCCACAGGAAGGAACTCTGGTTTCTTACACTTTGAGAAAGTCGGGAATACTCAGAGGAAACGCCCTATAAACCAAGTACTGAGATATGTCTGGGCCCTAGAAATAAGGCTTAAGAAACCTCTTCCTAACCACATCCCTGAGCAGTTTTAATATGGTACAGTCCTGTTTCTTCTCTTCATCGAATTGCTTCGCTATCTTTTATGAGCCATCCACAGCACGTGCAGGCAAACTCAAGAGGTATGCCTCTGAATGTAGTGTTTTACTTAATTCTCAACGGGCACTGATCCAACCTAGGTAAGGTAGTGTCTAAACCATGCTTGGTATTTGTGACAGCAGGGTTTGTCTTTTCTGGGCAGAAAACCACAACCACAGTTTCAGCTTTAGAGTCTTCGGGGCATAACCTCAGATGCATGGGCGCTACAAACAGTGGCCTGCCATTACTGCCTTCAGTTCTTAACGAAACCTCTGGAATGCACCCCCAAAAGGCCGATCTGTTAGATCCAGATCTGCTCCTGCAAAAGGAAATTCTCACCCTGTTGGATAAAGGTGCAATAGAGTTAGTACCTGCAGCAGAGTGTAATCAGGGTTGCTACTCTCTATTTCTGATCCCCAAGAAGGACGGAGGAGTGCAACCCATCATGGACTTGAGACGCTTGAACAAGTTCCTCAGGAAGGACAAGTTCAAGATGGTAACTCTTTCACAGATCCTTACGGCCCTTCGACTCCAGGATTCGTTGGTGTCATTGGACATTCAGGATGCTTATTTTCATGTTCCCATCCATCAAAAGCACCTGAGGTTTGCAGTTGGTGGTTCTCATTGTCAGTTTCGGCTCCTGCTATTCGGGTCACCTCCTCCGAGAGTTTTCACCAAGAGTATGGCAGTGGTGGCAGCAGGTCTAAGGAGGGAGGGGATTCACATGTTCCCCTACTTGGATGACCGCTTGATCAGAGCTTGTTCTCCGGAACAGGCTCAGAGTCACCTCGGTC
The DNA here is from genome assembly GCF_040938575.1 of Ambystoma mexicanum. Classification (NCBI taxonomy): domain Eukaryota; kingdom Metazoa; phylum Chordata; class Amphibia; order Caudata; family Ambystomatidae; genus Ambystoma; species Ambystoma mexicanum. Next base: position 911,935,328 of record NC_090923.1, on the reverse strand, counting down.
GCACTTGCCACTTCCTCCACGGGCTGGGTTTCTCCCTGAATTTCCCTGAAGTCACACTTGACACCATCATAGAAGCTTCAATTTGTTGTGGCAGTCCTGGATTCAACCTCTGGAAAAACCTTGCCACCCGAGATGAGAGCTCAATATCTATCGCCGATGGTCCAGAAATTTCAGAGTGCCCAATATCTCCCAGCCATTGCTCGGTCTCATGGCATCCTGCATTTCTCTGGTGCCAGAAGCCGTGTGAGAATGAGATCCTTGCAGTGGGCTCACAGATCCCAGTAGTCTGAATTCTTCAGCAGAATGACGGGCCTGCTTCAGGTCCCGAACAAGGTCGCCCAGGATCTCCTGTGGTGGGCCTGCCGAGAGAATATAATGAGGAGAACCCTTTTGGTAACATGGCTGGAGATGACAATTGTGACAGGTGCCCTTACGGGATGGGGAGCACACATGATGGAGCTTTCAATCAGTGGTCACTGGTCTCTGTCGGAGTCCAGACTTCACTTCAACCTGCTAGAGCTGATGGCCTCTTTGCCCTCAGTACGTGGGGAAGTGTGTTCTGATAATGATCAGATTTCGGCTAGAAGATCAGCAACCAAAAATCCCTATACCGCTGCCATTGAAACGCATTTCACAGCTAGTGCAGGGAGAAGAAATATATCTGATCCTTTTGCGTGTAAAGTTTCTACTGTTCTTTCTTTTTTACTTTATTTAGCCCATTCAGGGCTGCAATTAACTACAATCAAGGGCTACTTAGCGACACTCTCAATCTTTAAGAGATCACCAGATGAGGGATCTTACTTTAAGGTGCCGATTGTAACACAGTTCTTAAAAGGTATGACACACCTGTTTCTGCCAGTTCCGTTCATTGTACCAACATGGGATTTGAACTTGGTGTTAAAGCAGTTCATGGGAGCGTTTTTTTTATTTGTGCCCCTCAAGGATGCTAACACTCAAGACTGCTTTCTTGTTGGCTACCACATCTGCCCGCAGGGTGAGTGAACTGCAGGTTCTGTCTTCAAAACCACCTTTTAGGATCTTTTTTTAAGAACAAGGCAGTGTTGGGGGTGCGCTCATTTTTTCTCCCTAAAGTGATGTTGGCGTTCCACCCGGCGCAGAGGATAGTCTTACCAACTTTTTATCCACCACCTCATCCTTCCAAAGAGGAGAAGCTTCACCGGCTAGACCCAAGAAGGGCGTTAAGTTATTACATTACAAGGATGGCAAATGTTAGACAAGATGACCAACTTTTTGTGGGGTGTATGTAGGACATAGATTAGGTTTGTCTGTGAGAAAAGCAAACCGTTTCTGTGCATTACTAAATGCTACTCTGCAGCGGGAAAGGACTCGCCCGATGGCTTGAGGGCGCAGTCCACTGGAGGAGTGGCTGCTGCTTCGGCTCTTGAAAGAGGGGTGCAGGACATCTGCAAAGCGGCTCCTTGGTCATCCCTTCATACCTTCAGCAGATTCTATTGCCTATATTCTTGTCAGGAAAGGAGGCTAAATTTGGGAAGGCTGTTTTCCACAGCATCAATAAATAGAAATTCTTTGCAGCCATCGCCTCATACAACCTGCTATGGGAGTGTATCAAAGATGAGAAATACGTGGGCGGACACAAGCCATTCAAAGAACAAGTTACTTACCTGTGGTAACGTTCTTTCAACTAGATGTTCCTCCCATGTATTCCTCATCACCCTCCCATCCCGCCCCTTTTGCTTGCAAAGAATTTCCATGTTTTTTTGTTTTGTGATGTTTTTAAATTGTTTTATTGGTATCAACATAAGCATCATACAGTGTAACGCCAGACATGCTTTTGTCTCATTATACATGTTTTATTTATTTTCTCCCCGTCCCCCCTTCCCGAGCCTACTTCACATTACAGCCTATATCAACCTCTTCCAGTGGGCGTCCCCACCTTGTCCGCACCTGAGGAGTTGTTTTCCTCTGAGCTTCCCCGGCCCCGACTAAGTTGCTACCAAGTGTTTCCAGGCTACCAGCGTATCCTCCTCTTCTTCCCCACCCACGTTTGTGGCCTTGTGCCACACCATAGTTTTGGCGTTCACCCATTTCTGGAGATCCTACCACGAGGCTTCCGCTCTCAGCCTCCTGCTTGCTTTCAAGAATTTCCATGTTATTACACCTTGCTTTCTCAGACAGTCCTATTCTTCTCCATCTATGGCAAAGCATGCAAAGGAGGAAAAATCTAGAACTGAGGCAACGGTCGCCACGCGTGCTTCTTATACAAGCGCCGACGTCGCTGCCGATGACAGGACAGAGGCTGTCAAGGGCCGTGACTCGACACCGCACGGCACCCGAGTCTATAAAAAAAAGAATTTCCGCAGCTGATTATTTGGCAGGTCAATGTATTCTCCGGATGTCCTCAGGAGCTGTTGAACACCACAGTCTGTCCAAGATGTAGCGCTCAACCTAGTTTAAATCAGCGGAGTCTGAAACCACAAGGCTGAACGGATGTTACTGTTCAGTGTGCACGGGTTGCATACACGTTATCACAATTGGAAGAATACAATGCCTATGTCTCTCTTCGATACTTTGCCATTCATTCATTCATTCATTCATTCATTCATTCATTCATTCATTCATTCAGAGTGATGTGCTATACTACGTTACAGCCAGTGCTTAATTTGTAAAAAAATAAGTTCTAGGGACCAAAAAATCTTGGCCCCCTAATCCCGGGGCAGGCGGGCACTGCCCGCAGAATGGGCGGCCTGTTCCGGCTCAGTGCTAGACCTAGTTGCTAGACAGTGCTAGGCAGCCAGCAAGAGCGTGCTTTCTGTCCTCACCTGTCCCGCTAATAACATGTGGGATAGTGCTCCCAATTTCTGGCTCTCTGGTCTGGTTGCTACCATTATACTCTGGGTGTGCGTGTTTGTGTGTGTACACATGCATTCATGCGTGTGTCTGGAAGGGCCTGGGTGGGTCTGAGTCTGCCTTCCTGCTTCTCCACCCGGACTGGTTTGTGTCAGTGCATGTATCATCTGTGCGTATACATGGTTAGAATGTGACGATGAATCTGATCTGTGCTGCGGCTCAACTTAGCCCCCAAAGAGATATGTAATCCATTCCTTTTGCCTCATATGTTGATGTGCGTATGCACTTGACTGCATGCCTACCTGTTTGCCTGTGCATGTTGTATATCTGTGATATGCATGTGTGTGCGTTTATGCGTGTGTCTACCTTCCTTCATGCATGTCTTTCCATGTGTGTCTGTAGAGTGAAGTATGAGTTTGTTGATTAATATGTGAACAATAAATTATTTGAGTTGTGTGTATTAGGCCTGCAGCTCCACCCTGACTCAGAAATAGAACTGCAATCCTTAGTTCGTCGTGGCGCCTAGATTCCACTGTAAGCCAAATCTATTTTAGTGGAGTGCAGCTAGTTGGTAGATGAAATGTGAGGAGGGGCACATGGCTTGTGGGAGTTATGTGGTTATTTATTCACCTATTGACTGCCCATGATCATGGTAATCCACATGGACATTCCCACCCACTACCTGCCCCTCCCCACCGACTACCTGTTCCTCCCACCCACTACCTGCCCCTCCCCTCCCCACCCACTACCTGTTCCTCCCACCACCTGCCCCGCTCCACCCACTACCTGTCCCTCCCCACCCACTACCTGCCCCGCACCACCCAAATCACATTACTCTTGGATCACCTTGAGCCAGCTCTATGAAGAATCTATTGTTAGTGTTATTTCTAAGCAGTCTGCTGAGATTTAATCCCTTAATTCTATCTGTACGTGTGCTACTGGAGTAATTAAAATGTCTTCACCAAGTGTGCCTTTGCCCACTGTGCCTTGCACTGGAGTCCTGTTAAAAACAAGTATTGACGAAACCAATATTTTTTGTTTGTCTACAGGTATTGCTTTCATGCCCAGGTGCTCACACCATTTGCCTTTATGAAGTGCACACAACAAACTGAAAAGTCTCTGGGCGCCGGAGTGCCTCTTTATGTAGCGCCTGGACGTACACCCACATATAAATAGGTTGCCAACAACAAACGAGGACACAACCCAATAATACCTACAGCAACTCAGAATTAAAATGAATGACCCGAAAATGGAAAATCAAAGTCCAGATACATCTCGCGCTGCAGCAGGCGCATTTACCCAAGCAGCAACTCTGCTCTGTGTGAGAAGTGTGAAGGCCAATTGCTCAGGAACTACCTTGGTCACTGTTGTGTACTGTCTCCGCGCCTTTGCGCGAGGGGAGACAGAACGTGCAGATCCTTATCAGTAGGCCGCAGTGGCGCTACTCCAGCGGGAGTGAAATGAGACACGCCACACTCCGTTCGTCACTGTGCCCGGAACTGCTCACCGCGTTGTGGGACGCAGGGCGGATATAACATTCCTCCTTTATTTCAATTTAACTTAACATTTAAACAAAACATATCAAATACCATTATGCAGACACTTAAACTACAAAAACCCCGGGTGCCTCCCCTCGTACAGTCCTAATGGGGCAGACTACCACACATAGTCTTTGAGCCGAGCGGGCGGCTTGGTGGCAGTTAAACCATATCGCACCTTCTGGGGCTGGGCCTCACTTTCTCACTGAGCGCCTTACCTTCCATGTCCGGCTCACCCATGTCAGGTTGGCTACACTGCTCCCACATACTGTCACCCACTTCTACCTCCTCCTGAAGGTGAGCGGGGTATCCTTAGTTCGACTGGGGTTCTTCATCTTCTTGGTGACATTCGCCATAAGTCCACAGATTGCGTGGCACCGCCTTGAACCACGACGCATTTCGTGTCACCTGTCGGCGTCCTCTCTTTACAGTTATGGTTCCTTGTTTCTCACTGACAGTCCCTGGGAACAAATCGTAGCAGGAGTCCAGTTTGGACCTTGTCGGATTCCGCAGCATGACCACCTGGTCGCCCACCTGGTGGTCGGATGGCTTCGACCTCCTCTTGACACTCATGTGTGCATTGGCCCCCATTCTCCTTCTTTCGGTGCGCTCCTTGTCAAATCGGTCCGGGCTCCTGCTGGGGTGATGTGGAATGGAAGACTTTATGACGGTGCCAAACATGAGGTCGGCTGGCGGGACACCCGTCGTGCTCTGAGGGGTGACCCAGTAGTTTTGCAGAAAACTGTAAAGGTCGACCTTCCACGGGCTGGCATTTGCTCTTGATAGCCTCAGCACTTTGTTGAGTGTCCTCATGAACCGTTCTACATCCCCACTCGCCTGGGGCCACCTTGGCATGTTGTGATGGTACCTTATGTTTAGTTCCTGCAGGTATTGTTTGAACTCCTCCCCTTGGAATGGTGGGCCGTTATCACTCTTGATTCGTGTGGGTAGTCCATGCGTTGCGAACATCTTCTCCATGGTGGGTATTACCACTTCCGCTGCTGTGGATTCAACTACCTCGACTTCAGGATATCGGGAGTGATCGTCAATGGCCACCAGGAGGTAGAGGCCTTCTTGTAGTGTGCAAAAGTCGTTGCGGATTGCATCGCATCTGCCAAGTCCACGTTCCGCTGACTGGATCGGTTCTGGATCCGGTGGAGCTCTGGTTATCTGGCAGGGTAGACCGGTGTTTATTAGCCTTTCGACCTTCTCGTCTATCTGTGGAAACCACACTCGGTGCTGGATTCGAGCCTTCGTCCGAGCCATCCCTTGGTGGCCTTCATGGGCTAATGCCACTATTCTGTCCTGGAGGCTCGACGGGATGATAATGCGATTCCCCCTGAGCAGCAGTCCTTGCTCTGTGATCGACAGGTCCTGTCGTATGGTGAACATCCCCGCGAGGAACGCCTTTGCTTCCGCTGTCCTGTTGTGGGTGTTCTTCATGAAGGACTTCCAATCGCCTGAGATGATGGCATCCTTCACCAGGTCGCAGCACGGGTCCTTGTGTGTTTCCAATTCAATGTCCTCGAAGCTGACAGCCTTTGGTCTCATGGCCCGCACAACCTGGCAGATATGTTCCTCGGTCTCTTCGGTAACTTGGACTTCTTGTGGAGTCGCCGCTCGAGGGTGTCTTGAGAGGAAGTCCTCTGGGTTTTCACTTCCCGGCTGATGGGCCAAATCAAAATTGTACTGCTGGAGGTGTAACAGCATTTGGCTATTCTGGCCGGCGGGTGAGAGGATGTGCCCATGAAGATAGGCAACAGGGGTTTGTGATCCGTAACTGCCGTGAATTTTCTGCCATAGAGATAGAGGTGGAAATGACGACACCCCCACAGTACGGCAATTGCCTCCTTCTCAATGTGCGAGTATCGCTGCTCTGTCATTGTGAGGGCTCTTGACGCGTATGCAATGGGCCTCTTCTCCCCTTCTTTGGTGACCTGCATGAGGATGGCCCATAGGCCGACAGGGCTCGCATCCACAAATAGTTCCGTTGGGAGCTCGGTGTCGTGTTATGCCATCTTTGTGTCGATGGACAGCGACTCTTTGATGTTGTCAAAAGCCTCCTGACATGCTTGCCCACATTCCCACTTTGTGTTAAGCTTGGTAAGTTCTTGCAGGGGTTCAGAGAGAGTGGCCAAGTTACGGATGAACCTCCCACAGTATGTGCCCATCCCCAGGAAGCTGCGCACTTCGGTAGGTGTCATCGGCGGACTCGCAGCCTGTATGTCGGCAACCTTCTGGGGGTCTGGGGAGATGCCAGTGCTGCTGAACTTGTAGCCAAAGAAAGATATTTCCGTTTTGAAGAATTCACATTATTCTTTGTGAATAGTTAACCCAGCGTCTTCTAGTCTGCCCAGGAGCATCTGCAGTCTCCTCAAGTGTTCCTCTCTGTCTTGAGCATGGATCAGGATATCGTCACTCACATTTAGGACACCTGGTATGTTCCGGATGACCTCCTGAATAGTCTGTTGGAAAACTTCGGCAGCTGACGAGATCCCAAAGCTTAGACGTTTATATCTCCGTAAGCCCAGGTGTGTCGAGAAAGTGGTTATGTATCGAGAGTCCTTATGCAGCTTGAGCTGGTGGTATCCTGCTTTCAGATCAACCTTGGAGAAGACTCGTGATCCGGTGAGATCAGCCACGATTTCGTCAAGCGTAGGTGTAATGTGGCGCTCCCGCTTGATTGCAGTGTTCGGGAGACGCATGTCTATACAAATCCGGACTTTTCCTGGCTGTTTGGGTTTTTTTGTGACCACCATAGGGGAAACCCCTGGTGTCGGCCCAGTTACCTCTTCTATTATGCCTGCTTCTTCCAATGCTTTAAGTTCTTCCTCCACTTGTTCACGCATGTGGAACAGGGTTCTCCTGTGTTTTACGGCCTTTGGCTGGACCGACTCGTCTATGTGGAGTTTGATTGTCTTTCCTTTCAAACACCCTAACCCGTTTTGTAGGTTGGGATACTGTGCCAGGATCTTCTCGACCTCTTGTGCTTCCTTCACGTGACAGACGAACTTGACTAGCCCTAGGTCTTCAGCCGCCTCCCCTCTCAGAAGGCATTCAATCCCTGCATTTACGACGTAGATTTTTGACGGTAGCCTGTTTTCACCATGGCTGAGGGTGGTGCGGAATCTGCCAACCACCGGTAGGGGCTTCCTGCAGCTATACGCAAACAGTAAAGTGTCTGTGTTCTTCAGATCAGGTTGTGGTTGCAGTATTTGGAATGTGCTTGTGGGCATAACATTTACGGACGCTCCCGTGTCAATGGTCATCCATACCTGCTGGTTTTGGAGAGTGACCTGGCATTTGCGCCTCCGGAGCCTTTTTTTTTTGCGTTGCATGTCCCTGATCCAGGGCTGACACCAGGTAGACTTTTCTCCCTTTTTTCCACTGTTCCCTGCCGGATTCCTGTTGGGGCCCCTGTGACGTCATCCCCTTCTTCCTCAGTCGAAGAGTTTGTCGTTTTGACTCGCCTTGCATTCGCTTGCTTCTTTTTCTTGGTCCCGCTCTTCCCGATGACTGGCACACCTTAGCATAGTGGTCCTTTCTGCCACATGCCCCACATGTTGTTCCTTGTGCGGGGCAGTTTCGCCATCCATGTCACGGTCCACCACACATCCACATTCCGTGGGTCCCGGGATTCGTGGCTGCCACCTAGCTTGTGCGTAGTTGCCGCCAGCCTCATCCCTTGCGGACTGTCTGTTGGTGACATGGGCCACCCTTGCTGTCGTGAGGGCAGGCTGTAGTTTTTGAAGAGTCGCCCCCATGTTGGTGGCCCTGGTATGTGCCAGTTCCCTTTTGATGACCCAATTCCAGAATGCGTGTTAGAGGGATGCCCTTCTCACTCAGTACCATCCTTCTCAGTTTCTCCGATTGGATGCCATTCATGAGCTGTCTCCGGATTTCTTTCTCGACATTCGTGAACTCACACGATATTGCCAGCTTCCTCAGTCGGGTATGGTAGGCATCCAAGGTCTCCTCTTCTGCCTGAATAGTGGTGCAGAATATAAAAGTTTCATAATCAGGGTTGAGCTGTGGGAGAAAATGAGCCGTTGGGGCATTCTTCGCTTGCTGGTAGATGTCCTGGCCATCATCAATGGTTAGCGAGTTAAAGATACGTAGTACCTCGTCCCCCACGTTTAGCAACAGGTGGGATCTCATCTTCCTGTCAGTGGTTATGTCCTTGCATTCCATCGGCATTTCGAGTTTTTGGATCTATAGCTGCCACCGGGGGCCAACTGATGATGAGTCTGTAAATGGATCAAACGGCTGAATCATTGCAGAGGAGTTCCCTTGTGGGCGAGCTTGTGGTCATGACATTGACAGATTGGCCGCAAGTCTAGAAGGCGTGCCGGGCCTGGGGGTGGACGTGCCGGTCGCCATGGCAAGGCCTCACTGTGTCTTAATGGGGTATGCACGCCTCACCTTAATGCCTGTCCTCAGGTGACTGTGCCCCTCCGCGGTTGAAAGTCTCAAAGTGTGGTGAGTGGGCAGCTGCGTCGATCCAGGCGCTCACCATGTGCAGTAGCCTTGAACACCCGAGTATGGAGCAAGTGTGAAGGCCTCCCATGCTGTGCCGTGGCGCCTCTGACTCCTGGAATGCAATGGGTGGTTGTTGCACTTCACTATGGGTGTCCTTAGGGAGTGTGTCCCCTCCAGCCGACGGTGGCCCATGTTGAAGATCAGCTCGATTGGCATGGAGAGAGGAAGAGAGAAGAATTTTTTTATTTATTTTTTTCCCGTGGGTGGGGGTTTTGTGTGCCCCCCCCCACCGGGTGTCCAAATATTTCGCGTGTCGCTGTGAGTCAGCAACAGCTGGCAGAGCGTCGAGCGCGTGTGCTGGGTTCTGTTTCCCTCATCGCCATTGTTATGTCCTGTCTCCGCGCCTCGGCGCGAGGGGAGACAGAACGTGCAGGGCCTTATCAGTAGGCTGCAGTGGCGCAGTTCCAGCGGGAGCGAAATGAGACACACCACACTCCGTTCGTCACTGTGCCCGGAACTGCTCCCCGTCCGCGGGGGCATGGCTTTTATTGAGACGCCCTGCGTCACTGCCTTGCGGGACGCAGGGCGGATATAACAGTCGCACTCTTTTGAAGCCCCTCTTGATACAGTACCAAAATGTGTAATATCTCCTCATGTGCCCAGAAGCCGTCACTCGCAAAGCGCTTAATGGCTTGAGTTGGGTTATGGGAGTGACATGGAGCAGTCCGGTGCACGGTGTAATACACTGTGTCCTGACTTCTCTTTGCATTTTGGTACGTGTATTCCTGCAATTTAACAGGGTAAGCAAAACTACATTTACCAGAACGCACAGACGCCCCCAAGTCTGGGTGCGGTACTCACGGTACCTGACACGTTCAGCGTGAGGAGTGATGGCTGCTGCAGCGCTGTTCCGCACTACTCACCTCATCTCGCCGCCTTTCCTCACAGAACGGTCCCTAGGGCACCTGGTTGCCAGTTTTGTTCACAGGGCTCTGAGGCAGCCCATCTGCTTGGGGCTGGCTGTTCCCCGTGCTGGGCACTCCCGCTGGAATCCCCTCCCCTCTCGCCGCATGCATATCCGCCCCTTCCAAGAGCCTGACGGGACTAGCAATGTGTCCTTCCCTTGCCCACTCCACTGTTCCCATGCCCTCTCCCTGCGACGCTCATACCCCACCTGTGCTCCTCACCGAGGGTGCTGGGCATTGGGGTGGGGGGAGTCACACTCGCACGTACATATCCTTCACTTTCCCTCCACCTTCTGACTCTGGACCGCCCCCATCCCCCAAAGCAACATGTGCATGAGCTCACAGGACCCACCCACAATTTGTTGTGGAGAGAGAGTGCGGCTGCCTCCTGCCTGGCGCCATGCAGGCGGATGGCTGGGGAACTGTTGCATTCATCAAAGAAAGTTAACACTAAGTGTTAACTTTCTTTGATGAATGCCTCCATCTCCATGAGCCGCTGCTCAGAGAGACGTGATTAGAGTGCCGGTGCTGAAAAAACAGTGCCGGTGTTGGCCACCGCCAAACACTGGCACAAAGTAAGCACTAATTTACAGCTTTTTTTGGGTTAAAATGTCACTACTTTGATGAAAGAAAACACAGATGGATTGCACATGCGTGACTCTGCCAGTGGATGAATAAATCGTACAGTTCTGGATTTGTTAAAAGGCAGCCCAAGGCTGGAACAGTCTCGCATGATTGTGGTCATGGCTTGCTTGACTTCTTAACCCCAGTCCATTGTGATACAATCCTTCCCTAACCCCACTCCATTGTGATACAATCCTTCCCCAATGCTGGCACTGGGCTACATGTAAAGGGATGCGGTACACCCCCTTTCAGTGCCACTGGACAGCTTGGGAGCTTTTCGCACAGAGACTACGAATCCCAGAATACAGTTGGTTATTTGATTGAAGCTGAGAACTGAAGCATTTAGTTCCAATGGACTTTATATCCCTTGAAAATGATTGAAATGATTTGAGTGGTAGTTTCTCCATGCCATGCCTAAGTGGCCTATCCAGTACTGGTGCCATTCTGCTAAGTGTCTCCATGCCAGCATGCCCCATAAATGGTGGCCCACTCGTGCGTTTTTCTTTGCATTTCGCGGATTGCAGTCCGGGATTCGTAAACGGAAGATTAGATCTGTTTGTCCGAGAGATCAAAGAAAAAGGAGGAGTGGAAAATAATCTACTGCTTGAAAGGGGGCCTGTTTGTTTTAAAGAACACTCATTCACACCAGGTACTCTCCCGTTGTTTACAGTTCCTTTCGTGGTCTCATCTGGTGCGCTGTCTCACTCTGGAGACATCATAATGCACCATCGTCCACAGCACTGGAGGCATCGTGCCAGGGCTGAGAAGCAAGCCCCACACAAATGAAGCACTGTGCATCTCCCTTCAGGCAATGTCTTGTCCCGGAAGTGTCACCCAAAGTGCTACCTTTCTCATTTGGCAGGGGCCCCTTTCATTTAGATGTCATGTGCCCCGCAACATTTTCAGCAAAGTTACTCCACTGGTTCCTGCTGCAGCATTATAGAAAGTTACCCATCTCACAGGATACTGCGGCTGTATAAAGAATTACCTATTATAGAGTGCTTCGTGCATTATAAAGGGAGAGTAATATTGGGTCACCCTGGGGGAAGAGCCCGTACTGGGACTGGCAAAGGTGTAACCGGAAGTGTGTGAGCACCCAGGAGAAAAGAGATGGTGACATAATCTAACATCGTCCAGGCCTCAATGTCCAGCTTTACCCCTTCTTTTTCTACCCATAACTAGACACAGTACTCGAGATGAAGTGAACGCAACGTTTCAGACACAGATACTCGTGTAGTGAGGGGATCACACTATATGCATTCCTCACCCTAGAAGGGTGTCTGCTGTTCTACCACAGATTGCGTCATCACACACACACACACACACACACACACACACACACACACACACACACACACTTCACACCACAACCCCCACTCATCCAATAATGTGGCCTGTCCCACCCCATACAATACACCAAGTCAAATTGTAGCGCACATTTACACAAACGCAAAGTAAAAGGGTGACGTTACACCACTAGATTTAGTACCTACCTAGTAATGCTATACTGTGCTAACATCACCTGCCTATAGTTATTTGTGGCACAATCTTTCTGCATTGTACGATGTCAAATAAGTTCATGTTCTTTCCCACAAAAACTAAAACCAGAGGGAAGCAGACATAAGCCAGATGAAAAGACAATACCAACTCACGATACTGCATGGATGTTATGTTTATTATGGCAAATGTGCACAAACACCTTCAAATTGAGGCAAATAGATCCCTGCCTTATACATAATAAACTGATGGGCAAGACCGGGGAGGGTAGTCCAAAACATCACGCTCACCATAGCTCGCCACAAAGTTCTACACCCTCCAGTTCTGGTTCAGGTACCTCTTGCGCTTTGCTGGGGGCGGGGGGCATTCCCACGGATGTATTCCTCATACAGTTGGTCTCTGCCCTTTTTGTATCGGACATACCCAATCTAGAAATGTCCACATCATAGGGTGTGCCATGCCAAACTCGCCATGCATCCTGCAGTGGGCAGCTTCAGCAAAGTTGTTAGTCCGTGCCTGGTCCTGCCGAGTTCTTTCATACACCAACCACATCTCTGTGGAGAACACAGCATGATGGTGGCTGCGGTTAGGGTGGCTCATGTAATTGTCCTCAAACCAGCACAGGACTGGCACCAACATTGTCCATTATGACCACCGCTCTGTCTAGGTCATGAATTGACACAAAGACAAGAGCAATGATCATGTGCGTCTCCAGTGCGAATTTGGGTTCAGTATTGTAGCTTGGGAGTAGACCTACTGCAGCAAGCTTCTTGCGGACATTCTGGGCTAGATGAAGGGCTAGATGAAACCGGCAGCCATGTAATTGCGAACCCGGACATGTTGGTCTTGCCAACCCAATGGCAGCCTGTTCAAAATCCATCAAAATGGATGCTTGATCGAGATTAGGCCACATGTCCTTTTCCGCTTCAAACATGTGCTGGTAAGTGCTCCTTTCCTTGTTGGGCAGTAAGACATGGAGGGAGGACCGGCAGCACAAATCCTCCCTGCTCTGCCATCACCACATATATTTGCGCAAAGATCCTGGAGCCAGGCTGAATGTTCCATCTACGTACGGCTTCTCCATTTCGCCAGCCCATTCCCCGTGTGACTCACAGCCAAATATGAGAAATCGGTTCTCATCATTTCCCCCTAAATCCAAAAGGAGAAAGCATTCCGGCTGATATGATATGGGATGGTTGATCCTGTAGGCTTCTGGTATCCTGATCGTGGCTCTGTATTGTGGCTGGGGTGGTACGGCGTGGGCTGCATTGCGACATCTCTGGATCACCTTTGCGAATTGTGTCCTTCCTTGGCATCTTCCCCTGCACAGCTGCTGATGTCCCCTGCAGAGCTCCATTGATGATCGAAGCTGGCGGCTCCACTGTCCCCAGCGCCCGCTCCTTGATCCCCTACAGGATGAGGCACACGTCCCCTTTTGCCGCATCACTCTCATGGCTATGCTCATCCATCCTGCTCAACTCCTGGTCATCCACTGTGGCGGCGTTCTTTGCATTCACCTTTTTTCCTCACAGAGCCAGAATATCTTTAAGTGGTCGGTGTCTATCGGGGATATTCTGACAACCCTCATGGAGAAACTTCCACTTGCCACGCTTTGAAAGTATGCCAGCCGTTCTCCTGGACACAGAAGTTGAGGAAAGGTTTTTGCTTTCCTCAACTTCAGCACACTAAAACATGTCCGTGCACCAAGCCTCCCTAAATAGTGCCATGGCAGTGGCGGGAAAAGGCCTCATTAGCCAGTACAGTCAAGCAAAGTAACAGGCCCTCCCACCTCCTCAGGCCTTTTGCCTCGAGGTATCGCCCCAAAAAATGCATCAGTGATGGCCCTTCACTGAGCACAACAGAAAGTTGTGCAAAACATTTTGACAATCTCATATAGTTGCATGAGCATTTATAGCAGGGCACACACTAAGATTCTGAAGTATTAACTGGGGTGTGTATACTCACTGCATGGGTGTGCACCGCTATGTGTATCTCTGCTTGCATGCTCCTGCGCATGTTTGTGTTCGAATGCGCTCTTTTAACACTGCCATTGTTTACTTACACTGCACTGGCGTATATATTTGCACAGGTAGACAAATATATATTTATGTATATACGTTCATATTATTTAGTGTTCTAAAATATATATGCACATATACTATATTTATATGTACTTATATTTATTTATATGCCCCTCTTTCTGCCTGCCTATGTCTCTGCGTGTAACTGGTTCCATAACAGCGCCCTGATGCCCCATGGCTTAGGCGCTTCACACATGTAAAAAAATAAATATATATTTATTTGCTTGGTATTTTTTTATTTTTAAAAGGATGATGATAAGGGTATGAGAACACTGGTCTGTGTTCATAGGCCAGCACATTACCACAAGGCCAAATAACAGCTGTGGCTTATAAGTGAGCAATACTCCTATTCATTTTTGTGTGCTCACGCATTCTTTTAAAGGGTAACTATGAAACCTGTTGATATTAAACCACCATTAGGCCATTTTGGCCTAGTGGTTAGGTGCTGAGCCTTGAACTCCGGGAGACCAGAGTTCAAGACTGCATGTGCTGATTATTATTTTATTTTTGTATGTAATTCTTGAGCTCATTTGGCGCCTGGCTTTTCTGGCCAGCTGCTAAATGTCAGCATTTAGCAGCTGGCCATGCCGCCCATTTGGATAAACGTCCTGGGAGTGGCGGAGCATTGCTTACAAATGCAACACGCTAACAGGCACAGTACCTGTCAACGTGCTGCATTTGCAAAGAATTATGCTTTTGAATTTGGTGTGAGGGAATTTAGACGTGGCTGCAATGTCAGCCGCGTCCAAACGTCCCTCGTGCCAAGTTGACAGCGCCAGAAAGGCTCCTGCATCAAAATGGGCATGCTAAAACAGCTGCTGCAGTGATGTAGCCGCGCCGAATCGGACCGCGCCGAAATGGCGATGCCAAAAATGGGTGTACCATAGTTTCCGTACTTCAATCTGACGTTTTTCCACTGGAGCTGTCCTACCTGTTCCAGCGCCAGTCACCGCACAAGCCCCACAGGAGGATTTCCTTCCAATGGCAGAAATGCTGAGAAGAGCATTTGGAGATACTGGCTGCTTACTTTGCTGGTACAAAGCTACTGACTAGCACGCCCTCTGCAGACAGCCTGTTGCGCAGTTCAGAGCTCTCACAATGTTTAAAATGCGCTCAGCAAAATGACATGAGAGTCACTGAAAACTCCGCTTTAAGCGTCAATATTCTAGTATTTTCAACCCAAGCTGAATTTCTAATTCATACTCTACATAAAAAATGTAGTTCTAAATAGGCTGTCAAACAAATAGGACTTAGCTGCCTCCAGTTACAGAAGCTGCTTCGTGTCCAGTCACTTATTTTCCTTACTACCTCAAGTTCTTCTATTCATCACTTTCATCCTGAATTTCCAAAATGGGCCTGACTTAATGAAGGGTATTAAGGCCTAATCTTACGAACTGAAATTAACATAACCTGTCTCTGACTAAGACTAATGAAAGGGACTTTAGAATTTTGATGACAGCCTTTGTCCTTACTGGAACCAATCATTGCACAGTCACTTTCTCCATCTTGGCCTGGGATAGTTGCTCTACTCTGGTTTCAGCCTTAACTCTAGTTCTCAGAGACACTAGAAATAAAATTTAAAAGTTAAAAACCACTTCTACCCTCATGATGGTCAAACCCTGACACCCCTGGACCTGACAGGAATACGTGGGAGGAACATCCAATTGAAAGAATGTTACCACGGGCAAATAACTTGTTCTTTCAACAAATAGTTAATAAAAACACTTGAACAAAGTCCTGGGGTTGGGAGATTATTGAAGCCATCTGTGACACTAGTTACAATGTATAACTGCAAGAATTATTGTAAGGAGTCCAGGTGTGTTTTGACATTTATTGGCCTCTGACTTGTGTTTTAAAATGATTAACCCCTTTTTCCTCCCTCTAGGGACTATCTTTACTCTGCAGTGTGCATTTGTATTATTTATAATATGTCCTAGAGGTTTAGGAATTACTGAGACTGTGTTCAGTGTTGGCACATGGGGTCCTAGTTATGCTTTTAGTACTGTGTGTTTTGACTGCCTAGGATTCCCTTTTTCTCCCCCCCCCCCCCCTTAGCCTACATGTACTGGGGCTATCATCAGGTCCTACATCTTAGTGTTAGGAGTGGATTAGGTCTCAACTGATCTTTTTTCTTTTACACACACTCTTGGGCCAACATCAAGTGGCCACGTGCTGTGTGCTCCGAACTACATGACTGCAGCCTCTGTGGCTCTCTTAGAAGCCTTCCTGCCCTTGTAGCATTTGTGTGAACTTTTGGTGATTTGCTCTGCTGCCTAGCTTGCCTGGGTGGCTTGCTGCTGCTCTGCCTTGTCCGTTCCATCGTGTGCCACTGCAGATCATCTTCTGCAGCTGCTCTCCATGGTGGTACCATTCCTGCTACCTTGATTGATTCTCATCGCCAACTGGTTTACTTGCGACCTGCTTGCTGGACCCCCCTTTGTGCTTCTTCATTGCTGTTGTTTCTGTGGGGTAATCAACCTTGACCCTTCGTGCTGGCTCTGGCAACTCCTTGGACTGTTTACACTGACCGAGTCACCAAGCACCACCTAGTGAGGCCCAATGCTGGCTTGCATACGCAGCCTAGTTACCTTGGCCGTTTCCACAGCAACTATTGCCATGGGTCACTTTCCCCAGTTCCTCTGATCCACATTGTGCAACTTTACTGGTGCTTTGTTCCTGGATCCCTGGACTCTAGATGCAGGGTTGCTCTGAGACCTATGACTGCAACCATTTTTCTTCAGTGAACCTGTCTCTCACTTTGCTGCCATCCTTTACAGGGCCTCTGGTAGTTGAACCCAGCTACTGGGCTTCTCTGGTGAGGTCTTCCAGACTCCTCCACTTTATGGTTGCTGTCTTCTCTGTACATATCGCCTGTAGATAGCATATATTTATCTTTTCACCATACCTGCAAGGGAAGGATTGGGGTTGTCACATTAAACCCTCTGGACAAACTTTCTGGAACTTTTAAAATGCCCTAAATGTGACATTAAGACTACACCTGTATTTTCTGTATGTTCTTTTTTCACTTGTAGTCCTAGAGTTTTTAAATGAATGCTTGCATTTTAAAGCTATTTCTGTGATTCTGAATAAGCTAGTGACTATGGTTGACGACTCATTGATTCTTTAAAAGGAAATATTATTGTGCTTGGCTCTATATCTGTATTATTCTACTTGTTTTAGGGGTTAGGGGTATCTTTCACTGTTTACATATACTGTAACTATTTCAAAATTACTTATTTGAACTGTGATTGCTAATATATTATATAAAAGACCATATGTTTTCATTAGGTATTGTGTAACGTGTTTTACTGTATGCTTGCATGGGACTAACTATACCTTCATACCAGCTATCCCCCCTAGTAAGAGGCATTCCAGGTAGCTGCCAAGTTACCATTGGGAGTGTTTTGGGATAACCTGGTGGACACACTCTGCAGAGACTGCTGTTTTGTTCTTCTGAAACTCTCACCAGCCAGAGGATTTCTGTAGAAACTCCCGAACAAATGGCCTCTCATCAGAAGTACAGTGTTTAGAACTTTCATCCTCCATCGCATAGTGTAATGAGTTAATTCTCAGGCTGAACAAGTGGAATGAGTTACCAATTTATACTGTCTAAATTTGCCAGCCTTGTAATAATCTGGCAGTACTTTTTTTATGTCATGTTTAGAACCTAATGCTATCAGTTTAGGTTATAGCACATGTAACATTTGTACAGTGTGATCATACATATTTATACATTTATTGTGCACTGTTAAGTGTCGATTGTTCAAATGCTCATTCAATACCTTGGTAAGAAGTCTTGCATCAATTTGAACATTTAATATTTTGATGGTTTTCTTTTTTTAATGGAGCCTTTTTGTAAAATTTTAGGAAGGTGACTCCTGTTGGTCCATCACCTCAGAGCCGATCCGGTTCTGGCCTCAGCACAGGCCGTGGGCCACCAGCTCGGAATAATTCCTCTGGCAAATCCAGGGACGTTGGCAGGTCTACTTCCCGGGAGCGGTCTACTTCCCGGGAAAGGGGAGGCCACTGGTCTGTGCCTCAAGAACATTCTACATCCAGAGAAGGGCGCAGTGGGAGTCAGTCGAGGCTTCCACGATTGACCCCTTCACCGTCTGGTAAATCCTTGTACTCCTTTGCCTCATCCCCTTTCTATATGCTAAGCAGCTATGTGGGCAGAGTTTGTGTTTCTGAATCAAGTAGTTACTGTGTTACAAGTAGTGATATATGCTGTGTAGTACAGTGGAGAACATACATGTTAGGAAGTATGCTATTAAACTGATTTTTTTTTTTGTCATATATGGAAAAATAGTATGGATAACAAAATTGAAAATGTTTTGTAGCAGAATATATTGTAAAAACTGAAAATAGATTTGATTTCACGGGTAGTATAGCTCCGTGGCAACGCGCTAGTCTTGGAAGCAAGACAACGCAGAGCAACACAGGTTAGAATCCCGGCTCAGCGCTTAGAAACTCATCATATGGTCACTCTGCTCTCTCCTTACCAGTGCTCCGGAAAGGATTTTGCTGTGAGAGTATTTTACTCCCAGTTTTTAGAATTGGAGAGTAAATCCAACCTCAAGAGAGTAAAAATGAGTTTCTTCCTTCGCAAGAGTACAAAAGTGTCTGACAACTATCCAATTTGTGTGTAAAATTAAAACTGTGTTTGAAAACATTAGTGACAAAGAACTTGTCGATGCGTACTAACCCTCTTCATCTTCATTATATTTGGACACCAAAACTCTGTTAAGAACTACTACCAATGCCAGCTAGTTAAATCATAAATCAAGTCCCTCACTCTACCAGCATCACTTCTCTGCCTCTCGGGCCTACTGTTGCTCTCTGGCAATACCTGCTTGACAGCCACTCCATGTTTTTGCTCCATCTCTACTTCCCTTTGCTAGTCTGTTTCCCTGGTCTCTCACTTTCTGATGTTCTGCCTCACTCTTGCTATGCCATGTTTTGAGGTCTGTGCCAGTCTTCCTCTCCCATCTCTGCATTCTATTATTGCTGTTTCCCTCCTACAATGTTCTGTATCGGTTGATATAACTCCTCTTCCTCTCTCAGGTCATTACTCTGTCTAGATCTGTTTTTTTAATTTTCTCTGTTGTTGTTGCTACCCCTTTTTATTATCTTTCTTGCACTGTCTCTTCTGTTATTGGCCTGCCTTTCTCTAATCTGGATGTTCTATTTCCAGATCTCCCCGTCTGCTGTCGATCTGTGTTTTCTTATTTTACTTGTCTATATGTCTAGTTTGCTCTGCTTCTATCCCTCACTCCTATTGTGTGTGCGTCCTATTATTTACCTCTGTTTCCCTTCTCACTTTCTTTGTTGCCCTCTTATGTAGCTCATTGGTCTCTCCCTTTTGCTCAAATTCCTGTTTTGGATCGTCTAATACGTTCTGTATTCTTGCGGCCTCTCCCCACAGCCCTCACTTTGTTTTCCTGTTTTACTTAGGTTCAGAGTTGCTCTTTCTCTCCTTATAGTCTTTTGACATAGCACTAATAAATATTTAAAAAGCCTAAAATGCCTTTTCCATTTACAAATCCAGTGCAGCTTTACCATTGGGTGCTCCTTTTTTAGATGTATGCAAACATTCTTTTGGCCATTAGGCTGGGAATTAGAGTTAGAGGTGTGTCTCACCAGATGCAATACTTGCTTGAATGCAGATGCTTTACCAGCACTGTATGCCATTACAAGTATGAGAGCCCAGATGAGATGTGCTCATGGGATGTGCTTCTTCTGAGCCATTACAGGTAGATCAGCCCTGATGAGAGGGGATATATGTGATCACTGTGCCGTTTTTACTGCAATCACCAAAAATGCAGATTTTATTAAAACAAAATCGACACCCTTTTCACCCCATATAAATGCAGGGGAGACCCCCCGCATCCCTGATCTACCCCCTACATTAATTATATACCTTACCTATCCCCCCCAAAAATTTTCAGTAGTTGCCGTAAAAAAGGCGCAGCAATTGTATAATCCCGATGAGAGGTGTGTGTTCTGAATCACTGAACATTTAGTAGTTGTTTTGATAAGTCGAACGCTAAGTCAGCTCTGTTACGATTGAATGTAAACTGCATCTTAAACACATACCTCTGATGCAGACGCTTTAGCTCATCTATCAACAGGCTTTGAACTAACAGGTTACACAATGATCTCTGCAGCAGGGCTATTGACCAACTGAGCTACCTTTCCCCAACAGGCTGTTGACTTCGAAAGGCACATAGGGTTAGGACACTGGAAATTCCATGTGAGGCTTGCCTTAGATAACCGGCTTATCAAAATGTCTCAGCCTGTTTGGACTATCCTACATGAGTCAGTAGATTCATAATGAGGCCTTGAAATGTGCTAGACTTTTGGTAGTGGGACTCAGTAATGTGACATTGGAGAAACAGAAGTTTTGAAAAGCACAATGCAGAGTAGGGGGAATTGAAGTATATGACAGCATTTCAATCTTCCCACACTGTCCGCCAGTGTGCATCACACCAGCTCAGGAGGGTTGTGGGAACGATCTACGTGAAAATACTAATTTATTTTTACTGCGAGGTCGAAAATCCTGCATGTAAAATGACACATTTTCTGTATTTTTAAAGCAGGGGGAGACCGCTCGCAGCGCACCCACTTTATTAAATACGCTACCTAACGACCCTCCCCATCTATGCTTTGGGGACATTTTTTGTTTTCCATGCAAGGTTTTCTACATCGCAGTAATGGGATTCGGGAATTTTGTAGTGAAACCGGTGGAAAGAGCTCAGACCCTGTTCTTGCTCAGTACTTTAGCTAGCTGCAGAAAATGCCAACACATGTTCGTGCTTTGTCATTACAGCAGCTCTTTTAAGAAATTCAGGTATTTTCCCAAAACGGCAGTCCTGCTAAAAAATGTGGCCATGAGGCAATCGGCCCTGCTGTGAATAATTGGCACTGTGCCATGACATGCATATAGCAGCTATGTCCCCTGTCACATCTGAGGAGGTTTCTAGACCAGTCCGGTCCATGAAAGCCTCCTCCAAACAGGTTTGACCCTTGCCCTCCTAAAACCATCAAGGACAACATTGATTCTCTTGCTCCAGCCTTGGCCCAACTTCTCTTTCGCCACTGGAGTTTTCCCCACTTCTCTCAAGCACTCTCTTGTGCACTATCTGCTCAAAAAACCCTCTGCTCAAAAAACCGTCTGCTGACTCATCTACCCCGGCAAACTATCACCCAATCTCTATCACTCCTTTCTTGGGCAAACGCCTGGAAAAAATTAGCTATCTCTCAGCTTACCCTCCACACTGAATCTATTGGTGGTCTCCATGACCATCAATCTGACTTTAAAGCATTCAGAGGCATGGGAACTGCTATTCTGAACACCCGTGAAAACTTGCTCTCAAATCTTGATTCTAACTCTCCTTCTGTCCTCATTCTTCTCGATCTCTCTTCTGCCTTCGACACGGTTAACCACAACATCCTGATCTATCTCCGTGATACCCTGGGCATCTCAGATCTGGACCTGGTGTGGCTTGCCTCCTTCCTCCGACTGTCCTTCCCAGGTGAAACTTGGGTCCTTTTCTCTTCCCTTTCACTCTCTTTACTTGTGGCGTCCGCCAGGGATCTAACCTATCCCTGTGGTTCTTCAATGTCTACATGCCCCTCTGTCCCATAGGATCTCTACCTTCACCTCTAACTTTGTGTTATGCGGATGACACGTAGCTGTCCTTCAGGCTACCCTCGGCCTCTTCGTCCTCCTCGCTCATTCCCGACTGTCCTCAATTCAGTCTTGGTGTGCTGCCAACAATCTCTGCCTTAATTCCAGTAAGACAGAGAGTGTCCTCATTGGGGCCCCTGCCCCCCACTTTGCCAATTTCCCACTGGCCGGCCTCCCTTGGCCCTGCGCCCTTACCTACAAGTGAGGCAAAAAACTGGGGGTTTTCATCGACTCCACTCACGCCTTCTCTTCTCACATCTCGGACAACTTTAAAAAGTCCCACTACCAGCTGCACCTCCTCTGAGGTATTCTACCCTTTCTCACCTTTCCCAAAGGCTCACTGTCTCCCAAGCACTGGTTCTCTCTAGGATGGACTACTGCAATAGCCTCTTTCTCTATCTTCCTACTTCTACGCTCCGTCCGATGCAACTCATCCAGAACAGAACCGCAAGACTTATACTTGGCCTCAAGCCCAGGGACCGCAGCTCTCTGGTGCTGACATCTCTTCACTGGCTCCCCGTGGCTGCTAGGATCAAGTTAAGGAGCCTTTGCATAGTCCATAAGGCTGTCTGTGGCCGGTGCCCGGACTAGCTACAAAGCTCTCTTCCTAAATACTCTCCTTCTAGAGCCCTCCGCTCGGCCTCCTCCAACTCTTTGCGTGCAAGCCGTTTTTCCAAGTAGAGATTTGGGGCTAGATCTCTATCCTCTGCAGGTGCCTCCCTCTGGAGCAGCCTCCTTGCCTCTCTCCGTCTTGAGCCGGAGCTCCTTAAGTTTCAGAAACTAAGACCTTCCTCCTCTCTTCCTCCTTCACTCTCCCTTGCTAACCTCCTCTCTTTCGCTCCAGCTTCACTCTTTCATCTCTCCCCTAACTCTTTTCAGCTTAACTGACTGTTCGCCTGGCTCACCTCCAAAGCCTCACAGGTCCCAGGCACCCCTGCCAGTCTTCACACTTTTCTTCTGGGCCTCTGTACTATGCTCAGGACTACTGCACTTTCAGCATACGTTGCATGTGAGAGGGAACCACTCTGCACTTAACCCAGGGCCCTGCTGTAATGGGCGCACTTGTTCCCCCTGCCCTGTTCCCTTGCATTTCGGTCTACACACTGGCATGACCTGAAATTACTATGGGTAGTAAGTCTGTCTTGTCGCCCCCCCCCCCCACCCCCCCCCTTGTCTCCCCTCCCTAATCTGGGTACGCCTTTTGCACTTCATGTACTTGAACTAGGAAAAATGCTGTCAGGCCTAGTACTCTAGTACGTTTTTTGTTAGATCATTCGGAAACTTCAAGGCCTAAGAATGACTATTGTATTCCCTTGCTCTCTTCCCGCCTTGAAGCTCTTTGAAGCACTTGGCTTGTGTATAAGGGCTGTAGAAATAAACAATTACAATGGTCTCAGGCAAGTGGTCAGTGGGATGATCTAGTTGTTTTCGCTAACCCTAGTACAAGCGCTACGCTGGTGGTCCAAGGAAAATCTGTTAAAGGGGAAAACCCTTTCACAATCCACTAATTCAAGCGATACTTACAACAGACGCCTCACTCTCCGGATGGGGAGCCCATTACCTTCACCACACAGCGCATGGCCTGTGGACACAGCCCAAAACCACATCAACCTTTTGGACCTACCAGCTGTACTCAAAGCCCTATAAGCATCTAGCAGGTCAGATAGTGCAAGTCCTCACAGACAGCACCACTGCCATGTTTTACATAAACAAGCAGGCAGGCACATACACTCTCTCTCCAAATCTGGTGGGCTATCCCAAAAAATGTTGAAGTGGGCACTCAAGCGGAACATGTTACTAGTCTCTCAACACGTCCCAGGGGAACTCAATGCTCTAGCAGACACTCTGAGCAGACATCCTCTACCTGAAGAGCACCAGTGGCAACTCAGCAGAGAAATTATAGACAGTCTTCTCCCTGTGGGGTTATCTTTAGACTTGTTCGCCACAAACCCTAAACTCACAATGCCCAAACTTCGCATCCAGGTTTCCCCAACCAAAATCCAAGGAGAACGCCCTCTGGATGAGCTGGCCAGGGAAATGTGCTTACGCTCCCCCCGACACCACTCCTCAGCAGGATAGTGCACAAGATGCACCAGGAACACGCCACACTAATCCTGATAGCCCCTATGTGGGCAAGACAACCATGGTTTCCACATCTGCTCAAACTGGCGATGTGCGAACCGATCAAACTCCTGTGCCCCTATAACAATCCCAGCACGGGGGGGGACAACACTCCACCCACATCTTCAGTCTATGAACTTGGCAGCCTGGCTCCTGAGGTCATAGAGTCTGGACACTTCAAATGACCTCAAAGGTGTATGGCTATCCTCAAGGAGGTAGGCAAAACCAACACCAGGCACTGCTACTTCAACAAGTGGAAAAGATTTGTGATATGGTGCTGATCAAAAACTTTAAATCTAATTGAATGTACCCCATACAACATTCGCTGTCACCGCTCATCTTCTATCCGGAGGCCACCTTAGCCAGACAGTGGCTATCCAGCTTCATTAATCAAGAACCATAACCACTATATATTACTGCAACGCCTTAATAAAGACCATTGGTCGAAACACGTGTTGGCTTTCCTCATGTGAAATAGCACGTTAGATGCTCTGAAAACCTGGGCCGCCAAATTGGACCCATACTTACTCCCAATCACCATATGATCTTCAAGCCTGAATGGATCTATGGCACACTGATGTTCTGATCCGGTCTTAGAGATTAGAACTCTGACAGGTCAAATGGATGTCAGAGTTTGAGAACATTACATGCGTTTCAAAGTGCCAAATAAGGATAGGCACCGTCTCAGAGACCCCACTTTCACTTTCATTTTATTTTTCTCTGTTTCTGTTCCCATACAGGGTCCCCAATTTGATGCCCTGACGAAGGCAGCTGAAAATACCTTTTTTCATGACAACCGAAACGTGAAGTTTGAGGGAACCGCAAGTCAATCAGGGTGCCCTCTAGGGACTTTCCTAGTACCTAATAGTTAGGAACTGTCACGTTGGCAAGTCAGAGACACCCTGCATTTGAAGACCCTAAACGATGACATAAGTCAGATGGTTAGGAGCATAATTGATCAAGTTTCCTATAGCATCGGGTGTTTTTTTAAGGCACCTTTTTTCCAGGTTGAAATTTCCAGACAAATAACTGGGCCCTGGTCTTGCTATATACATATTTTGTACACAATACATTACCAGACTGCATAATCGCTTGAATTAGAGGTGTAATGTCCATTTGTTAGGATTATTTGTTGTATTGTATGTCACAAATATGATGTGTTTGGTATGTTCGCAACATTCACATTTATGATTTAGAGATTTTCGTGTGATTTTAACACGCTCATTTGGGAATCTGGAGTAATTTCTCCCCCCTCCTTTGTTCTTCTGTTTTGATTTATTAAACTTCAACTATATATTATTGATTGTTGCACATTTTGTTTTACACTTAGATGTTTGATATATCATTGAATTGTGTATGTTAATAATTAAAAAACGTTTTTATTTTGAATAAGTGGGTGTTAATATCATACCAATTACGCACAGACTCCCAAGATAATACGGAGCTGTGATGAGAAGTTATCAAAATCATTTAGTTGTGATTAGTAGTAGGGATGCACTGTTTTTGTTTAATATGCTCTGAAAACCTTGACAATTTCTTTGCCCATTAAATCAAGACTACAAGCACAATCAAGTGTCATGATTCCTCATGTACCCATGTCACCAGGGCATCCATGAATTCTTCATGGATTGCAGCGCCAACACAGAAAGGTTTTTCATCCTTTCCTCATACTTGCACACATGGGAACCTGGGAGCTTGTCCCACAGAAACCCTGTAACTGGCAGCAGGAGGAACTATCAATTTTGGAAACAGATTAGCGCAGGGATCCATTTTTCCTAAAGCTCACACCCTCAATTTCTAAACATTTGTCACTATATGCTCTACTTACAAGACTCTGGCCAAGTATTTAACTCCTTCAAAGTTCACCTAGCGGCTCTGTCCACGAACACCACTCCACAAAACAAGGTGTCCTCGTGGAAGGTTGTTAAGGCTTTTATGGAGGGTGTAAAGAGACTTTACCCTCTCATTTCCAATCCGTCCCTGAGTTGGGGTCTTAATGTTGTGCTCTTAAAGCTCATGGGTCCACCCTTTGAGCCTATGATATGATATGATAGTTTATTTGCACAAATCAAGCCTCAAACACCTAACCTACAAGACCGCTTTCCTAGTAGCCCTTACCTCAATAGGATGGGTTAGTGAGCTACAAATATTGTCACTGCAGGACCCTTTATTTGTTAGTCACAATGACAAGGTGGTACTTTGGGCACACCCAAGGTTGCACCTAAATTCATATCCAAGTTCCAGGTTAACCAGTCCATTGAACTACCCACTTTTTTCCAAATTCCAACTCAGCTGAGAGAAACCTCCATACACTGGATGTAAGGAGGGCAGTTTTGTATTAAACAAAACCACTAAGAAAAACATCACCGTAATCGTATTTCTGATGCTTGTATCTGCTTGGATTCACATGCGCCCACCATTCCTCCCCTCTTGGAGTAGAAGGTGCATAGATTTCTTTCTGACTTTATTGCTTCTTATCTGCTTTATTACATCTTTACTCACGCTACACTTCATACTACCTCAGGTCATAAACAAACAATCTGAGGGACCTCGACACGTGAAGGACCTTCGGTACAGTAGATGTCACACTAGGGATAGTATTACTGACGCGTCCAGTTGACGTCCCTTTTCGAATTTCAAAAACAAATGTACTACTCTGCGACTACCACTAGATGTCGGCCTATGCATAGCATGTGAATCTAAGCAGATACAAGCATCAGTATGTATATATATATATATATATATATATATATATATATATATGTGTGTGTGAATAAGCGGTGGGCTAACTGCGAAATGCGTCGATTGGAGGCATACATTATGGAGCACCACATTTTAGGTGTCATGTGCTGTGCATGGTCTGCATAATAAAGAGGACATTTTTTCCAAAAGCAAACTGATTTCCTGGTGATTTCGCAAAGAACGGGGGAGTGCCTCTCACTCGGACTGTTAAGAAAAAACAGTCTCAAGATATATATATATACGTTAAGGTGAGAACTTAACGCAACAAAATCAATGAAATTAAGCTAAAGCCACCTTAACGTCGCGCCACTTGTTGCGCAGCCTATGACCACAATGATGACATCACAGATGGATGTATGGGAGACCTGTATGGCAATCATGTCACTGCCAGTGATCTTTCACCCCCAACGTCCTTATAGCTGTAAAAATAAAAGAAAACTGGAACCTTGGGTACTGAACCACACATACCCTTGGCTATCCTTGGTCCTTTATAGCCTTGAATTTCGGAAATATGGCAGAAAAAGAAAATGCTTTCCTGGCCTCACAAAGTAACCCCCTCATCTGTGCCAGCTCCCCCCCCCCAATCCCCAGATGGCCTCCTCACCTCCCCACCCCCAGACCCCCCACAACACACGCTGTTTCTGTGACGCAGTTTTCTTTGAGATGTCAGCTGTTTGTGGCCAAAGGCTACAGAAAGCTTTGTATTGCAAACTCAGTCCCTAGACCCCCTCCAACTCCCAAATTTCACTTGGTGCCCTCTAGTCACACACCACCCCACTAGCCTAGTGGCATTTGCACGTTTGTTGACCTGCAAATAGC
Source organism: Ambystoma mexicanum (assembly GCF_040938575.1). Classification (NCBI taxonomy): domain Eukaryota; kingdom Metazoa; phylum Chordata; class Amphibia; order Caudata; family Ambystomatidae; genus Ambystoma; species Ambystoma mexicanum. The sequence goes on along the minus strand of NC_090923.1, from coordinate 911,907,943 downwards.
TTTTTTCCTGCATTAATTTTCCCATATCCTCTGCTACAACCTTGAATATCTCTCGCATCAAGATAAAAACAAGATGATGGCTATTTCATTTCTAAAAACAACCGCTTTTGGGTAAATCCCAGAGATACAGCCATCTATTTTTGAGAAGGGGGCACATCCTTCTCTGTCAAATGTTTAAATAACTGCTGCACTGAATAACCCCAAACCATGCATGGATCGTGATTCAACGCTTCGTGCCCAAAATGTTTTGTACCTGGTCCAAATCCATCCAGCGGTGTGGGCTGTGCGCTTTGGCAAAATTGACCTGGTTTGTCTATGGGAAAATGAATGGGAAGTAGGCCACACTTTTGTCTTCTTAATAACTTTATTTTTTAACAAATCTTTACGAAACTTTGCAGTCGGGGGAGGGGATGCAAGACCTTAATTTCAACATTTCAGTCAAATCTGTTACTCAAATCAAAAGTTATTAGCGATATAATTTGGAGGACTTTTTATGTGAGGCCTAAATATATTTATTCATTTATGAAGCTTGTGGATCTGCTTAGAATCACATGCTATGCCTAGGCCGACATCTAGTGGTAGTTGCCAAGTATTGCATGACTGGTTTTCGAAATTCAAAAAGGGACATCGACTGGGGGAGTGTTTGTAATACTATCCGTTGTGTGAAGTCTATTGTACCCATGGTCCTTCACGCATCGAGGTCCCTCAGATAGTTTTTTCCGCCATCATAGTCGGTCGCGTGTTGTGGAGATTCCTGGCTATACGCCATTATTTTTTACAAAATTATAATAGCCGTCGCTATATATATTTGTTTGGCGATCGCACTTCGACAACCTTCGATGTTTGATGGACGGCTCCAGTTACTGTTGCCGACTGTAGGTCCTCGACTCTCCACGAACGTTGACTTACTCAAGGCCTTCACCGGGCTCCGGCCCATCACAGTAGGGAGCGTGGGGAAGGCCATTTACTCTTCTACTCAGAGAATGCATATTACTTTTACACCACTTCCCATTATTTGTTGTGCTGCCTTTCATTTTAAAAATGGAAAAACTCAATTTAAATTTTGTCCGTCCTGCAACCACAAATACCCCTGGAAAGACATGCACTGTGTGTGCAATCATTGTCTTCCTGGAAGACCACGCACTGTAAGACGCACTGCAAGTCTTGTAAACTCTTCAAACCCAAAACTTCAAAAGATTGCTGCAATAAGCGTTAGGCCACCCATGCCATGTAGGCCGAGACATCCATCGATGTAGCAGGCACAGAAAAGTCTGGAGAAGGCAGCTACGGCGCAGACAGTGACGCTGAAGATGATTGAGGTTCCACAGGTTCCCTTGTGCTAGAGCCCGTCTCCGCTAAGCAGGCCGGTGACCCTGTGATGGAGACTACAATCGGTTACAAAAGCACCCAAAGCCATCACCACGCTAAGAACACAACCACGAGCCATATGCCGACCACAAATGACACTGCATGAAAAAACAAAGTGTCCATTGACCTCTGGGTCCTCGCGATCACAGCAAGACCAAATTCCCAAACAGACGCTGCGTAAACCCATTACCGACACGCCCATGAAAGGCCCTTTTTTCGTGTCGCGAAGAACAAACGTCTAAAACTAAACAATCGATGCACAGTTCAGGCACGTTGAAAATGAAAAAGGTTCGAACACATCCTTAAAATGCTTCTTAAAAGCAAAACTTTGAAATCTTAAGCTATTTCGAGACCCGATGAGGACAAGTTACAGGAGAAACATTACACACCCTCCAAAGACACTTTAACATCACCCAGAGCCCTCTCCTTCATTGTCACAACCACTTCCAAAATCCACTGAATGGACCACAAAGAAATTTGAAAGAGTCATGAAACACATTTGTATGTTTTGTAGATTTCGTGGATAGGCACCCAGGGGCCCAGAGGAATTCTTACGCCCACAGGGTAGTGCAGAACCACAAGGTAGTGGGGAACCCCAAAATAAAGTACAGACTAGACACCTCTCAACCAAGTACTTCCTCAAGTCAACCTATAATTGGTGACAGTTAAGACACTTCAGATGACCTATACATTATCGAACCCCCCACACATCAGTGTGATCCGTACTCGTAAGACAATACACCCCAGTCCAATTCTATGACGACGAAGACCCCGATATATACATATTACCATCTCCAGAGGACCAAGACCAGCCAATTGCTGACTCTCAATAGGTAATCAAATGCAGTATACTGAACTGCTCATTAAAAAAGACTAACTTTTAAATGAATACAGAGGAGAACTTTGTGGATGACATTCTGGGAGATAAAAAAAAGCAGTGACACAATTTATCCCCTTACTTCAATCTATTCAGAGACAAATACAACGTTTCTACTCACACCGACATTAACTAGGGCAGTTAATCCTCGAAATTGAAAAGATCTTCAAACCTGCTCCAACTGTTCCATTCTTCAAAAGAGGACAGTTGAAACCAGACTCGTTGTGGTAAGGACCAGAAGAAAATGGGCGGACGCCCCATTAGACTCTGCAGAGGCACCACCAGACAAAGATAGTAAAAAGTGATATACTATGGGCAGAAAGGTGGCAACATCGGCATTGTATCAGACATGCATTGTCAATAACGCAACCCTATTAGCCAGCTACAACTGTCGTATCTAGGCCACAGTGCAACAACAGCTTGACACCGTTCCAGAACCCTTAACATCTCAAATATTGAAAACAATTGCTGAAGGCAAGCAGGTTGCCAGCTGTATCTTAAAAAAACAATTGAGACGCGGCAGATGATGCTGGATGCATTAAAGCAGAGGGGACACTTATAAAAAGACATGCATGTCTGCGTCAGTCAGGGCTCAAATTAGAAACCCAGGCTGCCCTGTCAAACCTGCTTGATTATACAGAGAAAAAAAACTGAATGCAATAATGATGAAAAAATACCGAAAAATAAATATACAGGGGGTGGGAGGTAAGGGGTTCAAAATTGTGGAGGGTGGTGTGAAAGGGGTGGGGAAATGTGGGGTAGCGGGATCCCTCTCCCCAATTTAAGAAAAAAAAGATTTGATTTTTCTTTTTTATTAGGTATTATTTCATTTGTAACCATCCAATCAGTGGGTGTCATGAACAGTGTGGGGGTAGGGGGGACCTGTGTCAAATTCTTTGAAAATGAAAAATCCCAGCATCATCCTCCAAAACACTGGAAGATGTTGCCGCAATACAAGAAGATTCTTCTAGAAGAAATCAAGTCTCTACATGAAAAAGGCACAATAGAACTGTTCCCAGCTCACCAGGTCAACAAGGGTATTTATTCAGTTTACTTCCTTGTGCCAAAGAAAGACTTAACTATGCGCCCTGTTCTAGACCTATGTCTCGCCACCACATAAGTCAGACCTCAAATGTTTCGCATGACAACGCTACAAGAGGCAATTCCACTCTTAAAACGGGGATTACATGAAAAAATTGGACATGAAAGGGGCATACTTTCATATTTCAACGTTGCCAGCGCACAGAAAATACCTGCGCTTCCAAATATCTAACATACACTACCAATTCAAGGTGCTCCCATTCGGCATTTCATCATTGCCAAGGGTGTTCACAAAGGTACTAGCAGTGGTTGCGGCACACTTAAGAAGGGAATCCATCCCAGTGTACCTTTATCTCAATGACTGGCTCATAACAAAGGAAATGTCACAAATAAGCAAAAACAAAACCCCAACAATTGATCTGTTGTTCAAATTGGGGTTCTCAATCAGCGAGAAAAAATCAAGTCTCGTCCCCAGTAAAGTAAAACAGTTCCTAGGAGAAATTATAAAAACACAAGAAGAGTTGGGTTCCCCCCCTCAAATGACAAAACATGCTGTTCCAAGTACCTCCCTATGTGACCGGTCGTCGGATAAACATGCGCAAGGTAATGCGCCTGCTTGGGATGTTGGACACAAACAGCAAAAAATCACATCAACCTGCTAGAACTACTAGCAGTCCTCAAAGCCCTAGAAGCATTCGAACAACACTAAGTAGGGCAGAGAGTTCTAATACTCGAGGACAGCACCACTGCCATGTTCTATCTGAACAAACAAGGCGGAACACACTCTCGAAGTCTGTCCAGGTTAGATCAAAAGATTTGGAAGTGGTCTCTCAAATGCACCATATAACTGGTGTCACAAAACGTTCCAGGGGAACATAATTCACTAGCAGGCACCCTAAGCAGAAGTCTACAGCTACCTGCAGAAAACGACTGGTAAAGTCACACAGATATTCTAAACAACTTCACCCTATGGGGGCATGCACCTCTAGATTTATTGGCAACAAAGCAAAATGCACAATGCCCAGACTTCGCATCTAGGTTTCCCCAACCAGGATCCAAGGGGAACGCCCTGTGGATGAGTTGGTCCGGTAACTTTAATTACACTTTTCCACCGACACCATTTCTGAACAAAATAGTGCGCAAGATGCACTAGGAACAAGTTACTCTAATCCTGATGGCTCCAATGTGGGCTCGACAACCATGGTTTCCACACCTCCTCAAACCAGCAATGTGAAAACTAATGAAGCCCATTCAACATGCTGTCCCAGCACAAAGGGACAACATTCCATCCAGGCCCTCAAGCTCTGAACCTGACAGCCTGGCTCCTGAAGTCATAGAGTTTGGACATTTAAACCTTCCACAAAGATGTATTGACATTCTAAAAGAATCACAGAAGCCTAACATAAGGCACTTTATTTTAACAAGTGGAAAAGATTTGTCATTTGGTGCAAGACACAAAATATCAATCCATTTGACTGCTCTCCCTTGCATGTAGTCCACTATATGCTTTATCTTCTAGACTCTGGTCTAGTTTTTAATTCTCTCAAGGTAGACTTAGCAGCACTGTCTGCTTACACTAAATCTCAAAACTAAGTATCATGTTGGAAAGTTCCAGTCATTAAAGTGTTCTTGGAAGGAGTTAAGACTATCCTCCCATTTCAAATCCACCACCTCGTTGGGACCTCAACGTTGTATGAACAAAACACATGGGTCCACCTTTTGAACCAATGCACAAAGCCAGTCTCAAATATTAACTTAAGACTGCCTTTCTAGTAGTTATCACTTCCATAAAACGAGTCGGTGAACTGCAATCACTCTTAGTCCAAGATCCCTTCATTATCATTCACAAAGACAAGGTCGTTCTTAGAAGACATTATAGGTTTTCACCGAAGTTGATATCCAAAATCCTTGGTAATCAATCTATTGAACTTCCTGCATTTTTTCAACATCTTACAAATTCACCGCTAAGGAAAACAGATCAACTCTGTTTCCAAAGTAAATGGAAGAGAGCGACATCATGTCTCTAAAAATGCTATCTCAAGATGGATAGTCAAATGTATCCAACTGTGCTACTCAGTGTCAAAAAAGACATGACCTTTTACACCAAGAGCCCACTCTACTTGAGGCACAGGGGCTACTTTAACTTTCATTGCAAATGTTCCCTTAGATGCAATTTGCAAAGCTGCTACTGGAGTTCTATACATACGTTTGCACAGCATTACTGCTTAGACATACACTCTAAAGCAGATTCATAGGTGGGGCAAGCGGTATTAAAACATCTATTTGCCACTGTACCTTAACACAACCCATCTCCTTCTGCAGGTACTGCTCGCTAATTTATGCAAAGCATGTGATTTAAGCAGCGCCACAAGCCTCGGTAGGCATTTATTACTCACCGTAATGGTATTTCTGATGCCTGTTTCTGCTTAGATTCACACGCGCCCACTGTTGAAGTGCCATAGATGTCTTTTTTGCTTTCTACTTTATCTTTCTTGTACTCACGCAAACACTTCATGCAAACTCATGTCAGAAACAAAAAAATATGAGGGACCTCCACGCGTGAAGGAACATGGGTACAATAAACATCATAGAAGGAATAGTTACCCATTAGGTAGTCCCTTTTCGAATTTTGAAAACAAAACGTGCAATACTCATGACTACCACTAGATGTCAGCCTATGCATAGCATGTGAATCTAAGCAGATGCAAGCATCAGAAATACGCTTACGGTGAGTAATGTATACTATATATATTCAGCGGATGTGGGAAGTCAATAACCAGCTTAACTCGGCGCGTTTCCGTTGATGTTCCCCATAATGCCATGTCACCCATAATGCCATTTTGTATGTCATTGTGAATCCCTTCTCTTATAATATGTATATGCTCGTGGGCTTTGCAATGGGAACACGCCGAGTTAAGCTGGTCAGGACTTCCCACATTCACTAAATGTCCGAGGTTTTGTTTCCTTAAATCTGCAACTCGAGGTTTTTTTCTGTGAATTTCCAGGGTTTCGTTATCCCATTGTTTATTAGTGGGTACTAGCCATGGTGTTCGGCAGTGTCCACCGTACTTGTTGCCCCAATATGTTTCTTTTGAACCACTAAGCCCTGTCCACTATACATGTCTTTCAAGTCCATGAGCCATGGCCTTTGGCCCTGGCCAGTGAGCACAGGATTCGGCCGTGCCCCCTGTATATTTTAAAACACTAACTTTCTTTCTTACTCACTAGCCATGGCCTTCGCCCATGACCATTGGCCCGGCCCTTTATGCTTTAAGCCAATAGCTTTCTTCCGGGCCTACTCGCTTTCTTTTGGGCACACTAACCATTGCCTTTGGAACCCCCTTCTCCGCCAAATATTTTAACCACTGTTACACGGTATAACCCAGGCCCCTCCCAGAAATAGAGTCAATGCTTCTTGGCCAAGTTGTTTCATACCTGGTCAAGTTCCATCCAGTGTTTATTTTGCTGTTCGCTGCACAAAGTTTTGACTTTTTCTCTATGGGAAAATGAATCGGAGTAGGCCGAAATCGGCGGTTATTTTTTTTTTTCTTTTTGCTTTCTAACGTTTTCATGTTCTAACAAATATGGAGGGGCCTGTGACAAACCTTTTTGTTTGCAAAACATCAGCCAAATAGCCAAATCCGTCATGCAAGTCAAAAGTTCTTAGCAATTAGATTTTCGTATTTCCTATGGAACTTGATACTCAACTATAGGGCGGCAGTCACAGCACTATTGTTTATATTCGACTCCGACCATGGGATAGCCAATGTCTTTAGTAGCATTTGTTGGTCTTACACACACCCCAGGAATCCTTTTGGTTAACTACTGAATAAAATGAAGACACGACGGTTAGGGAATCAGCCTGGGGGCGAAGGTAATCGACACCAGTGAGTTGTTGCAATGGGGAAGTCTGTTCCCTCTCCCTTGAAACTCGTCACAAAGGGGGAGCCAGGTGGAAAAGAATTCAAGACCATATATGTATATAATTATAATTGTTCGAACACGCTTAATACCTGAAACCAGTTTCTAAGAGCCAGTCCGGGATTCAAACCTGTGTTGCTATGCTTTGTCTTGCTTCGAAGACAAACTTGTTGCTCCTGAGCTATCCTCCCTCCATTATCACGGATAGTGTAGAATCCGTGAGCTATCCTTAGTAGGTTGAAAACGGGAATATCTTAGCAATTGAGGGTTACAATTGAGATGATGGAGAGAAGAGCTGAAATAATTTAATCACTGTGGCAATGGACCCTAAAGATGTGAGCTTTTTAGAGTGCTAATAGCATACAGCATATAAGTGTGGGTTTTAAGGAAATGCTAACTTAAGTAATTGATTAGTTTCATGTGATCAGTGTTGTAATATTGTAAACTTGCACGCAACGTCACCTTTTTACTTTACAGTAAATTAAGTTATTCTATTAAAGTGTCAAAGTTGTATGCATTATCCCTTCCCTGTCTTGTAACAAATTTTCTCCAGTTTTAAGAATGTTTTCTTTGAATAGATATCGTTTGAGTAGAGCCAAGGGGTTGTTACTTTTATTCTAATCATTTTCAGTGTATCATTCGTTAAAGGCTATGACAAATAGCATTCAATTGACATATTTAACCGTAGAAATTGCTCAGAAGGCATTGAGAATTTTATTCTTTGGTTCAATACCATTTTGCTTGCTAGACATTGCATTAATTCAGTACTGCTCAACTGCCCTATGAATGGCCCACCAATCTTCCTCTGTTGGAGATTTCCCCTTGTTTACAATGACCCTTCCAATATCTCTCCTAGGAGTTCGCTTGCCGAGGTTTGATCCCACTGCATACATAAAAGACAAAGAGCGGAAGCTGAAGGAAAGTGAAGGCAAACAGTAAGTATCATTTTCTGAATTGCTGCTTGTCGTCTATTATCTTCCTTCCCTCTGCTCATTGGGGTAAAGCCTATACAACTGCATGTTATGCGACACACGCGTAATCCAGTGTTTGACATATCACCCTTTCTTGAGTGGTTTTTCTGGGCATGTCTTCCCTGCAATAAGTTGATGAGACTTTTATCAGGTGCCCTATTTTGCCTTGCCTTGCCTTGGCTTGCCTTACCTACACCACCTTGTCTAGGTCATCTTCGCCAGCACTATTCTGAAGAGGACATCCTCACCTGCTTCATCTTTTGTACACCACCACTTCATCTTGCCTAGGCTGATCTTGTCTGCAGTACCTGACCTAATTTGGAGTTTAGACATATTTCATCTTTTTTGCAGCTCTTGAATACCTTTTAATGGGTCCCCTAGCATGTCTACTGATTTGTGGTCCTGGCCTATTGTAATTGACTGAGGTCTTTTTTATCCTCGTTCTATAGCTCAACTCATTGTGTTTTCAGGGCACTCCAAGAAGGGAGACAAAGTAATACCGTTTATATCCAGAGGTAGGAGGATAACTAAGATTTAAAAATCCCTGATATATCAGAGGTAGTCCCAAAAGATCCCAGGTGCCAGTGACCCTAAAAATAAAACCTCACAGTTCATGTAAATACTTCAGTGTTACTTGTAGGAGTTCTAGTGTTGTCAAAGTGCCACATAGAAATCAATGAAACCAAGTCTGTAGGCCGACTGGTGGTTCTAATGAAAAAGTCAGGTTGTCCCTGTCCCAATGCAGAGAAGGTTGCAACCACACTAGTGGGACACAAGAGAGGACACTCAAGTAGAGATCCAGCACGGGCTTTGCCTTTGCACCGACTGAGGTGGATGTAGGGCCGTGGAGATCCCTCTGACACCCTGTATATCCTGGAAGATCCTGACTCCCCTGCAGCCCTTCCCCCTCCCCCCCATGCCCTGAGGGTCCCAGATTGTTGCCGGGGATGTTGTGACCCCCCTCCCCCACCTGAATCCGGACCTCTAATGTGGAATGGAGATGGCGAGGAAGCGACCGCCGGACCCCGCGGACTCCATCTTCCAGGTATCCAAGCACTGCAGAAGCAGTTATAGGGCGGCTGTGGGGACCTGGAGACTACCACCGTCCCTGGAGACCTGGGTGGTGGAGCGGACGGTGGTCTGAGCCGCACAGACTTTGACTAAAAGGGCACATTTGGAAAGTTTGCGGCCCGCTGGGTGTGGGGAACGTGGAAGCCGAAGGCTCTGGAGTGTTTGGCGCCCCCCCACGGGGAAGGAGAAGCCAGAGGTTTAGCAGTGCGGTGGCGGCTGAGGCTGATCGGGGGATGGGACCCGGAGGCGGTGACCGGTCCAGGAGCATGAGGCAATGAGCATCAGCTGTGGATGCCAAGATAGCGACACAGGGTATTCAGCAACGTGCTGGCGTAGGGTTGTGTGGGGACTGAGCCCGAATATCGGCAGGCCTGCAGCCGCTCAGGCTGTAGAGAAGGAGAGCTAGGCCCGGATCGTGTTGGAGAGTGTCCCAGAGTCAATGGTACTTCATGGAGGGACTGAGAGGGTGTGCTCCATTTCTGGAATTGAGGGCATAGTTGTTGACACTGGCATGCAGATGATGTCTGGGAGAAACAGTGCTATTGCCATGGTTAAGGGCCAGCAACAAACGATGGACCAGTTTGTGGGGAATAAGGGGTGGCAGCCCAAGATGCCCCAGCAGCAACCTGACGAGACTGCCCGGGGGACGCTAAAACCAGGGGCCATTACGATGGAGCGGCTGTTGGCTGCAATTACTGTCTCCTGCACCTCCTTGGAGAACAAAGTACAGATGGTGGGAGTTGGGTGTCCCTGATCCGGGCAATGAAGGTGAATGGGAGGGTGACAGGTTGAGCAGCGTGCCAGTGATTTGGAAGATTTAGCGGCTGGGTTACACGCCAGAATGGGTGCCCTGGTGGCGGCGAAAAGGCTACTGGAAGACCAAGCTGAGGATGCAGAAGGCCACTTGAGAAGGTGCAACGTCTGGCTACTTTGAATTCTGGAGGGGGACGAAGGACAAAGCTTTTGTGCATGACACACTCTGGCTTAAAGGCCTCTTCAAATAGTTAAATATTGAGAGGACCAAATCGGCAAATTCCTCAACTATCGAAATTGTGATGTGGTGTTGCAGGACGCCCGGCGGCGGGGCATGCACAAGATTGGCAACTCTAGGATTCTAATTTTACTGAATTTCAATGTAGGTGCAACGACAGAAGAAGTACAATGGGGTGAAGAGAAAATTGCGAGATCCGAATGTCAAATATGATGTTTTACCCACCAAAGCTAAAGGTATTAGAGCAAAGGGAGATCCTTCTTTTTCACTAGCCCTAAAGACGCTTGGGACTGGCTGGAGGAAATGGGGCATTGTGGATTTAGGTCTGCTCGTCTGCACAGGGCGTCGGCTGGTATGGGCACTGGCCGCGAAACAAGACCTATGCCGGGGATCAATGCCGGGGGATCAAGAGGGGATGGGAGAGTCTTGGGGAACCTGGACGGGACACTGGCGCTAGTGGAAGATATGGATTTAGCTGGCACGGTGGTTCCCACGGGAGGGTTTACTCCAGATTAAGGCATGTGAACTGCTGCAGATGCTTCTGGGACAGGACATGACTGCTGTTGGAGTATGGGGATAGGTTGCCCTGAAGACTCCCAAGGTGGGGGCCATGGTCATGGTGGGCGAGGGTGCACAAAAGGTGATTCACATATGAGCGTGAAGGCGCAGAACAGGGTTGGAGGGGGGTTGGTGGGTGAGTGCTTTTGGGGGTGATTGGTGGGGGATGCAATATCCGCTTGGGTGGGGAGAGGGGTAGTGTGTTTGGGCCAAGGCCTCTGCAGTGGGAGGCAGTATGTTTTGGTTTGGAGTTGGGTGATGGATACACCAAGTTCCGAGGTTGTATGGGGTGGGTAGGGGTAATGTTGTCGTTGGGATGTTTGGGATTGTATGTTTCAGTCAGAACATGTGGGGATCTCTGGGTTTGTTACACAACGGATCCTTGTGGGTCGACGATCCACGCTTATTGATGTCATTGGCAAAGGCAGTGAGGGTGGGGAAAAACAGCAAGTTGTGTGGTTTTTCTAATGAAATAACATGTTATTTCTTTTTTTTTTGTTTTATTATTCTAGCAACGTTAATGTGCAATGTTACAAGATTAAGTGGGGTACGGTGCTTCAATACATTAACTGGTATAAACCGGCATATGCTTTTCTGCAGGAGACCCACCTTGTTATGATATGGCATTTATAACACGCCTATACACAAGTGTTTCAAGGCGCAGCGAGGCAAGGGAGGTGGAACAGAGGGAAGACCGAGACAACAGTCTTACTAGGCCAGGTGACATTGAGATCGCGCAAGTGCAGGGGGACGACGAAGAGTGCGGGGGTGGGGGCAGTGCAGTACATGGGATCGACAGTCAAACAAAAATAGAATAAATAAAAGCAATAAGTAAAAAGTGCGGCCAGCTGGTTGCAGGTGCTGGTAGGGGGCTGTAGGGATACAGAATACACTCTACTAGTGCAGGGGTTGCCAGGGAGGCAGTGCAGGGGTGCAACTGGTGGGGAAAGGACCTGGGACAGAGATCAGAGGGTGGGCAGCTGACCAGTGCAGTTTCCGTTTCAGTCAGGAGTACAGCAGGGGAGAGGAGGAGAGAAAGCAGAAGCAAAGAGGAAGGTTTTGAGGTGCTTCCGGAAACGGAGATGGTTCTCCTCAAGTTTCAGGGAGGCTGTTCCAGAGGGAGGCCCCAGCCGAAGAAAGATATCTACCACCAACTCGTTGCTTGGAGAAGCGAATGACCCTCAGGGAGTTGGAGGCAGATGAGCAAAGAGCTTGAGAAGGAAGATATTTAGGAAGAGCGAGTTGAAGGTATTGAGGCCCCAGAAGGCCTTGTGGACAATGCAGAGGGTTTGATCCTCGCAGCCACTGGGAGCCAGTGCAGAGATTTCAGTCCTGGAGAGATACGATCTCTGGGCTTAATGCCAAGGACAAGTCGTGCAGTCCTGTTCCGGATGAGTTGCAGAGGGCGGAGAGTAGAGGCAGGCAGATTTAGAAGGAGGCTGTTGCAGTAGTCCAGCCTTGAGAGAACCAGAGCTCTGGAGACTGAGCTTCTGGGGGAAGGAGAGGAAAGGAAGAATACCTTTGAGGAGGTGCAGCTGGTAGTATGACTTCTTAGAGATGTCCGAGATATGAGGAGAGTAGGAGAGTGTGGAGTCGAAGATGACCCGAGGTTTTTAGCATCACAGGTGGGAGCAGGAAGAGGCCCAAGAGAGGCTGGCCAGAAAGTGACAGGAAAGGAGGGAGCAGGTGTGCCGATGAGGAGAATCGGTCTTACTGGCGTTAAGGCAGAGATCATTGGTGGCACACCACTCCTGGATAGCAGACGGTCAGAGATGAGAGAAGGAGAAGTGGCGGTAGGGAGCCTGAAAATGAGTTGTCATCCGCATAGCACTGAAAGGTGGGGCAGAGAGCGGCCATGCAGTGGGCAAGAAGTACCAGGTATTGGTTGAACAGCCAGGGAGAGAGTTTAGACCCCTGGGTCACACCACAGGTGGAGGTAGAGGTAGCGATAGTTAGAGGAAGGATCCAAGTTCGGCATGGGGAGGAAAGAGGTCGGCCAAGCCACGGCCTGATCAGTGATACCCAGGCTATCACAGAGACGGTTGGTTCGGACTGAGTGCAAGTTCTTTCTGAGAACATCCTATAATAGGGCAGTTCCTGCCGGATACAAGAGAGGGTCCTGGGGTTGCTGATCATGATACGAAGGGCGGTGGCCGTTTGAGCTTCAGAAGGTGATCCAGGATGCCGTGGGCCGATTTGTGGTGGCGATAGGATCCCTGCATTGGGAGACGGGTGATTTGCTCAATGTTTATGCCCCTTCTCCCTTGAGGATGGAACGTTTGCTGGATCTCAAACGACTGCTAGCCACGCGCAGAGATGATCTCTGGGTAATGGAACAATGTCATTGATAGGGAGCTGGATAGGTTTACCAGTAAGGTGGGTGGGGCAGATGCCCATACGAAGTTCAGATCCTTCGCGACTGCTCTAGGTTTGATAGACGTATGGTGTGCAGTCCATCCCAGACAACTAACTTATCCCTTTTACTCTGGTGTACATCTTTCTCTGTTACAGATTGTATTTTTTATGCCACCGATAAATGCCTCTCTGATCTGCAGTATCTTCCTTGCGGTATATCGGACCATTGCCCGATACTGGTATCGGTAAATCGCTCTTGGGTGCTGATAGAGCCTCCTGGAGGTTAAACTCCTATTATTTGGGTACCCCGGATGCAGCTCGAGGAGAAAACCGTGGGAGTATTTTTAGCTCAATTCCTCTTCAGTTGAGGACCCAGGGATTTTCTGGGAAGGGGATAAGGGAGAATCTATCTATGTTGGTGGCCAGGGAAAGGGGAGAGAATGGATGCTCTCGTTCATCTCAAGCTGCAACTCGTTGGATTGCAGGGAGCCTTTATTGCACACTGCTCCTCGGAGACATAGAGGCTACTGCTACAAACAAGGGGCAATTACCATAGTTGTGCGACCGATACAGCAAGGCAGGCATTCTTGGCATCAAGGACTAGGGTGTTTGAAACTGGGGACTGGGACGGAAAGTTGTTGGTGTGGTGAAAGGTTGTATAAGTGGACGTGGGACACAAAGGTGACTTGTTTGTTTGCACAAACGTTTATTGAACAGAAAATAAGGAACAACCCTAAATGTCCCTATAAGTAAGAGGGCTTTCCCTGCCTCAACTAAAACTATGGATACTGTCAAAATGTCTGTCAAAACAAACAGTCCACTGTTCTATGTCCCAGACCTATTTCTGTCTCTTACGCTTCAAAAGAAACATGTTTTTTAGTCCGATCATAAGTGATATAAGTGATGGGGGAATCTCCTTCTTCCCTTAGCCATTACTAGGCTTTTCCATATTGTTCCCCACAGACGAGGAGCAGCGCGCTCTTCCTTTCTTTCTTTCTTTCTTTCTTTCTTTCTTTCTTTCTTTCTTTCTTTCTTTCTTTCTTTCTTTCTTTCTTTCTTTCTTTCTTTCTTTCTTTCTTTCTTTCTTTCTTTCTTTCTTTCTTTTTCTCTCTCTCTCTCCTCTCCCCCCCGCCCCCCCAGACTTTCTCTGGTGGTTTGTCAAAGTTCCAAAACAAGATTGTGAAGGTGTCTCCCTTCCCCAAGCCTTTCTCAGTCTCTCTTTCAACAGCCTTCTTATTATTTAACTTTCTGCCAATGGCTATATCTTCCTTCCTCTGGTCTTCTCATAATTTGTGCCATAGGATCTCGTTCTCTTTCTCTTCCCAAATTACTTCTCTTCTCGTTATGTGGGTCCCAGACCCCCTTCTCAGCTCTGTAATATGTATTACTTATGCCCGGTTCACTAACCTGCCAGGCGTTCTCTCGTATGTACAAATCTGTTTCTCAAGGTTCTGGGTCCCAGACCCCTATCTCAGCTTTATAGTGTCTCGTGACTAGGCCTGGTTCACTATCATACCAGGCCTCCCTGTGGGTCGCTGTAGTCTCAAGTGGTCCCTATTTGGTCCCACTGGGACTGTTGGAGAGAATCCTGATTTCTGTGCTAATTCCCTTCAGCCTTAGAGACCCCCAGCTTTTTTGCTGGGCTTTAGGACTTTTCATTTTTATCCTGGAGTGAGTGAGACCTTTTTTTCACTCATGTATTTTTTATCTAATATGGACTGTGTTTCTTTGGTTTTAGAGTCTGACGTACTCCATAGGCATCTACCTTTTGTATTGTGACACACAGCACCTTCAGTGCAGTGTCACAGAGAAGTCCTTTGGATGTCTCATAAAGTTTAAATACTTTCTCTTGGGTGAACAACTGTTCCCAAGAGTAGTAAAGTGCAATTGACTTTACTTACCCATTTTTCCTATGTAGGTCCAGAACACCCCATCTTATGTGGAAGTACTGGTGGGCAGGGGGCGGTTACTCAATAGCCTCTTTTCCTGTTTACTCATGTAACATTTTTTATGTTACCCTCACGACTTTTAATGGCTGGTGGCAGTGGTTTAATTTTCCTACCATTGTGCCTTTTACTGCAGGCTGAATCCTCAGCTGCAGTAGTGCACCCATGGGTGCCCATTTTGTCAAAATGGCCTAGGCCTTCTTTTTTCACCCTTTCTTGGGTTTTACTCTGTGTGCCAAACCAGGTTTAACCCTTCTGTTAATTTTGCCTTTGGCAGGCTGAAACCCGCCTCTATATCCAGTGTGTCTGAAAACTCCCTGTCCTTAGTCTCCTTGGTTACCTGAATGCACCCAGTGCTGATTGGCTGGCTGTCCTTGCCAGACAGCCGCCACCCTGCTGTGTGAGTGACGGCTATGCTGTGCATGAATCGGAGAAACCTGCATAAAAGGCGAGGTTTCTTGGACTGAAGGCAGAGTCGACCACTGGACGAAACATCCGACTAAGGAAACTGAAAGAGAAGCTTGCTGCAGCCTCCTGGACCTTTGAACTGCCAGGTGAAGCCCTACTGCAATGCTGAAGCTCCAATTTCGTATCGACTAGAGAAGCCCGGAACGGACGACTTCTTCCCTTGGGTTGGTGGCACCAATTGACCCCAAGACTAACTTTGCTGGAATTCCTTTCCCTTCTGGCTGTACTTCTTTGCTGCTGCTGGAACCGAGTGCCAGGGGTCAGGAAACCCAGAGTCGAGTGCATCATCTTTAAGCCTGACCCGAGCTCCAGGAAGATCCTGAGGACCCTCACAAAGCAGGACGACCCACGTCATTAGAGTGCTGGACCCCTGGAGCAAAGGAAGCCCATCAAGTGTCCAAGAACCGCACTGGTGCTAGTGACCGGTAGTTGAAACCGCGAAGTGCCAGTGAATTGAAAAGAGCCTGTAGCTGCTGACGACATTCAAACTGCAGTGCAGGAGTCCTCCAGACGTCCTCTCTCTTGTTCCCACGACTGAGGCCCAGGAACCTAGGATCTGCAAGACTGCAACCAGAACAGAAGCCAGCTGGATCCTCTTCTACAAACCTAAGGTACTGTCTTGACTAAGGTGTATTTACCTCTTTTGTCTGTAGCTTGCTTGTTCGCACTGGAGACTTGCAGTAGCTGCTTTTTGCAGAGTTGATTTCAGCTCTGCCCTTCACATGCCTTACAGCTACAGCCTGACAGTGATTATTTTACTACAAACTCTATAATAACATTCTGCAAGAGTTTTGTGCTATCTAAAGAAATGTCTCCGCTCCATACATTGTACAAATTGACTTTGGCTGTCCTGGCTCCCTGCAGACTCTTCATAGGTGGTGCATACATTTAACTTGTATTGCTGGTAAAGATCTAATCTAGACTTCAGTGGGAGATTGAAAAGTATTCACATGCTATGAGACTCTGTTAACCTTCTTCCTTCCCTCACCTTTTCCTTTTCCACAACCTCAGAATTGCATTAAGTACATAAAGTGATATATCAATGCCAAACATTGTCCTAGTAATTGAAGTCGCCTCAGGGTGTAGTAAGTGTGTGTGAGGCATCCCAAAAGGGTATCTATTTGCTTAAATCTGAGGAAGTGTTATGAAGTGTATTTATATTGTTGCATATTGTCCTTTTTTAAAGAAGGCTTATTTAAAACTGACTATAAATAAATAATTATTTTTCTAGAAGACCTTGAGTGTAAGTGTTATTTGAATACTTGTAATTGTTAATCTCAGTGTTACCTCTCTACAGCTCACTTTTACCCCTCTCGAGATAAGTCTGGCTGCTCAGTCACTCTACCAACTTGTGCAGTACAGACCTATACCAATAGGTGGGTTACCCATTACCAAGAGCACAAGGCTGGTGTAGTCTCCTACAGAGTTACTGCATCCAATCTTGCCTAATGGGGATTAGGAAGATGATTCTGTATTTCCTCCCCGGTCCCCCTCTGCGTACCTTTCCATTTGATCCGCTAGGGTTCTGGTCCACGGCAACACCGTTAAGCTTCTGTGGCTTCCCCTGGGCTCTCGTGGTCTTCCTTCAGCTTTTGGTGGCTCTGCATTGCTGGTTTCTCCCCGAACATCTGGTTTTGCCTGGACCACTCGGGTGGCTGCCTTTTTGCCACTGGACGTCGGATTCCTCAGCTTTCAGGTAAGTCGTGGCTCTTCTCTGCCTTCTCATTCCCCACCTTTCCCTTCCAGGTGTTCGGGTCTGCAGCGCATCCTCTCTGCGCAGCTTCTCTCCCAAGCGCGATGCTCCTCTATGGCAGGACTGACATCGAGGAGAGTCCCTCATTAGTGTTTATGGCGGATTGACTTTCCAGCTTCAAATAGCTAGTATGCCTTGGCATAAGGCGCTATATAAAAGACAAATGCGAAAAAACATGAAAATGTTCGTGTCGGTTCCACATAGAGCTCTTCATCGCCCTGCTCTTACTCGTGTCAGTACTTTGGCATCCTCCATACTCTCTCTTCCTCGTCAAAGTATCATCTGCCTTATATACATAGCTACTATGTATGAGGAAATTAGTAGAAGAAAGAGGAGACCGAGAGGGTGGGGGTGCTTGGGCCCTACTCGTATGGTTGGGTGAATCGTGTCTGGCATCATGATGGGTATGCATACTGCGTTCTCTCTCGATAGTCCTCACTTCTCACACAGAGGGGGTCCCCTTGCATGGGATCCTCCCACTGAGTACCACTCCTACAGGGACTATCGGGTAGGGGCCTCACCTCCCTGGCCCCATGTGAAGGGACCCCCTCACGGGAGGAGTGACGACCCTAAGGGACTTGTCCCTATAAAAGAGGGAGGCGTCAATGGGACGTGTAGTTAAATCACAACAGCCGCACAAGAGGTGGTGGAGGAGGATGCAGCAATCTGTGAGCCCTTCGCAGATTTCTATTCTCGGTTGCATGTCGTCCTTTGCATAAGTGTGGTACCAGGCCTTTTTACGCATTAACATTTTGCAAATAAAACACCTTTTTTTAATCTTTCTATGTGTGCATTTACGCACGATTTGAGAGCAGAGGTCACAGCAAAGGGCAGGTGCCTTGACAAGAAACAGAACATATGTTTTCATTCTTATCTGCATGTATGAAGCTGCAGACCATGATGTAGAGCAGTAGACACATTTTTCTCTAAACTGTTCTCTGAACCAGTCAGAAAGGTCACACTGTTCAACTGCTGCTGTGTTTTGTGTTGGGAGAGGGGCATAATGCATGCATATTATTTTTCCTAGCCCTTTAGTGGTAATAAGTAAAAAAAATAGTTTTCAATTGTTCGAAACAAAAAGAACGATTTAGAAAGATTGCTCTGACTGTACAGAGGGGTCTTTCTAAATCAAACTGTCATGCCTCTGTCAGACTGGCACAGCAAGACCCAGAGGAGTCGTTGCAGGAGTTTTAGCTGTGTCTGTGTCTGTGTGTTTGTGTACGTATGTGTGGGGGAGTAAGTGTGCATTTTGCTGGGAAGGGGGTGGTGGGTGGGGAAATGGGTGGGAGGGGCTCAGGGTGGTAGTCCCCCTCGATTGACAAGGGAACCTGCGGGAGAGGTTGGGGAAGGGGTCACCTGGCGAGATGTGAGAGGGGGCCAGTATCTGATAGATCGTCATTTTAAAACCAATACAAAATCAGCTGAAAAAATCTGTATTTTGTGTTCAGTCTTTAAAATGTGAGAAAATATCACATAGAACCCATTCTAGGATTGTAGCACTAAACAGATGTGAAACTTGATTGCAATTGGGAAGTAGCCCTCTAACAAACAAGCAATGCTTTTTAAGTGAATGCCTACTTGCTTTGCACAAAAGTATTTTGAATGGTTTGTGTCCTCCCGCGTATTCCTCATCTTATGATAATTATCCCTCCACCTTCCGCATCATCTTCAGAAACTTTTTGACATGGGGTGCTGTGTAACGTCTCGTCGAGTTGATGTCCCTCGAGGGCCTCCGTTCAACTGTCAATGTCATTATCAGTTTAAGTAGCGCACGCAGCGGGCTCCAGTTCCGTTTTTCCAAGCTAATGCTTCGAAAAATGTCAGTGCTCAGGTTCTTCAGTGAACTTCGTTAGTCATTTTTGATCATCGAAAATTTCTTCCCTGTCGGCTCAACGCCTAAGACGGGCTTCAAGAAGTGCAAAGACTGTAGCTTGAAGACGTCGATCACCGCCCCCCACCGCATATGACTGTGGTGCCTTGGTACCGGTCATCGTACCTCAGACTGTAACTCCTGTCAGGCGATGACCGAAAAGGCTCTAAGGGAGCATAAAGGTAAATCACCCTTCTATCACGTTATAGCAGACCTTTTATAAAAGGACAGTTGTCCAAGTTCCTTAAATGCTTGTGGACGGTGCACACTTATGAGAGACTTGTGAATTGCTAACAAGAGCATGATATAGTTACAGTATTGTGGAAGGGCGCTGGAATTAAACAGTCAGTGGGAATTGTCCTAATTTTGGACACAAGTATTTAAGGAACTGTCCTTGTATAAAAGGTCTGCTAAAACGTGATAGAAGGGTGATTTGTTGGCCCTGAGGAAGACCTGTAGTAGAACGGGTCGAAACACATGTCGGCATCAAATAAGCTAATCACTGTTCGAAAATAAACAAAGCATTGGAAAAAGAAAAAGAATCCTGTTCTATTTTGTATGAACCACCTAATAAGGAATTAGAACACTGATTAATAGCTCCTGCAGCTAATTTGCTGGACTATGCGCAGTAGATAAACCATTACTTGGTTTATTGTATACCTTTTGGTGTGGACTCACAAGGGGACAGAGAGTCTAGATTGGTAATCCTTGCAGCTAGGAGGTTTAATGGTGTGTATTTACTAAGAAAATCGGAACCTAGGTGTAGCGGTGTGCGCTGCAGAGTACATGTCCTGCCTCCCCCATTCATTTGAGGGTGTATTTGTTTGATATTCTGCAGATAGTCACCAAATTCCAGAGTGCCCAGCATCCACCGGCCTTCGATATTTTTTTTTTTGTTTATTTTTTGAGGTTGCTCGGTCTTGCATTTTTCTGGTGACCAAGGCTTGCCTCAGAATGAGATCCCTCCAATGGCCTCTCAGGACTCAATGGTCCCAATTCTCAGACAGAATGTCAGACCACCTGAAAGTTCTGAGCAGATTCTCTCAGGACCTTCTGTGGTGGGCTTGCAAGGACAACATTCTCAAGGGAGAATCTTTTCGGCAGCCATGGCCTGTTAGGCAGAATTATATGCAGTACCCTTTGGGAACACCACACACAATTAAGACTACAAGTGACAGTACAAGTTCACCTTTGGTACAAGCCTGACTACACAGTAAAGTGGTAGCGATGGCTGAGCAGCCAGACTTATCTCAAGAGTAAAGTGAGCAGTATCAATAGTTACACAAAGGACAGCAATTACTATGATTCAAACAAACACTGACTCAGGGTTTCTGAGTAAAAGAATATACATTTATTTGCACATCAGTTATTAAACAAATTCATGATCCTAATTGTCCCGGATTGGGCCTGGAGGATGTGGTACCCAGATCTTTTGGACATGTCCATCTGCCCTGCAATATGTCTTCCACAAAGAGAGGACCTTCTCTCGCAAGAGGAGGGTTGGGCTTTCCATCCAGAGGTCAAGACTCTCAACCTTCACGCATGGTTTTTGAGAGGTTGAGATACAATGATTGGGACTTCCAGGATGATGTAATGGAGATCTTGCTCTTGGCCAGAAGACCAGCAACAACATCTTTGTACCACTGCCGTTGGAACAAGTTCAGCAGCTGGTGCAGGGATAAGAATGTGGATAACTTTCTAGGTGACACTCCTATGGTGCTTTCTTTTTTGTTACATTTGGCGAATCTGGGGCTCCAGATTGGAACAATTAAAGGTTACCTGGTGGCGCTATCTATTTTCAAGTGCTCTTCATAGGAGCATTCATATTTAAAAATCTCTCTTGATTGTTCAGTTCCTAAAGGGCCTTACTAATGTATTTCCACCAGTTCCATTCAAAGCCCCTGTATGGATCTTAAACTGATGTTAACATTTCTAACATGCATTCCTTTTGAGCCTAGACACTCGTGCCCATTAAGACGGCTAACATTGAAAACTATTTTGCTAATTGCAATGTCAGCCCGCAGGGTAAGCGAGTTACAAGCACTTTCCTGTAAACCCCTGCAAACGGTTTTCTATAAAGACAAGGTTGTTCTCTGGGTGAAACCTTCTTTTCTACTTGAAGTTGTCCCCGACTGCCACATGTCGCAAAAGATAATTTTGCCAACTTTCTATCCTGGAAAGGAGGAGGAAAGATTACATAGACTGGACCCCAAAAAGGATTAGATCTATATACATATAGATCTATCAAAAATGACCAATTATTCATTGGCTATACAGGCCCTAACATGGGCTTAGCTGTTACAAAATGAACCCTAGCCAGATGGACCATCCTGGCTATTGGGGAATGTTACAGGTTAGCGGGCAAAGACACGCCGGAAGGCTTGAGAGCACATTCCACAAGGGACATGGCAACCTCTGCTGCTCTTCAGAGAGGTGTCCCAATAAAAAACATTTGTTCGGCGGCCCTTGGTCGTCTATTAACACATTTGTGAGACATTACTGTCTGAATTCATCTTCAAGTCAGGAAGGACAATTTGCAAAAGCGGTTCTTCATTCAGTCCACGACAACAGTTAAAACAAACTATAATTTGTACTCCCACCACCAAATTTTTACTGTTTTGCCAGTCCATCATAAAATGAGGAATACGTTGGAAGAAAACAATCCATTTGAAGAACAAGTTACTTACCCCTGGTAACGTTCTTTCAATTGGATGTTCCTCCCACGTATTCCTCATCGCCGGTCCCAGCCTACCCCACTGTAGAATTGACGTGTTCTTACACTTTACGCTTTCATTGAGCCTACGGTCTATGCTATGCCTGATAATTCCTCTTCAGGAGGGGAAAAACAGAACTGAAGCCAACTGCGTGCGCTAGTTCTACTGATGATGACGTCGACAGTCGGAGGCCCTCGAGGGACATAGACTTGACGAGACGGCACACAACGCCCCATGTCGAAAGAATTTCTGAAGCAGCTGAAGCTGGAGGGATAAGATGAGGAATACGTGGGAGGAACATCCAATCAAAAGAACGTTACCAGGGGTAAGTAACTAACTTGATCTTTTCAGAGTTCCTCTGTTGTGCGCATTTATCATAAAGTTGTGTTATTGTGGTGTTTTCATACACAATGTGTTGGAGAACATTTTCCACAAATGTAATAATATGTTTGAAGCCAGACATCTTTGCTACACAACTGTAATTGATTGATTGTTTATTTATATAGTGACTATACACAATGTGTTTCAAAGCGCCTCAAGGCAGGGAGGGAACAAGGGAGAATACAGTGACATTCTTGCAAGTCCTTGATACATTCTGAATGTGAAATTAACTATCACATAACCTGGCGACATTTCAGATGGTGCAAGAGCTTTTGACAATGATAGGAAGGGGATGGGGGTGGGAATGAGAACAGACAAGCGACTACCGTACTGGGCCTGACGACATTTCTGGTAGTGCCGGAATTTTACAAGAGTTGAGGCGGTTGGGGAAACATGGACAAGAACAAAACAAGCAACTATCGTATTAGGCCTGGTGAAATTTCAGATAGTTCTGTAGAGGGAGGTAAAAACAAGTGAGGGAGGGGGGGAAATCAAACAAGCTGCTATCATAAAGGTTGGTGAAATTACTGATAGAGTAAGTGATAAGGATAAAGTGAGGAGGGAGGAGAGGACAGCAAGAAGGATTAAAATAAGCAAGCTTCTCCAGCATGGGGTCTGGCATGGATTCACATGCTCATGAATATTCCCCGTCGTCAGGCTGGGAATCCTGGGTAAAGAAAAAATCAATATCAGTTTTTCTTAGTAGTAATCAATCATGGATCTCTGGATCATACTGCCCCCAGCCAATGACTGCCCTCTCCCTAAGCCCCTCCCCTGGCAGCCATCCTCCGATTTTTACCGCACGTTCAAGTGTTGGGAGTCCTTGTGCTTTAGCTCTCGAGCTTTTACTGTGTTTTCGCGCTTTTTCAGGAGATTTTCTAATTTTTTCGGTTTAATCGAGCCTCAAGCTCCACCGTTTCCACTTTTGATAACGGGGACCCGTTTCGGAATTCTTCTACGCCCCTCAAGGGTGAAGTTTCCGTCGAGTTACGCTTCTTGGAGGTTCCAGAAGATCTGAGGCCTACCTCAACGGACATGGCCAAGGACAAGGGAAGCTTGACTCCCAGATCCAAGCTGTTCAGGAGCTGCCCGGGATGCGGATTGCAAAATATTTTCAAGGAAGACGAGCATTCGAGATGTCTCTACTGCCTTCATGAGGACAAGACGCACGTGGAAAAGGACTGCGTTCTGCAAGAACCTGTCGGAACGGACCAAGCAAGATCGTAGTTCCCGCCTCGCCGCATGGTTGGAGAGAAGGGCACAGCAGGTGAGAAGGCGAAGAAAAAGTCTGAGCGGTCTTCTAAATCCTGTGAGGGTGCCCCGGTGATGGGGGCCCAACAGAAGGCCAAGCACCGCGAGTCCGTGGGCACCGGGAGTGCCAAAAGGTCGGGCTCTTCGGCTGCCAAGCAGGGCGCGACTTCCCCGGCATGATCAACCACGAGCCATCGCTCTGGTTCAGGGAAGAGGAAGTCCGAGAACCCAGGTAAGCTTCTGGAGAGACCCCGGCTGATCTCGAAGGGAGCCGAGGGGGAGCGAGGCGATGACCCTCCCCCCAAAGCGAAGGCCCAGGACGCACCTAAGGTGGTGAGGTCCTTGATCCACCCGGCAAAGGCCTCTATTGAGGTTGTCGCAGCGGCCCTAGCGAAGCCGGCAGAGACTACGCCAGTGAAGGCGGCCTCGGGGCCCAGAGTTTCCCTGCCACCGCGGAGGGAATTCTCTTTCCAGCCCATCGTTAAGACCCCCATGAAGACCCCGGTGGAAAAAGAGGGGGGGGGCAGTGGCCATTACGAAACCGTGAAAGGCCTCAACGAGAGGTTCAAAGGCCTCAACGAGAGGTTCGAGAAGGTTCGATCGCAGGGGAAGGATCCTGCTGATGTAATCGAAGATAGCGACAATGGCGACGACAAGGTCCTAGTGGAGCAGCCATCCCGCCCGTCGCAGCCATTGCCCGAGCCCCAGGATAGCTTGGCGGCCATTTTGTTGGCAATCCAATCCTTATGTACTGAGATAAGGACGAAGTTACCACGGACCCCGACGGAGGATCCAGAACCTGGACCATCGGGAAGCCCTCCGAACAAGCGGAGGAGTGTCCACCCCTCTCCGCCCTTTGTGCCCACAAGGCCTGTGGACCCCTCACCCCCCTCGCCGGACCCTCGGGATGATACGGCGACGGATACAGCGACGGGGACGGACGACGATGGTGGCGATGATACAACGAACATTCCTTCATCACCCCCCTCGGGCCTCTCCGCCCGACGAAATTGGCTCTTTCCACGCCATGATAGCCAGGGCATCCGAGCTCTTCCAGCTCTGCCCTCAGGAACAGAAAAAGGAAGGCTTTCTTTACCAACGACGGGAGGCCAAGAGAAAGACGGTCCTCGCGGTACCGTTGCTCGACGACATCTAGGACGAAGGGCTGGCTATCCTGAAGAACCCTTCCACGACACCCGCCAAGAGGGACAGGTACGAGAAGTAGTACCGGGTCCCCGACGCCGCCCCCTTGTGCCTCAGGGCCCAGCCTACTCCGGATTTGGTCGTCTCTGCAGCGGCCAAGAAGAAGGCGGCGGGTGCGGCTTCTTCAACTTCCACTTCCCCGCCGGACAGCGAGGGCAAGAAGTTGGACTCCATGGGACGACGAGTCATCTCGTCAGCCACGACGACGATTAAGGTGGCCAATGCCTTAGCGATTGTGGCCCGTTACGACAGGGAGCTCTGGTTCAAGATAGCTCCCCTGCTAGACTTCCTACCGGACGACAAGATGGCGGAGGCCTTACAGATTCTGCAGGAAAGTGAGGTGACGTCGGATCACGCCATTACGGTGGCAACGGATATTGCCGATACCGGATTTCGCCAGCTGGGCAACAGGGTTTGCCTTCGACGAGGATGGCTCAGGGCTACGGACTTTCGCCAGGACGTCCAGACCAGAGTGTTGGATATGCCGTTCGACGGCAACAACCTGTTTGGAAAGACGGTGGATGAGTCACTCCAGGCCATCAAGACCGATACAGAGACAGCCCGAGCCCTAGGAGTCCTTCAGCAACGGCAGCCCTTTCCGAGCTCCGGAGGCATACAGGGAGCCTCCAAGGGATCCAGCGGTGGCTCTTTGTTAGGCAGAAACCTGTGCAGTTCCCTTGGGGAACACTGCAAAAGATTTAAGACTACAGGTATAGCAGTAAACCCACTTGGTAGCAGTCCGCACCACCCAGATTTACCTGGTAGCTGTGGCTGAGCAGTCAGACTTCCCTCAAGAAGAGTTAGGCAGTATGGAAAGTATACACAATATGTACCCAGACACAATAGTACAAGCAAACACTGACCAGAGCTTGGTTCCAAAAGTATATAGTTATTTATTTATAAAACACACATAAGTTGAAATCACTCTAGCAAAATATAGTAAAAACACTTCAAACACAGTTATAATGAAAGCAGTTCCAACCCTTACTCCTATCTAGACAACTCTAAGTTAACACCACATAATTAAAACAGAGGTGAGCGCTTAACGTTAGATGACACTCTAGTAGGTTCAAGAAAGGGGTAACAAGAAACAGGAATGGGTTAAACACACCACTCTAAGGTCCAGAACACTTGCAATAGACTCAAAGAAGCACAAAGTCCCAGGTGAGCAAAAGTCACTAGGCAGGGCCCACTCTTAGAGTAGCCGGAGCGAAAATGTGCCCAAGATCACACTGATGTTAAGGATTCAAAGTCTTGCAAAGAGTTAGAAAGAGTTTAGAGTGGCTTAAAAAGTTTAGCCAGGGTGTCCCAGGCACTCCCAGGTTCGAAAGCCGGGGGCTAAATCTACCCCGTACAGTCGGTAGCAAGGGAAGCCAGGCGGAACACGGTACCTTAAGCGGAAAGGATCCTCCAGCGGTGGCAGTTGTTCCAGGCAGTGGCAGCAAGGCTCGACGTCGGTCAAGGGAGAAGAAGTTCTCGCAGAAGAGCAGAAGAAGAAGGTCGTTGCACTGCCCGGGAAGAAACCAGCCGCGGAGTCCTCCGGTCAAAGGGTTGTACCGACTTTCGTGGTTGGGGTAAAAGTGGTGGGGTTCCGGTTGCCGGGGTGCTTGGCACTGGCAAGGCGGCCACGAGATACCTCGAGAAGCGAAAAGAAGGCGAAAACTGGTTGTCCCCACCAGTCAAGGGAAGGAGCCACTCCGTTAAGAGTTCTCCTCGGTCGTCGGGAAAAGTGGTGAGACGGTTCAGCAGGGCTCCACCGGGTGGTGTCGTCGAAGCAGGTCGGCTCAGCTCTTCCCTCGTCGGATTCTTGGTCCTGTGGCGACTTCTGAAGTTCCAGTCCCCAAAGCCCTGCTTTTATGCAGCAAACCCCCATTCACCCAGCCTAGCTGTCACTCAAACATGCTAAGTGGTGAGCCGACCGGCTCACCACTTGGGCCAATCAGGACGGAGTGCGACTTGAGTTACCAAGGTAACTCAGTCCAGGGTGCCTAAATCCCCCTCCACCCCTCCTAAGTACCCCAGACAGAGTGGCACCACTTTGGAGGGCTTCTGTGGGGAAGCCCGCCAAAAGTGGGACAAAGGGCTCCACTTTGGGTCAGAGTTACAGAGGCGAACACCAACGCCATTTTAGCATCAAGTTTTGGCAAAAAGTCCCAACCGGAGTTATAAAAATAAATATATAAACCGGCGGTATGTTTAAGGCTACCGTAAATAAATAATTAAATGTGTTAGCCTAAAACAATGGGAAATCCCATAGGAAAATATTCGCGGTCGAATATAAAACGTAGTTTCCACTGCCACCAGCCAAAACTCGATCAGGGGGGACGGAGACGTGCCCCCTCGACTAACAGACCCTGGGGCAATCGAATTGCCCCAGCCAGTACGTCCACAATATGATGGTTTGTACTGGTTCTGTTCAGGATCCAAGACTAGCAAAGTCTTTTGGTGACTTTACATGCCCTGGGAGACAGTAGTCAGTCCCAGGGTATGGAGTCTATGTTGGGGAGTCCCTAGGACACCCCTGGGTCACGGCACAGAGGGTGCTGTGTAACCCACATCACAAAAATACATGAGGCCCTATGGGGTAAAAGACCCCATAGCCCATTCAACACAAGGTTTAACCAAGAAAACACACTTCAACATGTCCAAGAGTGAGGGTAAAAGAGTCTCACTCTTGGCAGGAGAAAAAAAAGAAACCCCAGAAATCCAGCAAAGCTGCTGGGGGACTCACTAGGTAGGGAAATTCAGCCTAAACAGAGAATTCTCCCTAACACTCTTCTACGTAACGCCAGGTGGCCCGCTCCTCGTCCCAGGCCTCTTCCAAGCAGGACTGAACTGGCCGTTGCGTCGGGCCCCCACCGAAGCACCCCGGTGGGAGGCCGGCTGACGAAGTTCATCAGCATGTGGGAGTCCATCTCCACTGACCGTTGGGTGCTGGACACCCTGGCTCGCGGACACTCGCTAGAATTTCAAAAGAAGTGTCCTCGCATTCCTCCCGTGGCCAGGAAGGAGAATCACATCCCTCAACTGCTGTTGGAGGTAAGGGCGATGCTCAAAGGTGCCATTGAGCTCGTCCCCAAGGGGCTCCAGGGCTCCGGAATATACTCCAGGTACTTCCTCGTCAGAAAGAAGACAGGCGGTTGGCGCCCCATCCTGGACCTGCGTTGGTTAGACAAGTACATCAAGGCACAGAAATTCAGGATGGTCACCCTCCAGCACGTGCTGGGACAGCTGGAGGAGGGCGACTTCCTATCGTTGTTGGACCTGGAGGATGCTTAGTTCCACATCCCCATTCTAAAAGGACACAATGTTCCTCATATTCGTAGTCCAGGGGCGTCACTACCAATTCAGAGCCCTGCCGTTCGGATTAAAGTCGGCACCCAGGGTGTTCACCAAGTGCCTCGCTCCAGTGGCGGCGCGGCTGCGCCTGCAGGGGATCCACGTCTAACCCTACCTGGACGACTGGCTAATCCGTGCAAGGTCAAGAGAACTCGCCGTCGAACACACAGCGAGGGCCATCCGCCTGCTTAAGGAACTGGGATTCGCCATCAACTACCCCAAATCCCACCTGGTTCCGTCGCAGGTAGCACTGTTTCTGGGTGCGAAGCTCAATACAGTGGAGCGATTGGCATCTCCGTCCAAAGAAAGAACGAAGGCCATTTTGGGCAAGGTGCAGCGCCTGTTAGCCACGGATGTGGCCAGGGTGAGGTCCATCAAGTCCCTCCTTGGGATGATGTCCTCATGCATCTACCTTGTGCCCCTTTGCAGACTTTGGATGCGTCCGCTACAAGAGTTCCTCGACGCCTGCTGGATTCAAGCGGCGGGCAGCTTCGAAGACAGGATCCCGCTCGACGAGGAGTTCCGTCGGGCGATTCTATGGTGGGGTACCCGTGCGCACCTCACGGCAGGCACAGACTTTCAGACCCCGGCGTATCAGTAGACGGTGACGACGGACACCTCCCTGGAGGGATGGGGGGCCCACACCGGAGATCTCCACGCAAGAGGCCTCTGGCTCCCGGAGGAGAGGTCTCTCCAGATCAACATCCTGGAGCTATGTGCCGTGTTCTGGGCGCTCAAATCGTTCCTTCCATCCCTCAAGGACAAAGTGGTGAGGATCTTCACCAACAACACCACCACGATGTTCTACATCCGGAAGCAGGGAGGCACCAGATCCCCAGCCCTATCCAAGGAGGCCCAGGATCTGTGGCACTGGGCCGTCGCCCAGGAGATGTTCCTTGTTCCCTTCCCCTTGGCAGGAATAAAAAACACCATTGCCGACTCACTTAGCAGGGAGCTGCACTCGTGCCACGAGTGGGAACTACGCCAGGACCAGGTGGATCGGCTCTTTCAACGATGGGGCAAACCCCAGATCGACCTGTTCGCGACGGCGACGAACTCCAAGTGCCAGAGGTTTGCCAGCAGGTTCACACAGCCGAGGAGCATGGGAGATTCTTTCTCGTTCCCTTGGGACGGCCTGCTCCTGTACGCGTTCCCTCCGTTGCCGTTGCTGCTCCTTCTCATCAACCAGCTCAAGAGGTCAAGGTGCAGGATGATCCTCGTCGCACCGGCATGGCCGAGACAGATCTGGTTCCCGGACCTTCTGGACTTGTCGGCGTCCCCACCTATCAAGCTGGCGACGGACGCGGGTCTTCTCTCCAGAGAAGGAGGCGCCATTCTTCATCACGACCCTGAGTCGCTGAACTTGCCGGCTTGGCTCCTGCCGCACTAGAGTTTGGAGGATATGATATCCCGGCTGACTGCAGAGAGGTTCTTGCAAAAGCCAGGGCGTCCTCAACTCTCAAGTGCTATGGACATAAGTGGAAAAGGTTCTCTGTCTGGTGCGGCGCACAGAAGATTAACCCTCTGCGGATTACGGCCCCTCAAGTATTGCCGTACCTACTGTCGCTGGCCAAAGCTGGACTGGCTCATGCCTCCATCAAGATACATCTGGCTGCCATCTCCCGATACACCAGAACCAGTCCTTGTGGTCTCATCGCCTGGTGAAGGAATTTATGAAGGGACTATTCCGATCGTTCCCGCCGGTGAAGGCCCCTGCCCCGGCGTGGGAGCTCAACGTGGTGCTGACCAGGCTCATGGGGGGGGCCCCATTCGAGCCTATGCATTCGGCGCCGTTGAAGTTCCTGTCGTGGAAGACAGCATTTCTCGTGGCCATCACTCCGCACGACGAGTGGGAGAGATCCAGGCCCTATCTTGCAAGCCTCCATACTTGAGTTTTCATGACACGAGGGTGGTGCTGAGGACGCACCCCTCCTTTATGCCCAAGGTGCCGTCGGACTTCCACCTCAACGAGCCCTTGGTGTTGCCAGTTTTCTTCCTGTCGCCTTCGTCGCAGGCCGAGAGGACTCTGCACTCGCTGGACGTAGCTAGAGCGCTGAAGTTCTACGTGGACCGCACAAAGAGTTTTCGGAAGACGTCACAGCTGTTTGTGAACTTTGGACCTGTGGATCGAGGGAAGGCTCTCTCGAAGGCTTCCATTTCCAGATGGCTCTCCGGCTGCATCATGCACTGTCACCGGTTGGCACACCGACCGCTGCCCAGACGTCCGAGAGCCCATTCGACCAGAGCGATCACTGCTACCACAGCGTTCCTGTCTGGTGTGCCCCTGCTGGACATCTGCAGGGCTGCTACGTGGAGGTCGACGCACACCTTCACAAGATTCTACTGCGTCGATATCGACTCCAGGGAGGAGTCTAGGGTCGGCCAAGCAGTGCTGCGCAATCTGTTCGCTTAAGGTGAGCATGGTGAGGAGGTAAGAGATGCTTAATGTTGAGTTGTCGTATTGCTTAATGTTGAGCCTGTTGCCACCTCCCGTGGTTGTGCATGTGTATACTGTTATGTATTTTTATATTCATGAGCATGTGAATCCATGCCAGAACCCATGCTGGAGAAAGAACACGTTACTTACCTGTAACTGTTGTTCTCCAGCATGGGTCTGGCATGGATTCACATGCGAACCCTCCCTCCTTCGCCTCTGCGGCTCTTCACTTGGTCATACTGCCACTTACGTGCTACGAAATCTGAGGATGGCTGCCAGGGGAGGGGCTTAGGGAGAGGGCAGTCATTGGCTGGGGGCAGTATGACCCAGAGATCAGTGATTGGTTACTACTAAGAAAGAAAGATCAGAAACGAAACTGATACTGATTTTTTCTTTACCGAGGATTGTAGTGCTTAATGTTGAGCCTGTTGCCACCTCCTGTGGTTGTGCATGTGTGTACTGCTATGTATTCTTATATTCATGAGCATGTGAATGCATGCCAGACCCATGCTGGAGAAAAACCGTTACAGGTAAGTAACTTGTTCCATCTCAAGCAAGCAACAGGGGGGGGGCGAAGACAACAGGCAGGTAAATAGAGCTCACTAGAATACTACAGGGGGAGGGGCGAGATTCAACAGGTGGGCATACAGACAACTCAAGCAAATGGGGGGGGGGTGAGATACAGCAGGCCCCCGGGGGGTAGCGAAAAGGAGAGAAAAGGAGAGAAAGAGAGGTAAGGATAGGCAATGAAGATGATTGCAACTAAGCTAAATGCATGAAAACACAGCCAAACATGAAACTAAGCTAAATGCATGAAAACACAGCCAAACTTGAATAGCAATCAGATGCAGAAGCTAGCAATGGGTGTGGACACGTAGTGTAGTCAGAAGTGCAATCATGGGGGACAAGCAGAGAAGGAAGCTAAGGCAAGAGGGTAGAAGAGTGTCCAGAGGAGGGAATGTACCCAAAGTTATGGAGGAATGATTTGGAAGTCCAGATTCCATAGTAGAGCATGGTCGCAGCATCAAGGAAGTTAGAGTGCATGGTTGACGAGAAAAACACCCCGTGTAGCGTTCTGGTAGTGGACAGGGGCCTTTGTTGTGGGCCCTGGGTGACTGGGCAAGCTCCTGCCTCCTGTTTGCTGTGATTGGCCTTCCAAGGCCCAGGCAACCAATGGCAGGGGGAGTAAAGCCAGGCAAGGGCAGCACACTTCGAAGAAAATCAGTGCGGCCATCTTGGAAGGGCTGATGCATGATGATGGATGCAGATTCAAATGAAGAAGTCGTTGACAGCCCAGGTAGTGGGTTAAAGAAGCGGAGAAGTAGAATTGCTCATAATGCAGTCCTCAGGCTGCCTGCAGTAGAACACATTTGCACAAGATGGGGAGTCTGCGCAACAGGCACGTTAAATGCAGCAATAATGCCAGGCTTACCCCAACAAAATGCAGCAGTTTCGATGTTTTCAGGCAGGGTGAGGGGCACCAAGAGCAAGGACAGCAAGGCTCCGTCCAGGGCTGAGCAGGAAGAATGAATTCCTGTTAGTGGGCCTTGGGTGACAGGGCCGGCTAACTGTTTTGGTTATGTGTTCTATTCATCTTTGTTAAGTAATGTTCTTGTAGCTTGCCGCATACTATTTACACACTTGCTGAGGCAAATTATTTGTACTCTTACAATTTAATTTTGGTACAACAGTGTGTAAAATACTTCCCACCTTTAAAACCATGTCTAGGGCATGGATTAATATTCAATCTCTAGTTTAAACGTCAATTAAACAATGTGCCAAGGGGATAGTTTGGTGGCAATATTTATGTCCTGGAAACAAGACAATGCAGAGAAACACAGGTTCAAATCCTGGTACCGCGCTTAGAGACATGTCTCCAGTGATTAGTGTGTTACAAAAGATTTGTTATTGTGGTAAATGGTACTATAATTAGTCAGCGGCAGCAAGGATTTGCTCATTGGTGAGTGATTGTCATTACACCATTCACATGGGTCATAGCCTCTTTCAAATCTTTAAGAACATACATAAAACATTCAAAACCTGGCTGTCCAGCCAGTGCAAGCATTGGTTGCATTTACAAATGAAATGGAACTCAGCAAAACATGTCCCTGTAGTGGTAATCCAGTATGGTATTTCAATTGGTATGTAGCGCTTCATGCAGGATTTCTCCAACTTCTTAGCACTGTCACTATTATTAGCTCAGTCGATAGTCCGTTTACTGACTTCTGAAGGATGTAAGGCTAACTCGGGCCAGCCACCATTTGACCATGAGATTAAATGTAGATTTTAGCATTGAGCACTTGTTCCTCTTCGCCATCATATCACCACACTTGCATACCTTAAGCACTACTAGTTCCAGCAAATGAGGGCTTTCATTAATCATTGAGAGACAATTCTGCTATCAAATCTCAAAACGCATAATGCAAGTCATGTTTTCGTTACTGTGTAATAGGCCAGGTTTGTTTGCGTCTTAAAAATGTAAATCTTTATAGAATTGATCAAGTGTGCAGACCTTTGTAGAGGAAAAACAAAGGGCATATTGAGTTACTTAGCCTCCTGTAATATTAACATAGCCTTCTGCAATATGCTTCGGAGGTGGACCAGCTGTAGAGTGACCGGGAAATGGTACACAAATCAATTGTTGTTCTAGGGTTAAATTCCTTCTAATTATAGTTTACTACATTTTTACTCTGTGGAGTTTCTGATTTTGGAAGCAGTCTTGTATTTGAACTAGTCGGTGTCAATGCTATATTAGTTCTGTCTGTGAGGAGCTCGCACTGTAGGGGCAATTAACTGTTCCTGCTCTGTGTGGGTAGTGCTCCCACTCACTGCTGTTACGCTGTTTCTATTCTAGGTGAGGAGAGCTTGGAACACTTAGCCCCCTTTGTGAGGGGAATATGAACTGTGAAGCCTATGTCGTTTCAGTTCTATGCAAGTGTAGCTTGCATTCCTGATGCCCTTCATTTACCTGTTCAGCGTGGGGGTACTTGCACTGCTCTATCTCATGTAGGTTTCTTCTCTGCGAGTGAAACCTCCTACTGCTATGACCAGCCTTTCTGTGTAAATCTTGTACTGTTGGGACTCATGACATTCCTGATGCATGTGAGGAAAAAATTGCTATACTGAGGTCCATTGCATACCTTTTATATATGCTCAGGGGAGTATGCACTCCTCAATCCTATGTTGCACCTGTTCTATAGACCCATTAATTATCTGTTCTCTGTGTGGGTATCTTCTACTCCTGCTTAACTTGCACTGATCCACTCCACCTGTTCTACATGATGGAAGCTTGCATTGCTGTTGCCCTTGTTTGCCATTTCTGTTTGTGTGAGGGAAGCCTGATTGGCTCCTACTCAGGACAACCTGTTCTGTGCGAGTGACGCGGTAAAATGATTACGCTGCTCTTGTACCTATTCTTTGCTTGCAGTGGCAGTTCAGTGTTAGTGCCCATCTGTTGCATTTGTGAGAGGGTGTCTGTTCACTCTGTTATCTGTTAATTGTGAGTGAAACTTGCTTTTCTGTCATGATGTGGACCGCTGCTGCATAATGACTTCCATACAGTTTTAGATGGATTCTCACATACTTGTTACTTTATTGTGGAAGACAAAACTTTTTTACTCCCTTGAAATCACATTTACTCTAAAAGTAAAAAATAGGGAGTAAAATACTCCCACCTCCAATATTTTATCTGGAGCACTGGTTGTATGGGATACCCCCGGTCGTCTTTCTACATTACATGCAGATCTATTCGACAAGCTCCCTGTTCGCACAATTACAGAGGAGCAGAGGGGAGTGTTAGATGCAGAATGTCGAATAAATCCCCGGGACCGAATAGATTCCTGTTGGAACTGTGGAAAAAGCTATATAAGATAAGATATCAAAACCAATGCTATGTTTCAGAGCAGCCTGGAGAGAGGCGAATTACCCTCTGACCTGCGTCAGACCCATATTGTGCTCATCCCTAAAAAAAGTAAACCACTGGAGGACTGTGCATCCTGTAGACTGATCTCCCTTATCAATATTGAGTGGACGGTACGGGCCAAACTTTTGGTCCAACGACTGCTGAAGGTGCTGCCAGCACCGATACATTCGACCAATGCAGGTTTTTACTGCATCTGGCCACTCAAATTAATATCCGAAGGCTCCATATCTCCATTGATCGGGCAGATACCTTCCGGATCCTCTTGCAGTGGTAGCAATAGATTTTGAAAAGGTGTTTGACTCAGTTCACTGGGTGTTTTTTTTTTTTTTTTGGTCGTGCTGGTGTTGTGGGAGTGGGTCCTGGGTTTTTACAGCGGTTGAGATTACTGTACGAGTGCCCCATGGTGGCGATCTGGCTTAATGTGAAGATGTCTTGTTATTTCCCGCTGGACCAAGGCACAAGACGGGGTTGCCCTTTCACGCCGTTGCTCTGTATATGCTGGACATGGAACCACTGACAATCTGGCTGTGATTGGATCCCCTGTGGAAGGGGTGGGAGTGGACAATCCAGGAGAGGGGACAGGGTGTCGCTGTATGAGGTTGGCCTGTTGGTATATTTGGGGGAGCTACAAATGTCGTGCCACAGAGTTATGGAGATCTTATATATTTTTTAGGCTTATAGCGGTCTCTGGCTCAATTGGGACAAATCAAGTGTTCCCGATTCAGGAAGAGGCATTTCCTAGAGGATGGAAGACTCCTGACGGACACATACTCGTTTAAGTTTCTAGGTGTACAGGTGTGTCTAGCTTCCAAGTCATTTCTGCAAAAGAACCTGCTGATGGCTTCTGTGCCGATACCGAATTTTGGGTGGCTTGCCCCCTCATACCAGTGGATCGGGTGGCTCTCTTCAAAATTATGGCTCTCCTGAGATACTTGTATGTCCTTCAGAACACCCCAGTAGGGGATACCATTAGGGGAGTTTCACAAGATAGAGCAGGCTTTGAGGTAACTGCTATGGCGTGGATCCCAGCCCAGGATTGTGTTGAGTACCCACAACCCATCTTCAAGATATTGCTCTTCGTGGATTTTAAGGACCTTTGCAAAGGTACTCAGGATTTCTGGGTGATAAAAGGATTTTAATTATCTGAAGATTCATGGCTGGCAATCCCAGTCGATACATAGACTACCTTCAGATTTCAGGACCTCACAGGAGACTGGGAAAGAGGAAGAGTTATTGTTGCCTTTGTGTTTATTGGGTTCCAGGATGGGAGCACAAACATGCAAATTCCATCTGTAACAATTCAGGATGCCCATTAAGGCAGCTGGATGGCAAGACTTTGAAGAAGATCTTCTCTCTGCTTCAGTCCCAGCTCAGTGGAGTTTCACAAATGCATGCAATACGGGTCCTGCATTGTGATGTGTCTTTGTATTATCAGTCTTCTCTCAGCAGAGCTACTCAGCCATTCAAAGTCTGTTAAAGCCTGTGCCCTTCGAGGACTGGCTGCTACTTTGTTGGCTACCACTGTTTCTTTTCTCCTGTCTCTCAGAAGCCAGCCATTGAATGCTGTCCTTCAGGATTCTGTTCAGAGGGTCAATGGATGTCCAACAGCTAAATCGAATGATCTACTTTACTCTTTCCCTGGCTCTCCTTGTGGTAACAAAGGCTGAGCAGTCATTGTCAATTCTTAGGAGGAGAGCATGCTGTTATGAAGATAAAATGGCACATTTACAACTTAAAATTATTGAGGGTCCAAACAAAGATTTAAATAAAATACTATGTTTTGTGAAGTAAAATGATTTGTATGTTAGACTTTTCACAGGTCAGGTTTGTGCCTACCAGTTATCATCCCAAGTCAAATGCGTTACCTAATGAAGACTTGGAGACCACTATCTGCCCAATCCAGAGTTCATCCTCAAAAAGAAGTCATGGGAGAGACTGCCTAGGTTTTGATGTGCTGAGCGGTATGTTGCAGATTTTTCAGTATCCTGTAAAACGTAGGCCCAATGTGAAATTAAGGTTTGTGGTTTGGTGATCTCGGGGCTCCTCTCTGGAGGGGTATGAATGCAGGAGAATCCAGCATTCAAATCTTTGGCTGTGACCTGCTGATAACCAATCAACCTTTCACTTTATTGCTTGGCAAGTCAGAGGTCAACAGTGCTGGTTCCCGGTTTCCTGTAGCATTTCAGCAATGATGTTCTGAAAGCAAGTTGTTATGCACAAGATCCACTGGATAAGGTGTTGTGGAGTCTGACCGCTTGTCCAGAGGCAGAAGTAATAATTCTATTTACTGGACATTGCAGTCTGTCCAGTGGTTGCAGTTGAAGTAGGTACCAGGCTTTTCAGAGCCAAACAGTTTGTTCAGTTTTGCTTTAAGTTCATACTGATTGGCTTTTGCCCCAATCACTATTGATATATTGGTTTTCTAACACAAGACTGAGCAGGAAGGATTTTGCTGGAAGCAGAGGGTCATTGAGTCTGATGACTGAACTGTGCCCTCTAGCTCAAGGGTGGGAGCGCATGTTCATTGGTTCCCTCTGGGCAGTTGAGAAGTCGGGTGCCCAATCGTTGTGAAGTTGCAGTTAAGCAGTGCTTTCTCATAGTTCTATTTGATTGGTTGTCTCTTTTCACAGGGACTGTCTTAAGCTCTGCTTTGGTTGTAGAGTACGAATGTAGATTCTCCAGTTAAATATGAGATTCAGAAGCAAAGTAAGCACTCCGCTATGAATCGGAAGGGGAAATCCTTTCTAACATTTACTGCCACCCAATCACTAGAAGGCAGCCACATAAAAACGTTTGCTGGCCTCTTACCCTGCTTTTTCAGTAAGATGTAGGGTTGTGTGTCAGAAATGTGAATTGCCCTTGTTGCGACGCCTTGAAAAAATGGCAAAATATCAAACCACCTATTTTAACAACTTTTAAATGTTTTCTAAATGGGGGGAGGGTTACGTCCCCATACTCCCCTTGTCATGTCCACAACCCCTCTTTCACCCCTCCCTTTTCTTTCTACAAACATTTTTTGTCTCTTTTTTCAAATGTTACCTCTTTCCATACCAGCTATATATGTATGTATGTATGGTGGGTATGGAAAGCCATCAGAATGTTAGAATGGTTTTGGCAAATTAGCTTTCTCAAAAAATAAATGTCTGAATGGAAGCCAGGTGTGGATTCAAGCCAGGATTCCAGACACCCATTCCTGCAAATAGCCAAATCTGGTTTCATTGGAGCCCTGCTCGCCGAAGATGGACAGCAGCCATGACCATCTACTGTACCACCACAAAACACAAACTCTGTCCTAGATTTTGTAAATGGGTCCCCAGTAGGAACACCCTTGCAATACAGAATGCTGTTCCCCTCTACAGTTACACACATACACAGTAGACTGTCAACCACTAGTGGAGCCCACACTGCTAACCCATAGTGAACAGGGGCCTTTCGGGCACACTAACTCTCAGAGGATTAGGTTTTCTCAGCAGGCATTTGAAAGTCATGCCCTTGCTGTGGCCTGAGATTAGGGCCCATCAGAGAAAAAAGCAAGTAGTACAGGGAGGCCTTGGCAGGTAGCAGGTTAGGACTTCCAGCCTCATACATGATTGCCAGAATGGAATGCAGCACACCACTTTGAGACCCAATGGAAATTATCCATGTGCATAACTTGCAGATGAGATGAGCATCCCATTCCATCCACGAGTCCTCTCTGATACAAAATCTAGGGATTGAGGGAGGGGGGGGGAAATGGGCAAGTCCCTGAGGCTGTACTTTACAGTCCCATTAAAGTGTATGAGTGGTCTTGTGTGTCCCATTATCATGGCCTTGTAGAAGCAAGGGGTTGCAGAATTCGAAAGCAGATTTGAGTAGGATGAGTATTTGGTAAGTCTGTCTCTTAGCTCTAGAATACTTCCTACCCCGATGTTAGACCCCTTAATCTTCCCTACTCTGATTTTCAAGAAACACTTCAAAATTCAAGTCACACCTAATCCTTTTCTGAGCTTCAAAGAACATCTTTTTCTTCAAATTAAAGTACCACTTCCTATTTACCCTCTTTTCATGAGACTGTACTTCTCAAGACAGCAAGGCATATATCACACATGTAATGCATAGAATGTGCACCTTGTTAAGAAGTGCAGAATATTGAGACATGTGTTCTTGGGGAACATTGTGAAGGGGCCCCACAAGACTGCAAGTCCCCTAAAGCCAACGCAGAGCTGTATGTTCTGCTTCCATTTTAAGGAATGCACATGTTATGAACACTGTACTTTAAATTCAGAATGTGTTAGTGACACTTTTTTCTCACTTAACAATTTTGATCTTTCAATATCAGCACATGAGGGCGGTTGCATTAACCACATTGACCAATATAACATTCTGGGATTCACATCTCTAGAGGTTTAAGGTTTACCATTGGGAGATTTCACAAGTGAGCACTAGACCGACTAGTATTCAGGCTCCTAGCATTGAGATGCATCCCTCACATCAGCCATAAACAGCACGTATAAATAGCAAATGTAAAAACAGGGCATGGGTAGGCCTGCACTCGATTGCTAGTTTAGACCCATAAAGATTGCACAGGTTGCCATAGGAATGCACCATTTCTGACCCTGGTGTTGAGCCAAGCACATATGCTGTTCCTCTTAAAGGATCTCTAAGCCACAGAGTATGGCACAACTCTACCGGTTTGACCTGTGGGACCAGAGCTCCTCCAAGGAGGACTTGTCAAGAGGGAAGCTACCTACCATGTATGCCTTCATAATTGAGACTTTCACAACACTTCATACACACACTAAAAGGTGCGACAGGGTCGCTACAGATGACCACCCCTGAGGTTCCTCATATCGTTCCAAGGGTGTTTAAAACAATCAGGTTGGCTGATGGGATCTCTGGGTTTCAGAGCCATCTGGGGTCTTGGGCAATTTGGTGTTTGGGCTATCCCTGTCTCTCTACTTCCCTCAGCTTCCCCCTCTCCCTGTCCCTCCTCAGTCTAGGCATCCGTAACAAGTGTTAATGCCATCACTAGATGACCTCTGCTGTCTGTTTCTGCCTGGTGCTGTGGTGGTGTCCCTGAATGCAGGCTGGCGGACTCCATAGGACCTTCTTCCTGTCCCTCTCCTAGCCCGCTTAGTTTTCTAAGGGAGTACAGGATGGTGCCTTCTTCCACTCTGTTGAACACTTCCGCGCGCACGCACACCTGTACCATGTCCTCCTATACACTGGTGTCCCATGATGTCCTCCTCCCCACCACGCTACTGTCCCTCTGAAGTTACACTACGCCTCCTACCTCCATCCTTGGATGTTCTCTTCCACCTTCCTCTCACATTCCTCCTTCTCTACGCCTTCAATCACCACTACCTCCTACTACTGCTCACTACTACTACCTCTCTCCTCTATTACTACTTCACCTCCTTATCACTACTATTATTCCACTACTTCCACCTCATCTCTGCTACCGCAACCACTTCCACTACCTCTCTGTCGCTGCTACTACCACTACTTCCCTTCTACTACTACCACTTCTCCCCTTGCACTGCAACCGCTACCACTCCTCCAACTATCACTCCACTACCAATGCTACTACTTAAAACCACTACTACTAGTTCATTTGCTCCTCTCATGCACAACCATTCCACAGACCCCGCTCTCCAAATACCTCTACACTTTTTCCATACTGTCCTCCTCTGGTCTCTCAGACGTCCTCCTGCCTCACCCAACTAACCAAAATCTAAACCATCCCAAGCTACTTTTAAATATTCCACCCCCTGCCAGGATTGCCCATAACTCCCTGCCCAATCACTTACCTGGTTGCCAATGTTGTGAAAGGGGAAGGGCTGTGGGGAGGTTTCAAAATGGGTCTTACACCCTGCACCCTTTCTCACGTGGCCTAGCCGCATTACTGACCTGGGCAATGAACTCGCCCTAGGGAACCAGTGTTCCCTATTATTCAGGCCTTCTTGCAGGCCTATCTGTAATAAATTATTCCCTGGTGGGCTAGTGGGTTCTTTTTGGTGCGCATGAGCTCCAGCAGGTATCTGCTGAAGCTGCGCTCCCTTGTCTGCTGCCGTGTTTGCTCACGGCTCATCCTGCGGCTTTCCCTTCTCCACTGGCATTGCATCCTTCCTTCTCACTACTATCCC
Organism: Ambystoma mexicanum; assembly: GCF_040938575.1. Lineage (NCBI taxonomy): Eukaryota > Metazoa > Chordata > Amphibia > Caudata > Ambystomatidae > Ambystoma > Ambystoma mexicanum. The sequence continues at coordinate 911,867,381 of NC_090923.1, read as the reverse complement.
GGCGCCAGATACTCCTGCAGTTTCCCCGCCCGCATCTGCTGTGGCATCTGCTCCTCCAAGGGTTTGCCTTCGTCCTGCTTTCCCTGGCGTCCTCCCGGCTCTGGCTCTAGCCTTCTGCTGCTTGGCTGCCTCTTCAGTTGGCTTCTCTCTGTGGCCGCGCTGCCTTTGCTCCAGGTAAAGAGTTGGAAGGGGGTCCGCCTGCGCTTGCTTCGGCACACAAGGTTTGATAAGGCCAGATCAGCGGCCCTTGTCACAAAGGGCACATTGGGTCTGAAGCCAATAACACTGTTATGTACTTTCACATAAAACACAACAAAAAAAAACCAGAAAAATCTAAGAATTCTGGGAATTCCATATGAGGCCATAAATATCCTGCAAACAGTTGACTTTGCTGTGACTTTCTGGAGCTCATAAATATTTAATTTGGGATCCTAGGCCCTGTGGCCACACATGTTTGCTAGTGTTCAGGCAATCATGATAATGAATAGTCAAGATGTATTATGTATTTTGTTATGAATATGGTAAAGAAGCAGTGTTACAGGTAAATAACTTAATTGCTTCTCTAATAGTTTCTTGCTTTATTTACTCTCACAGTGTGCGACGGACCCACAGGGAGATAGGAAGCTCCCCCGCCAGTGACCGGGGACGATTACCTTCAAGAGGTGTAAGGGGAGAAAGTGCTGGAAAATACAGAGGTCGTAGCTCATCAGGTACATAGCAACACATTTAGAGGTGTAAATTGGGCTTTCTGCCTCTCCTTTTCGCCCCCAAATCTAGTCTGAATATATTACAGGTCTACTCATATGGCCTCATAACAGAAGGAGGAATAAGATGCAAAGGCCCTTGCATTGGGGTATCTTGGAACATGTGTGCATTGTTCTCACAGTAGGCATGCACAGCACAAATAGAAGCCATTTTTGAACAATCCTCTGTTTCTTTAGCATATCTTAAATGCATATCTTAAATGCAACAGAAATGCTTGAGTGCTGCTGTTTTTTTTCCTTTTTTGTGCACACAAGCAGTATTCCCAGTAATTTGTAGCTCTTCTTTGCCCTGCCTATTGGGCCTGTACATGAGGAAATCAGTCTATTAAGGACTTTTTCTCTTCACAAGATGAAAAAACGAAGTCAATATGCTGCTTATATTTTCATAGTGTCTATATAACATATTGGTTTCTTTATTATTACCATCTCTCTGGATTAAAGGTTGGGCTTGGGCCACAGGCTCCTCCGGACAACAAGAGTAATGATTTTCTCCCGACATGAACTGGAGATGTTTTGACCCTGGTCATATAAGACCTCTAATGGACCTTTCTTGGTTTATTGTTTTTGCTTCGACATGTGATAATGATTCAAGACTGTATTGTTGCTGCCTAGTCAATTCTCAACTCCTTTCTTGATGACTTAACTTCATGGAGTTGGGTTGTTTCAGACGTTGCCTGTAAGGGAATCACAAAGGGTCCTTTGTCACTAACGCCGATTTGTGTATGTGCCAAATTGCTGTTCATACATAGAATATAAATGTTTTCCCTCTTGGATGAACAAGGGCCCAGGCTTCTTTTGCATTGAGCTTTTGATCACATCACCTAGGAACGTCCATGCCACTATATTGTTGCTCCTACATTGTTTCCCCTTCATTCAATCCATCCAAATTGAATTTCCAGTTTAGCTTTTTCATGGATTTGGTCTTTCCTTTGACTTGGCGAGTATTGGCCTGCGGATACCTAGGTTACACCTGGACTGCTCTACGCATCCCACACACTGTCCACTGCTTTTCGTTGTCCATATACTGCCATTGGCTCTCCAGATCCAGCAATCTGTTTTTTTGTTTTTCTCTTATATGCCGATGACACCTAACAATTCTTGATGACGCCTCAGCATACAGTTCCAGGATTTTGCATTTCCTCTTGGGTGTGCAATCCTGAATGCTGGATAACTAGTTCTGCCTTAATTCCAGTAAATCGGTGATCCTTCTTCTGTCTTTTGGAGCCAGTCCGAGTCCTCTTGCCACTTTCCTAGGCTCACTAAGCTGTAACCTGTTCTGGTGCCTGTGTTCATACATAATCCGGGCGTCCTATTTGTTTACAGATTGTCCTTCCAACGTCGGGTCAGTTTGATGGTAGCAAGGGCTCACCACAAGCTGTGTCTCATTGCTATGGACTGTCCTTTCAAGAGTACCTTTCACAGGACTATTCTTATTCAGGCACTGTTTTTTTTTCTGGCTCCACTACATTAATGGTGGAGTCATTCAAGCATATCCAAAAAGCTGCATAGCAAACTACAGCTGGTTCAGAATCATGTTAATTTGCCTCACTTTTGCTTTTCAATGTCAAGTTCCCATGACCCGATGGAGATAAACTATGGTGGCTAATCCTTCAACTGCAGATTCAGCTAAAATTGTCACCTTGTTCCTTCAGGCCATCTAAATGGCTTGATCGCATATGGAGTCATTGCTCACCACCTATGTTAATCAAGGGCTTTTACGGTTTGTGAACACCCGTCTTCTGGTGCCTTATGCATGAAAGGGTATTCTGCAGGGCAGAGGTTGTCTTGAACTTGATGCATGCAACTGGTGCACACTTTTCCTGTCTACTTTTGATGCCTTAAATTATGGTTGAGATCCAAGAGGCATTTACTTGATGGGTTAAATACCTGCAGGTGACTGTGACTCATTGACAGTCTTTGAATACTGACTGTTCTGGTTGTTGTGTATTAAGCTATTTCTGGGGTAGACATAAACTTTGAAACAGTAACATACAGCTTCTTGATTAGAATCAAGGGTATTAAGTATTAGGATAGGTTTCCCTTTAGACAACCTTTTCTCCATATTCTATTGACCCCCAAACCTGTTTTTGTTTTTTTTTTTAACTGTCCTGAATTTTTACAGGGAAGTGAGGCCTTTAGCTTCACTCGCCTGGCCTTTTGCTAATTTTGTTATGGGTTGCACTGATTGGTCTTTCAGACTATCAGTACTGGGAAACTGTTTCCCTTTTGTCTTTTCCCTTTTCCCTTTTTGGTAACACTTTGACAGTGCACACATCTTAAAATGCAGTGCATTGGGGATACTTGTGTATCACCCTAGTCTTTTTACACTTGGGATTTTTGGTTACTTTTATATATGCCTAAAGACAAGCTGGTGCCCGCAGATACCTTTTTACAATTTTTGCATTCTTTTTAGTGTGCACATTTGCATTTAGCACGTGTGACTACTAAACGTGGCTAGTGCCCTAAAACGGCAGTGCCGTGAGATTTTTGCTTGTTTTTTGGCCATATTGTTGTTGGGTCTTCCTGCCTTCTTGGGTCGGGAAATCCCTTATATGGTCATGCATTCACCATGGAAAGCTGCTGCTTTCACCACTACTGTTGGCCTGGTGTGTGTGCACCCAAGATGTGGGTGGGACTGTCTGGTCCCACTCCCATATGGGGCGCCAGAGAATGTAGGTATGGGACGGGAGTGAAACTCACAGTGGTCCCTGATTGGACCATTGCTGGCTGTTTGGTTGGTGCAGATCCTTACCATCGGTGGGATTGGACTTGCTTCCAGCCAGGATTTAGGATAAAAGGACGACTCCTGGAGCTATTTCTGCAGATCATCATTGGAGCCAAGTATCCTTTCTAGACGAGCAGCCGACTGAAGCTCTGTGGACGACTCCCGAATAGGTCCTGCATCCCCTTCCTGCATTTGGCCCGGCGAAGGCCCTGACTGATGGGGCCAGCCTGTCTCGACGCATTCATGAGGATCCAGCCGTCCTGAGCCGTCGGAAGTGTCCCTGGATCACCCAGTGGACTGACCAGCTCTCCGGTGTGCTACCTCCGTAGAATCGTTGCTGTTTCGCATTCATCGCAGAATTTCGGTGGTCACCAGCTCGTGCACAAGTCAGCTTTCTGCCGAGTTTCAGCTTCTCAGCTTCAAGGATCCTGCTCTGGAACGTCTTCTTCGGCCACAACTGGAGAGACGCCTGCCATAGTCGCTGTGTGGTGACTGTCAATTGAAATGACTTTCCTGTGCCTTGTGAGGTGTCCAGAAGAGTCCTGCATCAGTGAATCCTGCTTGTGTTCTTCACCAGGGGAAGCATTCTGCACCAGCAGCCAACCAGAGAAATCCTCGGACCCACAACCTGTAGACATCCTGCACCGGAACAAACAGCGGGAGAACCTACCTCAAGCGATCCCACCCCCTGTGCCCCCCCCCCCTGCCACCGACCCCCTAAAGTTGTCTCATCAAGTCATCTGGGAAAGTCTGGGGGGGGCTTAGTAATGGCAACTCATTCACCCCCCCCCTGTTCTCCTTAGAATAAACTTTGGTTATTCCATTCCATTGCTTTTTGATTGTCTGATCTGAAAGCTTGTATGTAAAAGATAGGAATATCAGTTTTCTGACCTGTAACGTTATCTTCGGGAACTTTTCACCACCACAGGAACTCTCCATACATCAGTCTCGTCTCCTAAGAAGCTTTGTGACTTTTGGCACAAGGCCCCATACGTAATAGGGATTGGATTTTCAAAGTTTGTTGTAATTCATGTGAACTGGTTTCATTCTACTGCATCACTACTTACCTTCATTATGTTGCCTAAGGTATTGATTTCATTCCTAAGAATGAAAAGGCGATTACATGTTTTCTAATTGGGTGTTTTGTGATATTTCTACCTGCCTATTTAATTTCTTAGTGTGTGTTTTGGGCCTATAATAAATATAGTATTTGTGTACTTACCTGTCTAAATTGAATTATTGTTTGCTTCACTTTGTGGACTCATTATGGACCCTTGACCCCACTCACACTCTCCTGGGACTAAGCCTTGACCACTCTCCATGCTTACTGTGACCATAGACAGAATCTCGTCCCTTCTCCACAGAGTGGATTCCTTACCTGTGAGGCTAGGGAGGTGGGCTCGCTAAGCAATATTCTGCCTAGGTTTGGCGGTAAGCGGGACCTCACGGGGAGGGACTCCTCTCTTGGGGATAGGGACTCCTGTTCCATGGCGGAACCAAATAACCTTCTATCCTATGAGGCTATCAGGTCATCAGTACCTCAAGAACTCCACTCTGAACAGACCACTGTTTGCTATTGTAACACCTCTTTCCTGACTGAATTACAACCCACAACCACTGAGAAAAGGAAGAGTGAAGGAAACATGTAGTGCCGACAGGTTGGAATCCAGTCATACAGTGATGAAGAGTGAAACGGTGATGACGATCACCCCCCCCGTTGCAAACATACATCACTGGGAAGAGTTGAAACCATGGAGTAATGAATACTTCATGGAAACTGAATGAGGACAATGATCCTCCACTGGGGAGGGCCCAGAAAGGTTGTATACCAATTGAAGGACTTGCAGAAAGGGGAAGCCAACACCGCGCAGGTGTATCCCGGGAAGCTCCAACCTGGGAGAAAGGTAGCAGGCTGGTCCTCAGTCGAGAGAACGTGGTGAAGCAGAAGGAAAAGCATCCCAGGATCTGGCAGTGAGCCGACTCAAGTGATGGTCTGTAAGATTGAGGTGGTGGTGTGACCTTGAGGAGGTGGATCGTGCAATCCGCAAACGATGCAGAGAACGCTGAGCAGATGGCTCAGCGCAGCCGCAGAGAGGTACAGCAAGCCGAAGAGAGAAATGCTGTGGGTGTTTACCAGCCTGAAGTAAGCTCGTGACCTCCGGAAGGACCAGTAACACTGCCCCATCAAGACAAAGGTAACTGGAGTGGCGGGAGACCCGGGAGGGTACCGGGGCACAGAGAAGGCAGAGTGTTGGAGTGCACATGGAGGTCTCCAGGATGTCCACTCTTACCTCCTGACCCAAGCTGTCTGCTTGTGTCCCGTTTTCGGGTCTTTTAACAGGTTCTCCAATGTTGAGTAGATGCTTCTAGAATCCTTAACTAGAGAGTAAAAACGTCTCTAGAACCTTAAACTCTGCTATTGTTGGACTAACCAACCTTTTTCCTTTCTAAAAAAAACCGTGCTCTTATGTGGTTTTGCTAACTAAATACAATGATCGTATATCTTTGGTGCACGAGTGCGTGGTCGTACCGATAATACGGTAGAACTGTCATTAGTGTCAAACTCTGTAACAATTGTACCGCAAGCAACTAAGCACATTTCTTGTGTAAATAATATATATTTTAATGTAAATGTATTGGGGTAAGTGTTTCTTTGGACTACAGTGTATTTACAGCTTACAATAAGCTTTACTGCTCTGCCACTCTACCAAGTTTCCATGAGTAGTACAGACTGGTTATACCAAAATGTGCCCAGTTGCTGTGAAAAATGAAAATGAAAAACATTGTTTTTTCATTTAAATATTTTCTGTTTTATGTTAGATTCTCTCCTGAGGAACTATGGGAATAGACCATGGGGAAATATGGGTTGAGAGAAGAGGGAATTCAGTATTAATGAGATGTTGGATGGAATTTGATCAAATGAGAAACCAGGAATGTGAATGTAATTAAGAAGAAGTATTAAAGTAATGTATAAACTATGGAAAACAAGGAATGTGAACACATTTTATGAAAAAATTGAATGAATAAATTCCTTATTAACTATGTACCATTGGAGTTAAATCTGTAAACAAAAGGAAAATTACACAGTTGGCGCACAGCAACTGGGCACATTTTGGTATAACTAAGGTTGGAGTCGATTGAATCGGTCACAAGCAAGGTGTCCTAGCATGCAGACAACTGAAAACAAATAATTAGAAAGAAAAGGACTCGCCAAGGAAAAAGACCTATTGACGAAATCTCTGAATGTAAGTAGTACAGACTGATACAAAAAGTTTTTGGACATGTATGCCATTGGGATTACTTCAAGTGGACTTTAGGAAAACTCCCCAAACATTTCCCTCTCTCGGAAACCAATAATGTCGGGCACTAGTTTCCTTATTTATCCCCTTCTCTTCTCTCCAGAACCCTCTTTGTCTCCAGTGCCTCCATTAACCATCGCCTCTACTGGTCTTGTTAATCCCACCTCATACTATTCTCCAATCACCACCTCCTCCTCTGCTTCCTTCTTCTCTATCTTCTCTGCTCTTCCTCCCCTCCCCACATTTTCCTCTGATATTGTGCTCTCCACCATCTCCTTTCCTGCTTCTCATACCGCCTGTTGGGAAAGATTTTCTTTTTGCTGCTTTACTCCCATATACATCTATGGGACATGATTTTTTTGCTTTGACTCCTGACCTGATTTTTTTGGGAGGGAAGTAAAGCCTTCTGCTTCCCTTCCCTTGCTTTGTGCTCACTTTAATGGGGAGACTGAATAGTCCATAAGACTATCAGAGCTGAGAGACTATGTCTCTGTTAATGGATTATTTGTATTTGGTGCCTGGAACGAGATTCAAGCACCACGATTGACTGAAACAAAACTTTGAGTCTGAAACTGACCTCTGCACCCCGACTCCTGGACCTCCCTCAAAAGGATGAAGCACAGAAGAACGTGCCCCCAATGGATTCCGGAACCTCCGCAGTGATCTCTGGAGAAATCGGAGTAAGGTGGGTAAGTTAACACACTGGCCTCACCTCCCCCTCCCCCCACCCCTCATGCTCCATAGGGTTACGTAGGCCTAAGGTCCTGTCCCCATCTTTCCCCTTCCTGACGTAAATCAGTGGTGATCTGGTAAAGTATCCCCTCCTGGGCCTGCCCTAGTGTAGTGGTGTTGAGAGAGCTCCTTACCTGAACATTGCTTAACTTTTAGAACACTTGAATCATGACCACTGTCATTGCACATTAACATAGTAGACCACCCAGAAAAATATAACTTTTGAACTGACGATTTAAAGGCAGTGGGCCCCAATTCATCTTAGGGTTGGACTTACTCAGTGCTAGGGAATTGTTCTAGTGTTGGTCTACACTGTTTTACTGAATTATATGCATCGGAATACTTACCTGTATTGCACTGGTTTTGAATCATATGCTTTTCTTTCTTTATATATATATATATCTATCTCTCTCTATATATCTATCCCGCTCTGAATGTTCTTGTCAAGTTTGGTGAGGTTTTGTCAAGGGGGGGCAGAGTTATTTTTCCATAGTCGTAATATACAAATGTTTTGATCACGCCTACAGCCGAAACCGCTGGACGGATTTTCACCAAATTTGCGACAGGTGCAGCGGCTTAGTCCTAAAAGCATGCTTTTGCAGATTTGGTGTAAATCCGTCCAGCAGTACTTTTTAAAACAGGCAAAATAGGTCCCAAAAAATTAGTGATATCTAGGTCCGCTCCGCTGACCCATTTCCCTGTTTGGTCCGCGGACAGGCATCCGATTGGCTTAGAGGGTGATGTCCGAAGACATTGGACACGCCCCCTGATTGGATGGTGAAAAACGTGAAGTGTCTCAGATTTTTGGAAACACCCACCATGTTGGAATCTCGGACAGCCGCCAGTGTCCGCGGACAACGCAGTAAAAACATATTAAACACAACATTGCACTTGTCAAACTTATCAAACAATCTCTGCCGAGGTGAGGGGTGATGATGATGTGATGGGATGGGATGGGACGGTATATGGCCATAAGAAGCCAAAATACTGGTGTTTATCACCCCGAAAGTCTGCGAACAGTCTGGATGGGCAGTCCTTTGAAGTCCGTGGACATTTCAGACGTTCTGAGACATCTGTGCCTTTTTCTGCATTACAGGGTTGGTGCAAAGCAGTTCTTGAATGGCTTAACTTGTGCGCCACTTAATTAAACTGTATGAAATTTTGGAATGTTATCCTAGACTTGATTCTGAATTATTCCGGAAAGTGTGGAGCAGTTTTGTTAAGAGGTAACAAATTTAGAGGGGGTCCCAAAATATTGTAAAGGCTTATAAATGTGGTGCCATTTGACAAATGTGCACAAAAGTTTGTAAAACGATTTTAACTCTAGATATACATGTTTTTGGTGTGATTTTCTCAAGAGGGGGCTAAATTACAGTGGGGGTCTCAACGTTTTTAGATGGCTTATGATAAAATATGATATGATAGGTTATTCATAATGCGCTTAATACCCAGAGGTTTATAAGTGCGGACCTGGGGATTGAACCTGTGTTGCTCCGTGTCGTCTTGCTTCCAAGGCGAGCACGTTGCTGCTGAGCTATCCTCCCGAGCAAATTTATAACTTTGTTGCCGTTTGACGAATGTGGACAAAAGTTTTCAGAAATATTATAGACCACACACCTTCAATGTTTGTGTAAAGACTGAATGGATTTTGTCAAGTGGAGGCTGAGTTATGACTTTTTTATGTGCATAAATTTTGACACTTTTGAAAAAAATAAAACATGGCGGATTTCAAGCAAACTCGTGTAAGGAGCATTGGCAAGGACCTTAAAGCATGGTTTTGCAAATGTGCCAGTGTTTTATTTTTGACAAGTGTAATGTAGGTACAAAAAATAGTGCTATACCTTTGGTGACTGAGGTATATAGCCTGTGGCCATGGGCAGTGCCCAGATTGTCCGGGTCCTGGTATAAGGTCATGGCCCGGACAATCTGGCTACTGGCCATTACTGTGAGGGATGAAAAATGGGGTTAAAGTGGCCATGTCCAACTTGGACTGGCTATGTGGTAAAGTTATTGGAAAGTGGGATAGGTTTGAAAGGGACAAAAAATGTGCTTGTGGTAATATGGTCTTAGGGTTCTGTTTTAGCCTTCTGCAGCCTGCCATGGAAAGGGAATGGGGGGGCCCCGCCTTCCCTTTCTTTGGTGGCCATCTTGGGAAAGGATTTTCCTTCCTACAGCTGTAGGAAGAAAAATCATTTTTTTTTTTATTACCCCGGGTTCCCACTTTGGGAACCTGGGGTGCTATTGGCCTTTATCCCTCATTTCAGGGGTAGCAATGGAGGATAATGGTCCAGGGCCCTATTTATTTATAACGCGCCAACGCCCACAGACAGACAGACAGACAGACAGACACACACACACACACACACACACACACACACACCCCCCCCCCCCCCGATAACTTGGGCTGGCGGGTCGTTATCCCCCATTCCAGTACCTGGAACGGGCAGGGGTGAACGCCACATTATTTCCATTATCATAACACAAAATGCCAATGGAAATGTTGGAAAAACGTATTGAGTCTATGTACTTACTGAGAAATTGTAGTAGTTTGAGTCTATAAGATTTTTTTTAGTTCTATTTTTTAACTGTGAAAGCTGGTTTCTAAAGGAACCTTTCTTTTGTTGTTTTTAAAAAAAAAATGTTTTCAGGAGAGGTTAGAACGTAAGGTGAGAAGGGAAATGATGGAAGAGGCACCAAGCACTAATATGGGCAGGTGGACAGAGGAAGATGTTGCGCGTGTGTTAATTCTAAGGTAGTGGGCAGTGTTTCTCATGCTTCTTGGTTACAGCTTCAAAAGCACTTCGAAATTGCATCCCCCTGCAGATTGGTGTGCTACAGTATATACAGGGGACTGTTGTCTTCCAAAGATATGGATCAACAGCCTCTTTTAGTGCGTGCAAGGTAGCTGGTGGGATTTTGTGTCCCACAGAAGTAGGCTATGTGGTTACTGTATTGGTTGAGGAAGATGATGTGGAGGAAGACAGCGTACTACTTGATAACAAAGGAACAATCTTTCTGAGAGCATTGTGGTAGTTAGGTTTCGGATGGAGGTGGTCCCGTAGGAGTAATGTCCAGGTAGTCCGCAACCGTGCATTTTACTTTTGTAGCTTTAGCGTTTGGTACATTCCCAACAATGGTAAAGAACTGCCACACCCATTATTGTCTCTGGGTGCTAGAGGTAGGTACTTCATCTACTTCATCTTCTCGGTCCTCTTCATTGTCTTTGGAAATACTGCGCTTTTTTTGTTGTGTGGGTCCTCCAGCTGGTGGTGGTGGCTCTTGGGGAGGAGAGATGGCAAAAGCTGATGGCATTTTTAAGATAAATGGCAGTTTTGCTACTATTCATCCAAGTATGTGCTTTATACTATTTTGTTAATGGATAATGAGTAAGAATAGGTGTAGGAGCTATGCAAGGGTACATTTTGAGCTTGAAAGCTCCTAGATCAGTAGAAAATGCAGTTCCGAATTGTCCTTGAAGCAAGGACCCGAAGTGCAAACGCGTTCATGGATACGTCATCATGGTGCGCGTGAGTGCATGGTCACATGGCACTGTCCCAAAGGTCGGCAATGACGTCAGAGGTTCGCGGACGACGACGGAAGCAAAAACAGTGGGAAAATATAGCAGTGTTAAAAATGATGTTAGAAAGTGGGAAATGGCAGGGTTTTAAGGTGAAACTTTGTAAATTGGACACAAATTTTGCTTTATTGGGTTAAGTATTATATTAGTAAGTTGTAGGAAAATAGCATGCACTGGTAAAAACCCCTGGAATTCTCTGAAAAAACTTTGTTAAAGGGACGTTATTGTTAAGTTGCACTAATAAAAACCTAAGTTATGGTTACAAGTAAAACCAAAAAACCTCAGAAATTCACCAGTTATGGTAAGCTAAGCAACCATAACTCGCGCCACCACTGTGCACTGCTAAGACTAACACCCAGGACATCAAAGATGACATCACAAATGTCCAGATCATAGGGCCAGATCATTTAAATCTGGTTGTATAATCGCCAAGGAGGTCGGGTGAGGGTGGGGGGGGGGGGGGGGGCAAGGTGCCAAATCCTAACCTTAAGGAGGACCGGTGCATGACCAGAGAGAATCATGGGAACAATAGAGATCCTATAAATGAATGGCATGAGTAATATTAGGTATATACGTGACGAAGAGCAGTGGACATGGGAGAAGAAGGTAAAGTCACGCTCCTCCAGATGCAACACTCTCCAAGAGTCTACTACCCCCAGGGATTTGAAAAAATTGAGGGTACTCGGGCAATCTTAAAAACCTTATTGTTTTGTCTTTTATGGGGTTTGGGACTCCGTTAAAATCATCCCCAAGAGTAATCTGTCCCTCCAAAAATGGGAGAAGCTTAGCCTCTAGTTCTTCGAATAATCGGATCTGTCCTTCGTTGGGAGCATAAATCGAGACTAGGGAGTACAACTGCCCCAACAACATACCTTTTATTCCAATGTATCGGCCGCCCGGGTCTCGTATAATGTCCAGTTCCTCAAAGTGCAGGTCATTTGCTAGCAGGATCGCTGTCCCCCCCGCTTTAGTGCCACTAGTGGTTAGAAATTGTTTAGTGAAGTCTCTGCTCCGCAAGCGGATAAAATCCACAGGAAGACTAATCTCTTGCAAAAAGATTATTGACCCTTCTAGGTCCTTCAGTCTACGCAAGACAGACTTTCGTTTCTCAGGGGAATTCAAGCCTTTACATTCAATGACACACAGCCCAAGTTCTGATGAGGTGATGAAGAGTCACTTGTAATAACTTCACCCATAGCGGAAGAGGGGGTGTGGGTTAGTTGGGATTCAGTCTGCATCCTGACTCAAAGCTTGTCCACCATCATGTTCCAGCCAGGGTTTAAACTGAACCAATCAACTGAAACAAAAATTGAGCCATAACAAAAAAACTCAAAACAGAAGGGCATATCGCCCCAATGATCCTCAGGTGACCTGTCACTTGATGCTGGGCAAGTGGCGCATGTTGCCCGTTGCCAATGCCAAATGACGTGGCGCTTCTGCAATGTTAAGGACAGGAATGCCTCTCACATTGGGAAACATCCTGAGGGTGGAGGACCTTGTTCAAGTCTGCAGCGGGAGCTTTCCTGTGTTGCGACCTTTCTCCAGGATGAATCCTCGGTATAGAAAAAAATCAGTATCAGTTTCGTTTCTGATCTCTTTCTTAGTAGTAATCAATCACTGGTCTCTGGGTCATACTGCCCCCAGCCAATGACTGCCCTCTACCTAAGCCCCGCCTCTGGCAGCCATCCTCAGATTTTTACCGCACGTTCAAGTATTGTGAGTCCTCGTGCTGTAGCTCTCGAGCTTTTGCTGCGTTTTCGCTCTTTTTTCAGGAGATTTTTCTAATTTTTCGGTTAAATAGAGCCTCAAGCTCCACCGTTTCTACATCTGATCAACGGGGATCCGTTTCGGAGTTTTCTACGCCCCTCAAGGGTGAAGATTTCGTCGAGTTACACTTTTGGAGGATTCCAGAAGTTCTGAGGCCTACCCCGGACATGGCCCAGGACAAAGGAAGCTCGACGCCCGGGAAGCTGTTCAGGACCTGCCCTGGATGCCAGCTTCAGAATGTTTTCAAGGAGGACGAGCATTCGTTATGCCTCTACTGTCTCCATGAGGACAAGACGCACATGGAGAAGGACTGCGCGTTTTGTGGGAACATGTCGGAGCAGACCATGAAGGATAGTCACCTCCGTCTCGCCAACTGGCTGGAAGGGAAGAGCCCGTCAGGCGAGAAAAAGTAAAAGAAGTCCGAGCGGTCTTCTAAATCCTGTTAGGGCGCCCCGGCGACGGGGGCCCAACAAAAGGCTAAGCACCGCGAGTCCGCGGGCACCGGGAGCGCCGAACGGTCAGGCTCCTTGGCTGCCAGGCAGGGCGCATCCTCCCCGGCACCATCAACCATTAGCCAACGCTCTGGCTCGGGTAAGAGGAAGTCCGAGAACCCGGCGAAGCTTCTGGAGAGGCCCCGGCCGATCTCGAAGATTCCGGCACAGCGGAGCGAGGCTCGGACCCTCCCCTCAAGGTGAAGGCCCCAGGCGTCCAGAAGGTGACGATTGCCTTAATTCACCCTGCTAAGACCTCGATTGAGGATGTCGCTGCGGCCCTGGCTCAGCCTGTGGAGGCTACACCAGTGGAGGCGTCTTCAGGACCCTGAGTCTCCCTGCCACCGCGGAGGGAGTCGTCTTTCAGGCCCATTGAGAAGACCCCCACGAAGTCCTCGTTGGAAAAGGTGGGGCAGGGGCTGATGGCCATCATGGATACGGACACGGCCATCGTGGATACGGACACGACCTCTGAAGAAAAGCTCATCGAAGTCGTGGAAGAGGCCCAGCCCATCGGGAGGGATCCCGACGAGGGCGACGACGAGAGCGACGGGGTCGCCGACAAGGCTTCTCAAGAGCCCTTGCTCCCGTCGTTTCCGGCGCCGCAAGACACTTCGGCAGCCATTTTGTCAGCGATTCAGTCCTTATGTTCGGAGATAAGGACAAGATTGTCCCTCCCCCCGACGGAGGTACCTGAGCCAGACCCGATGGGGGAACCGGAGCCAGGACCTTCGGAAAGTACACTAAGAGGAGGAGGACGCATCCTACGCCACCTTTCCCACCTCTGCGGCCTGGTCTGCCTCCCCCCCCCTGGTCTACTACCCAGGGGGATGATGCAGGCACGGACACGGCTACGACAGGTACAGATGATGACGGAGGCGACGACGGGACGTGTCCCCCGTCGCCCCCTGCTTGGGCGTCCCCACCCGACGAAATTGGATCCTTTCATGCCATGATTTCCGGGGCATCTTCCAGCTCTGCCCAGAAGAGAAGAAGGAAGGGTTCCTTTACCAACGGCACGAGGCTAAAAGGAAGACGGTCCTCGCCGTACCGCTTCTTGATGACATCTGGGATGAGGGGCTCGCCCTCCTCAAGAACCCTGCCACGGCGCCTGCAAAGAGGGACCGGTGCGAGAAGTACCAGGTCCCCGACTCTGCCCCCTTGTGCCTTCGGGCGCAACCTACCCCGGATTCAGCAGTCTCGGCGGCGGCAAAGAAGAAAGCTGGGGGGGCATTGGCCTCGACATCAACTTCCCCGCCGGACGGCGAGGGCAGGAAGTTGGACGCGATGGGACGGCGGATCATCTCATCCGCAGCGACGACTATGAAGGCGGCCAATGCCCTGGCTATCGGAGCCCGCTACGACAGGGAGTTGTGGTTCAAAATCGCCCCTCTGTTGGACTTCCGGACGCCAAAAGGGCTGAGGCCCTTGAAATCCTACAGGAGGGTGAGATTGCTTCGGACCACGCCATCATGGTGGCAACGGACATCGCCGACACCGGTTTCCGTCAGTTGGGCAACGGCGTTTGCTTGAGACGACGAGGATGGCTCAAGGCCACGGATTTCCGCCAGGACGTACAAACCAAGGTTTTGGACATTCCCTTCGACGGGAACAACCTGTTTGGGAAGGCGGTTGATGAGTCCCTTCAGGCCATCAAGACAGACACAGAAACTGCCCGGGCACTGGGAGTGCTCCAAAAACGACGGCCGTCCTTTCGGAGCTCTGGAGGTAGACAAGGTGCCTCCAAGGGATCCGGCAGTGGCTCCTCCGCCTTCCTGCCAAGCGGCAAGATCTTCGTCCCAGGAAGCCTACAGAGGACGCGGCAAGTCAGATGGTGCCCGTCGTCGTCGACAGGGAGGTCAAGGAGGCAGGGCGGCCTCCAAACAAGATTGAACCGACAGTGGGGTCGGGCCCCCGCTGAAGCACCCCAGTGGGAGGCCGGCTGGCGAGGTTCGTCAGCGTGTGGGAGTCCATCTCCACCGACCGTTGGGTGCTGGACGCCCTGGCCCAAGGGCACGCCCTCGAGTTTCAGAAGAAGTGCCCTCGCGTTCCACCCGTGGCCAGGAAGGAAAGTCACGTCCCTCAACTACTGTTGGAAGTAAGGGCGATGCTCAAGAAGGGTGCCATCGAGCTCGTCCCAAAGAGGCTTCGGGGCTCCGGAGTGTACTCAAGGTACTTCCTTGTAAAAAAAGAAGACAGGAGGATGGCGCCCCATCCTGGATCTACGACGACTGAAGAAGTACATCAAGGCACAGAAGTTCCGTATGGTCACCCTCCAGCACGTGCTGGGACAGCTGGAGGAGGGCGATTTCCTGTTGTTGTTGGACTTGGAGGATGCGTACTTCCACATCCCCATTCTAAAAAGACACCGAAAGTTCCTCAGGTTCGTGGTCCAAGGGCAGCACTACCAGTTCAAAGCCCTCCCGTTCAGATTGAAGTCGGCACCAGGGTGTTCACCAAGTGCCTCGCACCGGTGGCTGCGCCTACAGGTGATCCACGTCTACCCCGACCTGGACGACTGGCTCATCCGGGCAAGGACAAGGGAGCTCGCCGTGGCTGCGAAGACAGTCTAGCTGCTCACGGACCTGGGATTCTCCATCAACTTTCCAAAATCCCACCTGGTTCCGTCGCAAGTCGCCCGGTTTCTGGGAGCCAAGCTCGACACAGTTGCGCGGCTGGCCTCGCCGTCGGAGGAAAGGACCAGGACCATTCTGGGCAAGGTGCAGCGTCTGCTGGCCACGGACATGGCCAGGGTAAGATCTATCAAATCCCTCCTCAGGAGGACATCATCCCGCATTTATCTGGTGCGCCTTTGCAGGCTTCGGATGCGCCCCTTACATGAGTTCCTCGACGCCTGCTGGGTCCAGTCGACGGGCAGCTTCGAGGACAGAATCCCTCTCAACAAGACATTCCGTCAGGCGATCCGGTGGTGGGGTACCCGCTCCCATCTGTCGGCGGGCACAGACTTTCAGACCCCAGCTCATTAGGTGACGGTGACGACGGACGCCTCCCTGGAAGGTTGGGGAGCGCACTCCAGAGATCTTCACGCGAGAGGCCTTTGGCTCCCGGAGGAGAAGTCTCTCCACATCAACATCTTGGAGCTCCGCGCAGTGTTCTGGGCCCTCAGGTCCTTTCTCCCGTCCCTCAAGGGCAAGGTGGTGAGGATCTTCACCGACAACACCACCACGATGTTCTACATCCGGAAGCAGGGCGGAACCAGGTCCCCTGCCCTATCCAGGGAAGCCCAGGATCTGTGGCATTGGGCCGTCGCCCAGGGGATGTTTCTGGTGCCTCTTCATCTGGCAGGAATAAAAAACACGATTGCCGACTCACTCAGCAGGGAGCTGCGCTCGTGCCACGAGTGGGAACTACACCAGGATGAAGTGGATTGACTCTTCCGACGATGGGGCGAACCCCAAAACGATCTCTTTGCGACGGCGACGAATTCCAAGTGCCGGAGGTTCGCCAGCAGGTTCCCCCAGCCGAGGAGCATGGGCGATGCTTTCTCGTTCCCCTGGGACGGCCTATTTCTTTATGCGTTCCCTCCGCTGCCGTTGCTTCTCCGGCTCATCAACCAGCTCAAGAGGTCCCGGTGCAGGATGATCCTCGTCGCACCGGCGTGGCCGAGACAGATCTGGTTCCCGGACCTTCTGGACTTGTCAACGTCCCCACCAGACAAGCTACCGACGGACGCAGACCTCTCCAGAGAAGGAGGCGCCATTCTTCACCACAACCCGGAGTTGCTGAACTTGCAGGCCTGGCTACTGCAGCACTAGAGTTTGGAGGGTACGACATCCCGGCCGACTGCAGAGAGGTTCTGGCAAAGGCCAGGGTGTCCTCAACTCTCAAGTGCTATGGACATAAATGGAGGTTCTCTGTCTGGTGCCGTGCACAGAAGATTAACCCTCTGCAGATTACGGCCCCTCAAGTACTGCCTTACCTACTGTCGCTGGCCAAAGCTGGAGTGGCTCACACCTCCATCAAAATACATCTGGCTGCAATCTCCGGATATACCAGGACTACGGGACGGGGGTCCTTGTGGTCTCATCGCCTGGTGAAAGAATTCATGAAGGGACTATTCCGATCATTCCCGCCGGTGGAGGCTCCTGCCCCGGCGTGGGAGCTTAATGTGGTGCTGACCAGGCTCATGGGGGGGCCCCATTCGAGCCTATGCATTCGGCGCCTTTGAAGTTCCTGTCATGGAAGACAGCTTTCCTCGTGGCCATCACCTCCGCACGACGAGTGGGAGAGATACAGACCCTTTCCTGCAAGCCTCCATACTTGACTTTTCATGACACGAGGGTGGTGCTGAGGACACACCCCTCCTTTATGCCCAAGGTGCCGTCGGACTTCCACCTCAACGAGCCCTTGGTGTTACCAGTTTTTTTCCCGTCTCCTTCGTCGCCGGCCGAGAGGACTTTGCACTCGCTGGATGTAGCTAGAGCTCTGAAGTTCTACGTGGACCGCACAAAGAGTTTTCGGAAGACGTCACAGCTGTTTGTGAACTTTGGGACTGTGAATCAAGGGAAGGCTCTCTCAAAGGCTTCCATTTCCAGATGGCTCTCCGGCTGCATCATGCACTGTCACTGGTTGGCAAACCGACTGCTGCCCGGCCGTCCGAGAGCCCATTCGACCAGAACGATCGCTGCTACCACGGCATTCCTGTCTGGTGTGCCCCTGTTGGACATCTGCAGGGCTGCTACGGGAGGTCGACGCACACCTTCACGAGATTCTACTGCGTCGATCGGGACTCCAGGGAGGAGTCCAGGGTCTGCCAAGCAGTGCTGCGCAACCTGTTCGCCTAAGGTGAGCTTGGTGAGGAGGTAAGAGTTGCTTAATGTTGAGTTGTTGTATTGCTTAATGTTGAGCCTGTTGCCACCTCCCTCGGTTGTGCATGTGTGTACTGCTATGTATTCTTTTATTCATGAGCATGTGAATCCATGCCAGACCCCATGCTGGAGAAGGGACAAGTTACTTACTTGTAACTGTTGTTCTCCAGCATGGGTCTGGCATGGATTCACATGCAAACCCTCCCGCCTACCCCTCTGCGGCTCTTCACTTGGTCATACTGCCATTTTACGTGCTACTAAATCTGTGGATGGCTGCCAGAGGCAGGGCTTAGGGAGAGGGCAATCATTGGCTGGGGGCAGTATGACCCAGAGACCTTTGATTGGTTACTACTAAGAAAGACAGATCAGAAACGAAACTGATACTGTTTTTTTTTCTTTGCCGAGGATTCCTGGCCTGACGACGGGGAATATTCATGAGCATGTGAATCCATGCCAGGCCCATGCTGGAGAACAACAGTTACAGGTAAGTAATGTGTTCCTTATGGACCTTCGACCAATCAGACCGCTGCATTCTTGGCTTGCTGTTTTCACCATTTTCTGTCATTTCAGGCAAGGTGCCCTCTTCTCTATCCGGAGAAGAGGAACTCGGGATCCTTTCGGCATCTTCCAGGCAAGAGATAGTACGGAGAGACCCTTTAAACTTAAACTGTAACCCAGTAGGAAACAACCAACAATATTTGATGTTCTGATCCCGTAAAAATAGTTAGTGGCCAAAGCATTCTTCATCTTTGAATTGTAGCAGAAGAAAGATCTTGAAAAATGTGTAGAGGGGAGCCTTGGAATGTTAGTTCATCTTGGGTGCAGCCCACTGCCATAATTTCTTCCTTAGTCGTTTAGAAATGACCCTCGTGATGACATCAGGGAAGGCGTCCGAAGTTACACCTCTACGAGGGCGCACTCTATGGGTGCGATCAAGTAGCATAGGTTTTTCGAGATGCAGCAATATGGTGTGAAAACAATCACTCACATATTCTCCCAAAGCTTGCTCCAGGACCGATGAAGGCACTCCATGAATGCGCAAGTTGTTCCTACGAGCCCGGTTTTCCATCTCCTCCTGCTTTTGTTCTTACACGTCACTTCTCCTTTCTAAGCTCCAGACCTTTGGCTGCATGACCG
The DNA here is from genome assembly GCF_040938575.1 of Ambystoma mexicanum. NCBI lineage: Eukaryota > Metazoa > Chordata > Amphibia > Caudata > Ambystomatidae > Ambystoma > Ambystoma mexicanum. The sequence goes on along the minus strand of NC_090923.1, from coordinate 911,848,060 downwards.
TCAGTGTGGTTGAATGCACCAGGACTTTGTCCTCCGTCTCCCCCGTTCTTTGCTCCACCTCCACAACTCTTATCTAACTTCTCCAGTTTGGTGGATATCGTGGACATACAAATCCGGAACTCTGACTTGATATCCAACATAACATTTTGAATATCCTCTTTGGTAACCAGCTGGTCAGCAAGACGCTCAGACTTGGGATGGAGTTTTCTCGGGGTCTGCTTTCTTTCCTTTATCCGGAGGCACCTTTGTGTTTTTGTGTGCTTGGACATTGTAGCTCCCACCAAAAATGGGGGGGGAGGAGGGTCTCCTGCCTGACCGATATTAAATCCAGATGTACTTGCGCAGGCCACATTGAGTTACCACCAGCCAGGTATCACTCAGGAGAGTTCTCAAGACCTGCAGGTTGCAGGGCCTAGCACTATCATGACGAGGGCCCAGTGCAAATCCCCAGGAAGAATGCCCCCAACAGGGGAATTTGCGTTTATCAGCAGTTCTCCCCTGACTTCCCCCAGTATGGAGGCAGCAGAGACCACCGTTGCACATTCTCAATGTCACTGGGCCTAGCAAGATCGTTGTTTTGTTCTCCCCCTGTTCCCCTCCCTTGCATTGTCGCGCTCTGAAACACCTGTGTACGAGTGCAATACAAATAAAATATATCATATATCATATCACTGTTGGTGGGATGGAGGGGTTGGGGGGAAGAATGAAAAAGTCCTTACTTCAGCTCCACAGCTATAGTTCAAGGAGCACTTTCAGTAACGGAAAGCTTTGTGGGACTCCGGTTTCCCCCATTTCTGGCCCGAGGTAGTGAGTAAACGCTGTTGTGTCAGCTAGGCAGTCGGGCTGAGGAGGAGCCAGCACTCGGTACGGGGCCGTCTGTGTTCCCCACTTCAGCATACAGCTTCTGGTACTGCTGCTGCGGGGGAAGGGTGAGGAAGCCCAAGGCAGAGAAAAGAGGAGCAGGCTCTACGTTCACTGAGGTCCACGCCCCCTCGCCTGTAGAGCGGGGCCCCCAATGTTGATTTATGCGGCCGCTTGCAGCAGCAGGACGCCGAGGCGCATCAGTGCCATTTTGAAATTCTCCTCACTGCACCCCACGTCCCTGTGTCGCCCCGGCACTGAGCCTTCTCCCGCTGCGCCCGCAGCATCTGCGTCGCTCCAGGCGTCCCACAGGATCTCCCCTGCATGATTCCAGCTAGGAATGCGAGTTCGGGGTTGAGAAGTGCCACAGAATCTGTTAATGTGGACAAGGTGTGGAGGCCATCAGCAGAGCGTCCGCATCGATGGCGCTGCTGGCCACGCCCCCATACACCCATTAATTTGAGGTTAAACATTCAAGTGTCACGTGCTGCTTCCCGGACATACTCCCAGGTTGTGGATTTGGCATTGAATCTAGACATACAATTCATTCTGGACATCTCTTGTACACCCTCTGAAACATGACCCTATATGGCTTTGTGTTACAAAATCTATAGGACCTTTCACAGGGATACAATTTCAAGGAGGCTCATCTCTGAAGATCAACAGCTCTGCACTTCCAGCAGTTGATAACCTTTGTAACCTTAAGCTCGCAAAGCCAGGGAGTGGTGCCTGAAACTGAGAGGTGAGCTTGTGGCTAGAGATTGGGATACTGTGAGCATTGTCCAAGGAGGCTTGGAGAGGTCAGTGGATTATTGTACCTGGGCATGCAGTTCAGAAATTAATTGATGATATTGTTAGGGAGATTGTTCATATATCCACATACTTGATTTACAGAATGGTACTGTGAGTTATCCTGATAATCAATGTGATAGAAAGGCTTAGTGATCAGGGCAACTCTTTGGATGAAGGTTGGTTTAAAGGTAAATAAACACAATATAAGGGAATACCCACACAATATAGCTGTACAATTATATTCTTTGTAATAAAGTAATACCTACAAAATAATTACAGGTAAGTAAATTAAAGTAACATTTCAGAATATTTGCAAAGCCAGAACATGTAGGGACATGAAATGTTCACACAAGTCCAATTGGACGTTTTTAGTGAGGCTCGGCGCCCTTTGTAGGAATAATGACCCTCCCCTCAAGTAACATGTGGCCGGCCAGGGAACGTGTCACATCATGGACATGTATCAACAGACCAGACCAAGCCTGATGTACGATTTTAAGTAGTTTTATTCTTTCTTAGGGGTCATTGTAAAACAGAAAACAAATAATCCAAATGGAGGTCAAACGCCAACCTGATTTTCCATCCGCTTAAGGTTCTTTTAGGCAGGCCTAATTAGTTTCTCAGAAATTTCTTTCAAATTAAAGGCGAGAATCTCGGCGTCAAAACACATCCAGGCCCGTGCTTGTAACTGGTATGGTTTCAAAGTTAGGAACCAAATTTGTTACATGTGTAATGTGATATTTCATTCATGCCCTGCATTTGTCCTAAGCACAGCATCTTGTGGTTCATGTAAATATGCCTATGTAATTGGTTCAGTGAAAGATTAATTTGAAATGAGATGGCAGGCCTGCTTTGTTTTCCCGCATTAGCCTAACAGCTGGCTAGTTTTATTGCTCTGCAGAATTCAAAAGGTGCCACTTTTATTGGAAGAATTTGCTTTTGAAATTCAGCAATGAAGCAGTTTTTTTTTTTTAAATAGTCCCTTGAAAAAATACTCCCATTGGTGTTGGCTAATTAGCTCTGGGGTGAAACTCTGATCAACTTAATGTCAGCACAATATGTGGCTGAAATTAACATGAGTGATTCAAATCATTACGAAAGAACCACTGCTTTAACATATTTTCACTAGAAGATGTACAATCCACCAGGTTTTTATAAACTCTCAAAAGATTCATTTTCTTCACTTCATGTACAGTAGGGAAACCTCATAAGTGCTTCATTCAGAACACTTGACAGTATCCTGCCACTTGACATTTGTCATTTTAAAAGGTATTTCTGTAACATGGGCCATGGTCTCCAGTTAGTAGAATTTATATTTTAGCCATATTTGGGACCTTGGCATTTTTGGATGCACAGTTCCAGTGCGGCAGGCATAGTTCTGTGTTTTTACCTTTGAGCTTTTCAGCATTTCATGCTGTCAATTTAAAGTTAATCAAACTCATTCTTTGGGGTCAAATATTATTCCTGAGATGGTTTTGTTTCTGGCACTATCGGTACCATTTGTCGAGTGCTGCTCTTGGGTGTGCAGGTAATTACCTGCATACCACAGGTGCGCACCCTATTGGTATCAATGGGAGTGATATGACATATGTAAAGCAAGAAAAGACATTATCCTGGCACCTCTCACTTTAAATTAAATAGTCTCCATTTGCCTTTGATTCTCCCCACAAGACTATGTTGGCTTTTTAGAGCCCACCCTTCCTGTCTCGAAGGCTCTCCCTGTTCTCATTGAGTACCCAAGTCAGCTACTTTCCTTGGCCAATCTCTAGCTAAGCTGATCCCAAGTCCTCCCATCTATTCCCGTTGTGGCCTGTGATTTCCCCAGAAAGTGTTCATGAGGGCCCTTAGCCCCACCCTGTTTCCAGTCTCCATTTCCTTCCAGACTGCCATGCAGTCTCTGGCACGGTTTTCTCTCTGTTCCCCACCTTGATTAAGTATGCCAATGTCTAAATGGGTTTTGATAGGGTTCTGGTCTCCCCTACTGTTGTACATTTCCCAGCTGTTTCCAGTTCCGCCACCACTCCACTGTAGTGATTCTGGAAACCCTCTGGTGGTTGTTCGGTTTCTCATTTAGCTCCTAAATGGGTAAGCCTAATCCATTTCTATATGAATAACCATTCCGTTCCTCCTGTTCTGGGCTGTGTCTTGTCTGTTGGGCTCAGGTGCATTGCGATTCTTGTAGTCACACTTTTATTTTATACATTGCGCTGCTTCATGGGATCTATGACCATCCCAGGTTTCTGAGAAGCCAGGTGCATGTTGGTTACTCCAGTCTCTGGGTCTTCAGCCTGCTCTGAACGCCATGAATATAGGAAACCACCAGAAAGTGTAGAGACCTGACCAGGACAGAGCCACTAACGTATACACACGGCTCTATGCATATCTGTGAGCTGGGGGGATGAGGGTCCTCCTCAACTCTCCTACACCCTGTCCGGGTTCCTTTGTTCGGCTTGACGGGGTCAGATCCATGACCCTGTCACAAAGGTGACTCAAACCTCCAATTATGCATTTATGCACAGTGTGTCCGACATTGGTCGGCCAGCCCTCCAGCTGGTTACCACACACACATTTCCGCAGGAATGTTCCCAAATAAACTCAGAGATGTGGATTCCAGAGGATGCTCACATCGGAGAATGACCCTACATGATCATTCAGTCTCCACCCAAAAACACAAGGGCAGTAAAGTGCAGTTGACTGAGTACCTAATTTTCAAACAAGTAGAGACTCTATTTTCAGAACAGCAAGGAAGAAAATGTCTTCCTTCGAGCCAAAAAGACTAAAGCTTGTGTAGCCATTAACCCGACCCAGTACAGCTGTATGGTTCACGTTACGTACCCATGGAGACAAGGGGCACTTTGCTACAACCCCTGACCTTTGGATGCCATATTACCCCCCCCCCCCCCCAAGGCACAAACATATTGGAATTGCGTCCCCAGTGAGATCTGGATGAAAATGGTCAGAGCATCACAGAAGAAAAGCAAAATATGTTGTGTGGGCTGACAAAGTGGACGAAAGGTTGAGCTTCTACCTTACAGCAGAAGATAAATCGAGTCTGTTTTCACAATGAATGCCAGTTTACTAACACGTTAGGCTGAAATGAATGAGGATTCTCTGGCTAGAACAGAGCACATTTTGCATCAATTTGAAAGGTTCAAAGTTGAAGTCTCATTTAAAGACTTGGGGTGACTTCAGGTGATGCCAAACCAGGAAACTTTTAATAATGAATAAGTAGATAAAATAGAAACATCACAATCCACCTCAGGACCCCATAATTGAAGAACATTAAAGCAATGATCTTAACCCTGATTTCCCAGGGCCAATAATAGACACTACAAAAGATCAATGGTAAATGATTGATTGAACTTGTGGAAACGGATGTCTTGAAATTCACTTGATAATGATTTCTGTTTAGTTTCTATACGCAACCAAAAATGTCCTGCAGGGGCGCAGCCAGTCTCCAATTATATTGATGGGAGAGCGGGGGGGAGTAGTAAAGTGAGTTAGGGGTTGGATTGTGTGCCGTAGATTGGAGTGAGAAATCCCACTACCCTGCAATCGCCCATTTGCAATAACTTCACCCCCTTCCTAAGTATGGATCTCAACCAGAATTAGAAATCTCCACTCCAATAGACATGGCCCTTTCGCAAGAGGGACAAAAGACTTAGCAGCATTACATTATTGTAAGGGCTGATTCTCACGGGCCTTTGTTCAGGGTGTGAAGGTACCAATCAAGCCTAGACACGTTTGTTTCCTTTAAGTTTTCAGTGTCTAACTTTATGGTTGTAGTGGTTGAGCAGTCCAGATCAACGCAGTGGAACTGGGTGGACCAGAATACAGGGTAACACAGTATCAATTTCAATAAATATATGGCTGCACAGAGGTTAGGAAAAAAAACCTGGTCTCATAGAAGGTTAGTATATGACTTGTGATGGTTATAAGAAAGTAATGCTATTTAGGAAAGTCACTTGGGCATGGTCCTATTTGTTAGGGTCAACCACCGACCGGTATCCAGTAAAAATCTTGCCATGGAAAATCTCACCATTGGACACTGTTTACACCCGAACTACAATCAAGCACTGCCCAAATAGCCTAGGACTGGGGTTTAAAATAGTAAATAACTCAAGTCCTACAATATGTGCGGAAGGCTTTTTAGGAGTTGGGAAAATAAAAATGGCCTCCCTAGCGATATTTTCAAGGCTCGATTTTCAGATAGAACACCTGCGACCGTTGGGTACTAAAAGCAGGCTTTGACTGGCCCATGGGGCAATTGCTTAATGTTCGGTCTGATAGACCAGTTTTGAGCCAGTTTGGTCACTTAGTGTTCTGCACTTCTGGTTGTTTGACTAATTTTATTTATTTATTTATTGTGATTTAGTTTACATTGAAACTTTACACATTAATATAGCTTTTACATAAGACCATAAGAAGAATAAAAAATTATCATAAAAAGAGAACACATGACATTTAAATACAAAAATACAAAGAAAGGAAATGAATCAGATTCCCTGAGCAATCAAACCATAATGTCATCATCATTGGGATTTAAAATAACAATAGTCTCAATTTAATAATAGATCAAGAACCATATAATGCCACAAGATGACAGCCACTCTTCAGGGCAGGCTTCCAGCCTTTAGTTAATATTGCAATGATGATTTAATATTATAGCAATTCCTATTTGAATGCAAACCCATGACAGATAGCGAAGTCACTTAGGCTACAACAGTAACTATTCAGTGGCTCATCTTTGTCTTCCTATATAGTTATATTAAGGCTTTTTTCCACCTCCAGCCAAATATTGTACAAAGCCATCAGGAGCCTCATACTGTTGGAATTAATACAATGATACCAGAATAGTTCCTCTTTGATGTATCCGTAATTGTGCACAAAATTGCCCAAACCGAGGTTTATGGCACTTAGCATCTTATGGCATTCAGTCAACAAATGTCTGGCCGTCTCTGGTTGATTCACTACATTGCATAGTCGGCAAAGACGCAGTTCTGGAGCGATCATGTCTCTTCTCCCAGTGATCATTAAAGTAGGTAGTTGTTCAAGCCTTAGAAGTAGAATGAAGTGTCTGAGTCTCACATCAGGGCACAGATTAAGGTAACTCTGAGGTTTTTGTAAAGTTGTACAGTCTGTACTGGACAAACTTGATAGCTTTTCAGCTCCCGGAGCTCTGTAGCCAGTCCCAGAGATCTGTATGTTTACCCAGGGTCCTCTGTACTTCTTCTGTGACACTACCTACCCGGATTTGCCACCCAATGGCAGTCAGAAATTTGGCCATTTGCTCCTTCAAGGGACACGGGGTATCAACCTTAGAAATCTCTTGATGGACAGCATTTAGTAGCCCATTTTTGGTCTCACCACTCATTTTCAGATAGAGTAGGGCTCGCTTTTTTAAGACTAGAGCTTTCAATGCGGTCAGCCCCAATTCTAGTCATATTATAGCCATAGGAATTCCTGGTGGTAGGCCCAAGATAGAGCGCCAGAAATGTCCTTCTATCACTTGTAGCCATTTCAGGTCCGAGTTGAGGAGAGCTTCAAGAGCATAGGTGATCATAGGGGACAATACTTGTACATACAGTTGACATATAACCCAGATAGTAAAACCTCCCTGATTAACAGTGAATCTATGGAACAGGGCGGTCAATTGTGCCGCTCTTGAAATGCGTGACTGTTTGCACATCCCATAGTCACCGACATCCTCAAATTCAATCCCTAGATGACGATAATGAGGAGTATAGGCGATGTTATCGAGGCCTACTCTAAGCTGCACCCGAGTGGTGTTCTTTTTGGTGAATCTCATGGCCTTCATTTTTTCCAGATTAATTTTAAGGCCATTTCTCTCGGCATATTCCCACAGGGCCAAGGCCGACCTACGTAGCCCACTGATGGTGTGGTCAAGTATTACTAAATCGTCCGTGTAGGCAAGAACAGGACAGATGGAATGTCCTATTTTCGGTGGACAATTTGTAGCAGCCCTAATAGCCACGGGGATGTCATATAGGTATAGATTATATATTAAAGGAGCCGTGACACAGCCTTGTTTGACCCCCCTGTTTTGGAGCACGCTTCTGGTGGTATGACCTTCCTAATCCAACTTTCCTTTTCAGAGGTATTCTGATGAAGCAAGCTGAGATAGTAGATCAGGTCCTTAGGGCAGCCCATTGATTTTAACTTCTGCCAAAGACTATCTCGGGGAATAGAATCGAATGCCGCATAGAAGTCTATATAGAGGGCATATAATGGGGGCTGCCCCCCCCTGATCTTGCTTGTGTCCTTAAGAGGTCCATAACCATGATATTGTGAGCGGTACAATAGCCCTGCCTAAAACCACTCTGGAATTTGCAAAGTAAATCAGATTGCTCTACCCAAAGCTGTAGTTCCCTTTATAAGAGTAAGGCAAATATCTTCCCCGTGGCATCCAACATTGAAAGGAGTCTATAATTACTGGTGTCCGCACGATTGCCCTTTTTAAAGACCGGTATGAGCACCGCCGTTTGCCAGGATTGAGGTATTTTCCCCTCATTTAAGATCTTTTTAAACATGATAACTAATAGTGATGCCCAGAATTCAGGATGAGACTTCATAAAAATGTTAGCTAGTCCATTAGGGCCTAGGGCACGTGAGGATTTTAATTCAGTAATTATATTCATCACCATTTCATAAGATGCATTAATAGGGGGAATTAACGGCATATTGACCAATGGGCAGGATTCCTCCGTAACTACCTTGGCATTTCGATTTTCAAGGAATGCTATCCATATTTCGGCCTTAATAGGGTTAGCACAGTGCCTCGCGCTTCACCCATCAAAGACCAGATGTTGCGGGTTTTACCCGCACAAATCGTATTAACTAGCCTTTGCCAGGACAGGATTTTATCAGATTTCCTTTTGGCCTTGATAATATCTCTATATATTTTTAACACTCCTTACCTTGATATAATATTAATCTGGGGCACATGCTTGTCTCTTGGCAAGCCGAAGTTCAGCTCTACACTCTCTCTTCGCGTCTCTGATCATTTTATCAAAAGGAGGATTTTTTTCCCCCCAGCTGGTCATAGCCCCTGTACGACAAACGGCATGATTCTCAACAAAGGAGTAGATCCAATTTTCGATGGAATTGTCATCTCCCCAAAATTCGGTAGAAGGTGTAAATTGTTACTGGCCAAAGCTGCCACGGTGTGGGCCACATTTTTTTCAGACCAAGTAATCCGTGTACCTGCTTTATTTAGCATAATGTTACCCATATTAGTGGCAGGGGGGTCTTTTACCCTGATTTTCAATTTGCATGTGAGTGTGGCATGGTCACTCCACTCAATAGGGATCACTTGCATATCATCCACCATCTCATACAATCTTGGGCAAACAAAGATGTAATCTAAGCTACTGCAGGAGATTCCATTAGACCAAGTGTGACGTCCTGGATAATCGCTAATGGTTTTACCATTGACCATTTCGATATCCCATAAATCAAACAAATGTTCCCACCCTCGGCCTTCGGGATCGCTTTTTTTAGTATGTTGCAAGCGATTATTAGATTTTAACTTAGGGTTATAAGACTTCCCTCTGATTCCGGTCATGTGGCAGTTGAAGTCGCCAACCACTATTACCCCAGTGTTTCCGAGTTTTAACAACCAGGTAGCCAATAGGTCATGAAGAGCCTCCTGCAGTTGTTCTCTTAGTAATGCACCAGGGGGGTTATATAGGCTGACTAATAGGAAGTGATCCTTTCCTGCCTGATTATCATAGTTGACTTCAACTGCCATCATGTTGCTAGCAAATTGGGTTTCCATTTGTTTTGAACCCAGAGTGTTGGCTACCCCCGTGATAAGGCCACCATAAGGTCTACCCTTTACGCCTTTTTTTGCTGCCATTTGATAAGTAACAAAGCCATCCAAAATCAATGGATCCATCGCCCAAGTTTCTTGACTAATGTCACTGGCCAAGTCCAGTGTGCTTCAAGGTTCATGTATGTGGCTCGCCATCTTTTTTGGTGCCGGCACTAATTTTTGTCAGTGTGACCTTGACAAAGTTGGTGTCTTCGTACCCCAAAAGTACTTCAGAACTTGTATATGTTCAATTGAGATTCAGTCTCTCATAGGAATCCCTGTAAGAAACAGACCACTTTCTGATTATCTGTGATACTGGTCCTGATGCAGAGCATAACCAGATGGTCAGTATAAGTATAGCACACGGTATTACAGATAGACTTTGCTTTGCAATCGGTCACAATTGCAATTTTGCGGACAATCCGAGAGCTGCAATGTGGGTATCTTCTGGTCTTTTCTACTGCTGACTGACAATGCACAGGTTCTCTCAAAGTGAGAAGCCAGTAACAGCCGTTCTGCCGTTATTCTGGATCAGTGGCAACTGTGGGGCTAACAAAGATGATCTTTATTTTAAAATGACTTCTGTAGAGCCACAGTGTTGTTGCAGTGCCATTGCGGAGCAGAACTGCTAGAGCAGGGGTGTGGTGCAGCTACCAGTTAGTTGAGCGTGAACCTCTGGTGTCTGTGAAAGAAGCAATATCTGAGGGAGACAGGTCAACTAAGAGACCGACTCCTTGGAGTCCCGAAGTTACTTTTGAGATCTCTGCAGTACCTTGATGTTCTTTTCTGGCTTGGTCTTTGGTAGAAAGCACTAACCACTGGCGCTTGTGTTTGCTGTGTCCTGTGCTTCTGCATCTTTGTGTTGGGGGTCATCCCATAAAAATGAGCAGCAAGGCTTTCCTTGGATCAGGGCAGTCTTGAGAAGTTGAGGCTTGGATGTGCCCCTCGGATCAAGAAAGGCATCAGTCTCCTTTGATTGAAGTCTGCAGTTACTTACAGAACCTGGCAATCAGAACAGGTATTGGAAGCAGGCAGTGAACAGCACATCTTCCTCTTTAGGTTGGTGCTGCCTTTGATGCTTTGCAACTCGTCCCACAATTCACCAAGTTCAAGGTGTCGACTCGTAGGTTAAATATGAACTTGAGGAATGAGTGCTCTTGGTTACCAATCCCAAAGTTCCCTGCATTCAAACACGTGGCAGTCACCAGAGAATGTCTTGCTAAAGCCATGAGGATCTGTGAGGTTTTTCAGACTTTTTTCTGCCGAATTTACCACTTGTTTTTACCACAAAGCTCGGGCCAGACCCTCTGCATCCCCCCCTTTGTCCATGCACCCCGCCCCTCAGGTCTCCCATATACCTTACCCCAATTTACCATCTGCTTTTTTGCTGGGGGTTGGTGGGGGGGTCGGGGCGAAGGGAGATCTACCCACCACTCTGCTCGGAGAAGCTTCTGGCAAAAGTGTGGAATACCAGCCATGGAACCCAAAAGGGTAATATCTGGTTGTGGCAGCCAGAGCCCCAGCTTTCATACCCTCTTTCATAGGAAAAACAACGTATAGCTGTTGGATTCGGTACTGCATTTGCCAAGGGGTTCCTGGTAGGGAAACACCATCAATACAGCTAGTTGCATCCAACTAAAATCGTCCACAAAGGCTGCCACTGTCCGGTGGATCCCACACTACCACCATCCTTGTGAAGAGTCGCTGGGGAATTTAGGAACCTTTGGGCCACCCTTGGACGCAAAGTATGGGGGTCACTTTAGCATTTTCATCCCTGATGAGCGATTTGATGATGACCCTTTGGAGAAAAGGTTTGGTAACAAAGGGAAAAGTGCAAAATACATGGGGCCTCGCACCACAACCACAGTTTATGGCTTTAATAATTACAAGGATGCTGCAGGTGCGCCTGAAGGAATGTGGAGGCTTCAAATGGCTTCCTAAGAGCTTGCAAGCAGATGCACTAGGCTGAAGACTTTCTGTAGGTCCATAGTATTTATAGGGTTCTGAACCCAAGACTTTACCCACATTTCCGAAGACTGGAGTTGGATCAGTAAATTATACCTCCCTAAAATATTTGGGGGAACAGGACTAACCGATCTGCAGCGTTTTTCATTTAGTTTTAAAAGCATTTCTAATGTCTGTGATATGCCCCTGGGGTACCGAGTCCCTCGAGGAGCACACGAGTGAGAGACCACTTGTACATCCGATTGTTTATCTGCTTTTCATCTTGCTTGCTCCAGATATCAGCCTCACCATCACGACTCCCGTTAGAATTGAGCACTTTTCGTCATCATAGAGGGGGGGTACAACAACTGCATGAGTGCAGGGAGGTCCTGGCTTTACAGAGGGCTCTCCCAAGTCAGCTATAACCTCGGAGCAGATAGACCCAGCGCTCAGTAAAGCAGTCAGTCACCTCTCCAGACTCCCATAATTCCAGCCATGACGGCCACAACGAAGGGCTCTAGAGGATACAATTACGAGATTCCTGGTGTTTCCGCCATGGCAGGCCAGACTGACTCAAAAGTCTGGTTCTCAAGACATACATAAAACAGATGCATATTGTCCTGTTTATCTCAAGTTAGAACCCACCTCCGAAAATGCACCATATTGCAACATGACAGTCGTTCATGAGAACAGAGTTCAGCAGAGTACCCTTCACCTGCAACAGGGGTGTCTGTGTTTATGACCTATACTATCCTTGCCCCAGCCAAAGCCTACAAAATCTATATGAAGCATTAAGGGCCAGTGCCTGGTATTTGAAGCTATGCTTGGCATCTGACAACATCCCATATCCTATGAGGACCATAGCATGCATATGCCACGTTACATGGAATGGAATGGCATTACTGGAGCATATGACTGCGTCTCGACATGTGTGGCTGCACCTGTCAACATGAAATGATTTAATGTAAAGGCTATTGGGTTTGTCAGTATTTGTTTTTTCTTTACATTCAAGTACTTGTAGTTCTGTTTAGCCCATTTTAATCCAGGACTGCAAGTACCAGAATGCAGTGATGAACCAGGCCTGGGAACACGTGCTCATATCTTTTGGGACCTGCATTGCTTAGTGGTAAGCATGACAACCTAGAACGCACGGGTGAGCATCATTTAAAAGTTGTGCTAAAGCACATTTTTCACACAACTATGCCTTCAGAAAGCATGTATCCGAAAAATGCAAGAGTTGCATGCAGTGATGGGAAGATTAGGGTCACTGGCCAAATCAGAATCCTAGAAACAATCAATCCCGGGCATTGCAAAGGGCGATGTCAACCAGCAGGTCATGAGGTGCACACACTGTGAAGAATCTGGATGATGACTGAGCTGCCCTCTATACCTGGCTATAGCAGTCAACGGAAATGCGCGAGTTGTGCAGACAAAGCACCCCTGGGGTAGGTGATGAGCTGAAATGCATACAGCCAGTCAAAGGCATATAATTTCGAAATGGTGCTCCCTTTCGATCTATCCATAGTGCTATGCATTAATGCACAGGCTTTTCGGGTTTGTGGGTAGAGGGTTGCTACATCAGGCCTCAAGGCCAGGGTTAAGGAGGCCAATATCTGCCTATACTATGGGTCTGCGGGGAACAGTAGTGTTTGGGTGTTTCAGTCAGGGTTTGCGGAGGGCCTGAATAGTGACACAGGGTCTTGGAAGCATCTGCTCACCACCAGAGCAATGATCAAAGTATTCCTGTGATAGACCGGTTTGCTGTACACTGCTCCATCTCTGCAAATTCACGAGGGCATCCCAACGGGGCCCTGCAGATACGTAATACGCTTTTTATCGACAGAGCATTGGAATGGAATGATGTTTTTTTACTCGTGGTTTATTAGTGTAACCATTGTCTAGACATGCTGGTAAGTGTTAATGTTTTGGTGATTAAAACCAATGGCTGCTTTTGCTTCTGTAAGCCCTAAGATCGAGCAACAACGTCCAAATCGAAGCGAAAAACTCTTGAGAAATGGAAATTTGGAGGAACTGCATTCTCCCGTTTGATAGCCAAACTATGGAACTCTGTACCGAAAGAAATGAGAACGACGGGCGACAACCTAACCTTCAGAAAATGACTGAAAACATGGCTATTCAATTCACCGAGATGAGCATAAAAACCGGCACCCTCACAAATCATACCCTGGACCCAAGACAAACATGGGACAGTATGAAGCATTTATTTGTATTTATTGTGTTTTTATAATACACCTACACATTGTGTTTAAAGGCACAACAAGACAGGAGGGGTGGCGGGGCAGGGATGACAAACAAAAACGGTCCTACTAGGCCTTGTGACATTCGGATTGTCCACGTGCAGAAACCGAAGTGCAGGGGGGGTAGTTCCTGAGGATTAGCGAGTGCCAGGGCAGGCCAGGTGGACAGAGCCCAGTGAGAAGAGAGCAGGGGCAGAAGGTCCACATGCTAAGTGCGTGGAATGCGGCTGGAAGGGCTCCGAGGAGCAGGCCTAACCAGGCTAGTGCAGGAGCAGGGAGCCAAGAAGGGCAAGTGGAGGTTAGGAGGAGGGGGGAGGACCGAGGAACACCAAGTGCAGGGGTAGACTGGTCGGGGAGGGCCGGGTGCCCTGTACGAATCTGAAGGAACCAGGCAAACAGTCTCGAGTCAGAGGGGGAGCATTAGCAGGGGAGTGGGAGAGGGAAGGAGGAAGAGAACAGGAGGGTCTTGAGAAGCTTCCAGAAATTAAGGAGATCCGGCTCAAGTCTGAGAAGGGCAGGGCGCCATTCCAGAGGGAGGCACCTGTGGAAGAGAGATATCTACCCCCCCACTTTCTGGTTGAAGAAGGGTCTGATCTGCAGAGAGTTGGAGCTAGAAGGCTGAAGGGCACTAGCAGGCAGGTATTTAGGGATAGAGAGTTGAATGTAGCAGGGTCCCAGGCCCCAGAAACCCTTGTGGATGGTGCATCGTCACCTGACCCGAACATCTCCTTATCAGCAATCTGTTTCCTACACAATGTTTGATCATCCATTAGTGGCTCTGAAACCCTTTCTTGAGGTCGAGTTAGTCCTGAAAAGGTCATTTGTGTTGGCCACTAATGGGGAGACTTGACCTTACAGGTAATTTCTGCTGGCTGTGTTATCTGCAAAACCCACAATTCTGATCCACTTCTCTGTATATTCTTTGTATTTATAACTGAAAACCAGACCTTCCTCTCCTGGAGGCCCTCAGCCAAAGGTCTTGAGTTCAAATGTTTAAAGGCACTGCTTTCTGTTCAGTGTGGAAAACACCAGCTGCATCAATATTTCAGAAAATACAGCTTTAAATCGACAAGATGTGCTTAGGCTCTTGGGTAGATTCCCCTTCACTTGTGCACCTGTCAATTTTAGTGGTGTTGACTAGGCCCATTTCTTTTTTACTCGGCCTTATGACATCACTGTTTTGTACTCTTTTATGTTTCAATGGAACTCCACATTAGCAAGCTTCACTCTCACAATAGGGGCCTAGCATGGCCTCTCCATCTCTGTCACTCTGGGACTGTCTCTTCACTCCACAGGGCCCCTTTTAATTGGAAGGGATGAAATGCCTTGTCCACTGTGCGCATGCTATGGACAATTTTCACGTTGCATCACCATCTAATGGAATTAGTAAAAACAGCAATATTATAATTTAAAAAAAAAATGTTTTAACAAAACATTTCTGAGCTTCTCAGTCACTATTTATGGATGTAAATTCCCGCTTGAATAAAATGTTCACCGACCCAGTTTGTGGGTCGGGTGCATTTTGTACACCTGCCCTAACGCCAAGGTAGGAATACGTTCTACGTGAGGTTGCTTAGGAACAGGAGCAGTAGTCTGCTTACTGGTACTTCAAAAGAGCTTCCTGCATTTCAGGGCTGGCCACTGCAAACCTCTCGTACCTTGTCCGGGTAGGAGTGGACAATGGGCCTGCCTTTCACCCTATTATCTAAGATGTAATCGTCACTTTCCATTTTAAGCTCTTCAAAGAGCAGAGAAGAGACCCCCATCCCCGTGTCTTGAATTGGCATTCCTTTTCACATGTCAAAAACAGAGCCTTACACCTATTGCTGCAGGCCTGCCTGTAGTATTCCCCTACTTAGTAAAAATCGTGGATATACCTACAATGTTGGCACATAGCATGGTACGGCTCTTTCTGTTGAATAGGGAACAGAGTAGGGGAAACCTGCTTTGCACACTCATTTCAAATACGCACTCATTCATACCCCGAAGCCAAGAGCCTATCCAGAATTTCTGGCAAGCTGACACCACCATGTCCCTTTGTTCACTGGCCTTACCTAAAATCCACTTTAAGTCTACCTGTTAATTACAACGATTCGCACATCTCTCTTTAAGTCCAAGCATACCTCATAGCTGTAACAGAGGGAATGTGTACTCTTAACCCATTGTGGCCCTATAGTCGCAGCACCTGCTCTCACTCAGTGGGTAGTATTCTCAGATTATTCCCTGGCACTACCCATAGCCCCTTTCCTTCTCCTTTTTTTTTTCTTTGTGCTCTTGCATGCACAGAGGCGGCTTCTCGCAGAATCACCGCAGGACCTGGGCTCGGCCTTGTTTACTTTGAGGGGGTTTCACATCCAGTAATGCGAGGTTCATCTCGGGGTGTGGTGGGTATATAATACCTAAAGTAAACTCTATCCTTGGCAATTTGGGGTCCATATGAACACATGAGGGATTGTCATTGATGGGCTCGAGGATTAGATGCCATCAAGGATAATAGGTCAAGCCTGAGACTCAACCGTGAATAAATGTTATGTTATGTAGATGTATACCTGGATGCTGCCATATAAATGCACTGCACCAATGCAGCTGCCCTCTCACCTCACTATCAGATTGCCAGTATTCAGGTCAGCTGGGCAGTGGAGCAGGAGAATGGCGAGCCCTCACTCAGGCTGTGGTTCATCTAAGTTTTTTAATAATTTTGAAAGTATGAAAAGGGCTTAGTGCAATGCTCTTTCTTAGAAAATGATTTGTATAGCCTTAGCAAAGTGGGAAAGTTGAAAGTGAGAGGTTGCCATTGGAAGTGTGGTGTATGCGAGTGTGCTTAGCAGCAAAGTGACAGCATTTCATACAGTTGAACATCACGCAAAGGACTGTAAAATTCGAGGAATTGTACAACTGTTTGGGAATGGCCTTTGGTTGCCTTAACATGGAGGCAAATGTCTAGCGAAATGGAACACGTTGTGTTTTTAGGCTGCCGCTTATTTTGTACTGCATGCATGCATGCCTACAAGTAAGGATTGAAACAGCAGTGTGTTTAAGGCTTTGTCTTTGAAGCTGCCCCTTCATGTTCTAAATGGCTTCTCGAAACCACCCCACCTATCATTGCCATTTATCCTTTAATCTATCCGGTGAACCATTTCAGAGTCCAGAATGGGGGAATAAAAAGCAGAGAGCTTGGTTTACGACTGACAGGGCAGACGGTGCTCTAGCCCCAGAGTGCACCTTTAACGATACAAATCATTTCCACAGTGTGCCCTCGAATAATACAAATCATTTCCAAGGGATAGGCTGACTGAACCAAAATGTCAGCGTGCTCCTTTTTGTTCTCTTTGCACTCCGGAGATCTAAGCCATTGATGTGTACCGTATTATTGAAAATGGAAATTAAACGCTGTGCATAAACGTACTTAAACAATTATTGATGCTAACATTATTATAACACTACCACGACAAGGACACTGCATCAGCACCAAAATGAGTAGTGTGGAGAACAGAGCGAGGTGTAGCAGAAAACTGTCTCTGAAGTTGACGTTGCAGGAGGTAAGTGTATTGAAAGAGAACTGCTCTCTTCATAAGCAATGCGTACTGAAGGCGAGCGTCCACAGATAGCACGATCCTCCCCGCAATGAGAGACAATAATGGACTCTCCCAGGATGGGAATAAGGCCAGGACAAAGTGCGGGTGAGCTTGAATGGGAGTTTATCAATCAAAATAGGGCATGCAAAGAACTCTGCAAACTCCGAGAGCACTCTGTCTGACAATAGCAAAGACAGGCGTATATATTTACAAAAAACGTCATAAGAACCTACATACTATAGGGGGCACAAGTTTGTGGGGATTGGGTGGCGACGACTAGCTATAGGTGCTGCTGCGATGTGGTTTGCCGCGGCTGGAGGACGTCACTGGTTACCCTCGTGGGTTGGGCTGGGCCTGGAAGGTCAGCTGAGCTCATCCGGACGGCGTTGTTGTGCCGACTGTGACTAGTGTCAGAGATTAATGTCTTTCCTGACTTTTTGCCCTAGGGCCACGGACAGTGCAGTCATTCAACCTTGCAATATTATCTTCTCTGGTAAATCTTCTAATAGGTTATTCTACAGGTTAATGCAACACAGGAGGAATGCACCTAGAGTGGGGTCTGTTGGCGATTCATCAATACATGGTTACCATCGTCCTGCTGACCGGGTATCAGAGGTCGTGGAGTTGGGTCTCGGGGCATGGGACAGGCGGTCCGTGTTATCATGTCTTGTTAGAAGTCATTATGGATGTGTTCTTTTAATGTTGCCATAATATTGGGTGTCCTAATTTTACAGGGGCCATTAACCCAAGGTGAGCCGGTTGGTCGTGGAGCCTAAGAAAGGGCGCCTTTGGATCTGTGTTTTAAGGCCGGGGTTTACTGCTGGGTTGTAAATAATTCAGGTGGCAGGCCGTGGCCTTGGGTGCTGCGGGAGAATGTGAATGCTTGAAGCGGCTCCAGCCGAGTTGGGGGAGGTAGAGCAGGGCAGCACAGGCCTCTGCTTTTTTTGTCTGGCCGGCTTCACTGGGAGGAAGGGGGAATGGCCTTGCGTGTGCTCGCAAAGGTATTCTCCTCGTGTGTTGCAGACTTTAGGTGGAAGAGACATAAACATTCATATAATATACAACACTCATTGAGTCTTTCCAAAGCTCACGTTTTTGACATTGCTAGTGCCATCCATATGGCCAGTTTGGGCACATTACTTGTACACTACATTTTTAACAACTACAACATTTTGTTATATGCTTATACATACACGGTAAGTGAGGTATTAGTAAGGTTGGTGGAGCACGCAGGAACAACCCGCCACTGAGACTGGCGGCAGTGGCACATAGAGGGCTTGGACACACATGTGGTGCATTTTCGTGCACCCCTTACATGCGCCCTCAATATGGTTACATTTGTCTTCCTTTGCACTCTAGCAGCATTAGTTCAGTTTTGGCGCGGGACCGTGGGGTGCAGTCTTCTTGATAACACACATCACGAAAACCCACTGGGAGGTTTTTACCATTTGCGCATAGCTACAGGGATGTGGGTGCTTCATCCCTGATGTCATATGAGCACCCATTCTGCCATTTTCATATATCTTACAGGTTTTTTAGTCAGAGAGGTTGTGGAGAGAACGCTTTCATCACAGGTGGTTTGCTCATTAGTATTCGGGGACTTTGCTTTTGTCAGGGGACCATCGTACAGTTCTTTTGCACCCAGGCCCTGCTGGCCGGGTCATGCTGGAAACAACGATACACTGCGGAAGGTGAAATGTTACAGTGTTGGTATCTAACAGTAGCTCATGTCCATCTGTTCGTGGGAACGGGCTCTTAGCGGATCTGCCAGGGAGCTGTGGCCACAGGGATAAGTGACACTCTCCAAGGGTGGGGGCCGCGCTGCGGTGCACAGGGCTCGAGCCATTTTTATTAGACAAAATGGTTTCCAGGGCCTAGCCAAATTGAGCAGGTTTGGTCAATGTCTTCAGCCAGTGCCCCACCCACCACCTGGGCCCTGGTGGCAGGAAGGACAACTTGATGAGCCATGAACCTCACCGGGGGAGAAAAGGCATGGGAGGGGGGTCTCCTGGACCAGTCCTCCCATACAGTACCCAGCAGAGTGGTGTGCAGTGTGGAGAGTCTGGCAGCAGTTGGAGGCAAGGAACCTGCGATGCATGCTATTTGGCTCGCCACACAAACTGGTAAAATCCACTGAATTAAAGGTGCGTGACGTAAGCGTGTACGTATATTTCTGTACAATATTGCCTGGCTCTATTTGGAATGGAAACAAGGTCGTAGCACCTCTGTAGTAATTCTGGTACTCGTAACATCCGAGGCTTGCCCAGCAGCTAATATTGGCATTTTGGTCCCTCCTTCAGAGATATCTGTAACACAAACCATGCTGTCGATACAATCAAGGGTGGAAGACCCCAACATCCAACAGGAGGGAGAGGGAGGGTCGAACTTAATTGAAACACATTTCTCATGAATTGCAACATCTAGGTCTGGTGATTTGTCATCACAGGAGCAGCTAGTCCTGAGGCCATTGATTAGGGCTGTGGGAAAGTCGTTTCTAAAAACACCAAAGGGTTATGGGACTGATCTTGAACTTTTGAAAATAAATAAATATAGAGGAAAAGTATGGTCTTACTTCGCATATGCAGGAAAGTTCATCACTACTCCCCAAGCTATCTGGAAATCAACTTCCTCATTCGGAAGGTATAGCAGCAGACAAGCAGTCTAAGGAAAGGCCTTTGGGGCTATGTCCCTATAGCATGCACGCTCTACCTGAAATTCTTAACATAACACTCGCCTGTAAATATTTCTTCAATACCGGTAAGAGACGTACTTGAGCCAGAGATCCCTGAAATTGATTCAGGGATTGTTAACATGCAAGACGGGTTTGAAGAGGATAAGAATAAAAATAATAAAACAGAAAAAGGATAAAGAGCGGGGCGAGGATAAAGAGCGGGCTACGTCGGCTAAGTAAGTGCACAAGATCACTGTCTTTTACATGCATAAAAGTACCAGCACAGTCGAATCAAAAGCTACCCCCATAAAAGGTAGTGAGGAAGAACTACTAGGAGTAGACTCACATTTCATTGCTGATTTGAGCTTACTAGAGCTGGCCAATTTAAGTAACAAGTGCATATCTGGCAATGTGGAATATCTATCTGAGGTCATAATAGATGGAGGACATGATTGTAGCCCATAGGTTCTTCTCTCACTACTAACTGAACATGATCAGAGTTTGGAGGAATTGTGACACAATTAATTTTCTCATCTTTTTAGCTCCCATGACCCTTTAGCTACTTCTCCTCTATCTAGGGGTAAACAGCAAAAGGAAAAAACTAATAACCCAGCTGAAGTCACAATTTTCCCACACAAGAAACGTGGGTTTAAAGTAATTATTTAAACAATATAAAGACATGGATCTAGAAATAAAGGCACATACGCCGATACTTAGCGAAATTAAATTGAAATTGGAAGAAACCGCTTTAAGATTAGAAGCGGCTGAATCACAGAAAGCAAGAAATCTCATACGCCGTCAAGCCACACAATCCTCTGAGGAAAGTGTGGAGATGAAAAATGTACCTTTGGAACAATCAAAGAAGCTGCTAATTCCTGAGGGCAATGTGGTGCAAGTCATGGGGATCCCTGCTTTAAGACAGTAGATGAAACAACAAACTAAAAAGCAATTTAATAGGAACATGAAACGTAAGGACTCTAGGACGTTCCTTAGAGCTCTACATACAACTGAGAATGAAGCCAACCAAACAAGTATTTTATTAGAGCGCTCATCAGAACTTGCACTGTTGGTTTCCTGGCTAATATCACAGATCCAACATTCGAGTGTCACTCAATGCCTTAGGGAAGATGAAGATAAAACGGTTGTGGGAGGATCAAAGTGTGATTCTATTGGCGTTCAAAAAGCACAAAAATATCATTTTGGAATGCAGTGGGACATGGACACTCCCCTTGGGAAAAATCTTGAATGTGTGAGTTCAAATGTTATAAACACTCAAGAAGCTAATAGGCTTGGTTCAGCAGTTTGAAAATCCTGTGGCACTCAGCCAACATCGATGGAGTTCCTCAACAGTAATTTCAAAGGTCTAGTAGCACGGTAATGCATGCTCTGACCTTGAATACACAGTATGCCAGCATGCAATGTGGCACACATTGTGCAGCAGAGCGTTTCCCCGGAATGTTGAAAATATTGTTTTCGATAACTGCGGGAGTAAGCAAATCTACAACATCACAAACTGAATGTGCCTATACAGCACTACCTGTTACCAAGAGTAATCATACAAATGTGTTAAAAAGAGTCTTATGGTGAGGAGGTAGATGTTACAAAAAAGCTGTTAGAATTTGTCTTGAGATCTACTAGGGATGTTGTTTTAAATCTATATTGTATCCTAAGTCGTTTACAAGAAGGTCCACAATTGAAGTTATTGTCAACCAGAAATAGACCCGGTAGATTTCGTGGATGATGCAAGGACTGATAACGCTGTAATTACTATGCACTCTGAATTGCCTATGATTTACTGCTTATTGAGGGCCAACTGTTGGACCAGGTGGGATATGACGTAATCCCATTTATGGATCTCAGCAAATTGTTTAAGATCAATACAGCCCATGTTAATACCAAATCTGCAAAGCAACAGCGATTATATGAAGTCTCTAATAATATGCATATTCATTGTGTAGATACAGACACTGGTAAAAGAACAGTAGATTTTGAAGTTTCTAAAGAGGAGAGTCTGAGAGAGTAGGACGATTGGAGCTGGTTACCAATCACACGCTCTGCAGAGAATCACAGAATTGTGAAATTCAGGAAAGTGTTTTAGTAGAATCCCCCAACATAGAAATCAAATACTATCTCATGAAATACGAGAGGACATACCTATATTTTTACAAATGCGGAGTTGGCAAAATATTTAAGATCTCACACAATAGTGATGGTACAAGAGGTCTGGTTGACAACAAAAACCGTGATAGATGGGTATACGATCTCCCAACAGATGGCTAGAGGCGGTATTGGGGGGAGACGATCTGGTGGCTAATAATTGTGATAGATACCAACTATACGAGTGATGTTCACATAGTGTTAGACACATAGGTATATTAGACATAAAACTAAGTCTAGAGAACATGACTTGGACCAATAAAAACCACCTTCACCGATTAATATTTTCTGGTGCCACGCACATACTGCAATTGATGTTTTTTTTTTTTTAGATCAGTCAAATGAAGTCCTGGAGTTAAGAGAGTGAGAGGGAGAATTGTGAAGTATTACTTGGTGCAGACATGAATGCAACTTGTCAGTGTATGGCTAACCGATTTAGTGCACACAAAATGTTATATGGGCAGAGATGGCAATCGCTGTGTGATATATGGTGATTATCTAGGCTAAATCCACCTACACATACTTTTCAAAACACTGGACATCATATACAATGTATCGGCAACACTGTGCCGAGATATCTATGCAGCAAATTTAACATCTCACAGTCAGCAAGACCTACACGCTCAGCCTACACACATTGCTTCTGCATCCCAAGATTCAAATTGCAGAGATCAGGAGGTCCAAATGTCCCAGTCTAGTCTTTGATGCACAGAACTGGAATGCTCTACCACCGTCTCTAAGATCAGAGCATTCATACTGGGCTTTCCGTAAACACCTGAGAACCTGACTTTTTACATCGGATCTGCAAAACGGAGGCCGCACATCATCTCTTTGAGCCCATCCACCACTATGTTCTATTACCTCACCAACTGCATCGCCAAAATTTCACCATATATACCTATGTAACAAGTTTATGTATCCACTTTAAGCGCTTTCGACTACTAAATGTTTGTACCTTGCTCCAGCGCCTTGATGCCCATGGGCTTAGCACACTTTACAAATGAAAAAATAAATAAATGGTGCTGTAAGCGGAAACTTGCAGCGACACTATACCTGGACAACAGTAATGCCACGTCATGTATTGAAATGTTTGTGTCTGAAGCTTTGTATGTGAAATGTTCAGCTTTCCATGTTAAGGAGACCTTCAGTAGTGATCATTTAATGTTGACAGCAGAATTTGAAATTGATATTGGAACTCACGCGGTACAGTCTCTAGGTGAATTGAGAGTGAGAGTGAATGACGGGAGGAAATGTTATTAGTTGGGTCTATAAAAACAGAAATATTTAATACCTATATGAAGCATTTATGTCAAAATTCAACTTGGGTTGAGAAGAGATGGGTCATGCAAGTAGAGATGTTTTCTCCTTTCATCGATTCCTATATTGATATTCTCCCAAGTCTCAAATCGGCTAATAGGCGACATAGGCACTCTTATGATGAAAGGAAAAAAGCATTGAAAGTAAGGAATTCTTTGGAGATTTCTCCAAGATTATCTCCAGAATCTAAAAATGCTAAAAGGAAAAAATCAAAGCATTATAATCGAGTGAAAGCACATAAATTAACTTTATTGTAACATGATAGTGTTGCTATGCTTGCAAAAAATCTTTTTAAAAAGTGTAATTTTTGGGAGGTTATAAGGAACATGGAGAAGCCACAGCGATTATTGCAGGAAAATCCCATACTAGCAGGAATTTAGGAAACTTATTATTGCAATATTTATAAATTAACCTTTTGCTCTGCGAGTGCTGTTCGGCAGAGTCGGCAAAGTGCTCTCGTCCTGCAGCAGTAGCAGTCACTTTTGGATTGGGCTTAATTTGGGGGTATTATGGAAGATATTCATGACAAACGGTCCTTTGGACCATTTCCTTTTGTGAATATAATCCCATCAAAAAGGACCTTAACAAATTCTCACGAAAATATCCAAGCAAAATCTTGCAGCAGGAAGCCAGGGAATATGAATATGAAAGGGAGCTCATGGAATCCTCGATGGAGGGGATTGTACTGGACACTGATTGTATCATTGACCTCGCCAGCAGCCATGTGACTCAAAGTGAGGTAGATGGGGAAGGAGGTAACAAGGGTGCAGATGGTATTGGTGCTACGCAAACCATAAGGTCATACACCCCAGCGGAGCCTAGATTAGTAGACGTACTGAGAAAAAAAAAGGTTTGGCTAAGGGGTCAGCGGAAGGGAATAGCACCACAAACAGACTGAAGAGGCTTTCTTTGATATATTTAAATGGACTCTGATACCACGACCCAGGAGTAAAACGAAAGCCACTCAGTCTATTGGTGATCAAGTACAGGACCAGGACAAGAATGGCAGTGAAGCTCGGGAGAAGGGGGGAGAAGAGTTGTGCCTTGGTTCAGTGCAAATGATTAACAGATCTACCAATGGGCTGGGTAACATCTCTAGCTGCCCCGTAACAAATGAGCCAGTAATAAGAGACATCTTAAAATCAATACTTCACCAGAAAGAGTCCACTCATTGTGGGTGGGATATGGCTCTCCCTGAAATGCAAAAGGGTTGTAGTGCCCAGGGTCATTTGGGCAGCAACAGACCAGGAAGGGTTTCCACTGACCAGACTGCCTTTCACCCCCTTCTGAAATCCACAACTCGGTTCCTCAAACAGGTTATTCAGGTTGAATTGGAGACTTTGGAGAAAGGAGGGGCTAGGTCCAATATTAAGATCCCCAAGTCCTCTGGAAGTAGCTTCACAGACCCTAATTTGTGCCTGGAAGAATTGCAATCACCGCAAATGATGGGACAGTGAGGCATTGGGGATGATATCTCAAATAAGCCAGATTTAGCTAAAGAAGTTAGGGACTATCTGCGTGAGATTATTAGGGATACACAAGGGAGGGTGGTCACAGCCTGAGCAAATTAGTGTCAACTGATCTGTGGAATGAATATGACATAGTGGCCCCACCTCTGGACCCTTCAAGGTCCAATTTAACCCGGCTTCCAGGAAAGTTTGTGGGTCCATCCGCTCAAAACAGGGTGTTGGAACCTTGCTATAGAGACCTGGCCTACCCCAAAGAACCCAGCTTAGTTTTAAACTGTTTGGCAAAGGGGATCTGGACTCTTTAAACAGACTGAGTGTTATCTCTGCTAAATAAAATACCAACTCTTCATCTAATTACGTCTAAGGACATTAAACTGGTTCACTTCATACACCAATATAGACACGATCATATGAGGTTGGTTATTCCCTCCAGGATGGTGTATGGAGCGCTAATGAAAAAAGTCCAGAATTTTCCTAAACTAGACGACGATTCATGTCCTTTCAGTACCCCGCAGCAAGAGGAATTGGGAGGGATGGGACAAAATGGAAAGGATTTAGAGATCGTACATGAGGAGAGAAGTAGGCTGTCTGACTCGGACAGGGTGAGGATGGGTATGGGAGATGAGCAGACGAAGTGGCGCTGGCTAGCACTCGCCATCAGAGAGGCTATTTCCAATTAAAGATGAATGGTAACCTTTAGCAAAGATTCAGTGATATCTTTAATCTTGTGGAACGTTGGAGGCTGTTCCGCATTATGTTAGAATATTGATGTGTGCTCCTTTCTTTGCTCTCAAACTATTATTTGTCTTCAAGGAAGATGGGTGATCATTCCCCCAGTGTTTGATGGATATGAGATTGTTACAGCACCTGCATTATAGGGAGTTAGTGGCCGACCAGCCATGGGACTATTCATAGCCATTCGTGTTTGCCTGGGCTTAAGGATTATGAAACATTTTATCCTATGTAAAGGGCACCAATGGCGGTAATAGATATCGACAATGGTGCCCATTTTGATCAAGTTTTGTTGATTAACTTATCCTGGAATCCTGGCAGTAATTTGGAATATATGATTCAGAATATAAATGAAACAATCGAAGAATGGTTCATAACCTGTCCAGGTGGGCAGGTTATGGGAATGGGGTACTTTAAGTCGGACTGTTCTGAAGCACTAGGTTTTGAACACCTATTAAGGGGTATCGGGAATGCGGTTGAGGTTTTACCTAAACAAGAGATTGAGTGCAGGTTTAGTTCGATTGAGTGGTGTGTGAGACGTAAAGTGATCCAAGGACATACATGACTTTTAACATGGAAGCCTGGGGATTGAGCAAGTTAAGTGTTTCCTACGATGAAAAGTCTAAGACATCTGCAACTTGGTTTGGAAGGGATGCCTCATCCACTATCGATAATATATTTGTCACCAAAAATGTATTTGACAACACATTGTCATTTCAAATCATTCAGAACCTTTACATTGATCATGAAATGTTATTGATGACTTTGGAAGGCTATAAGATGTAGCCCCAGTTGTTATCTATAGAACACCAGTAATGATAAGTTACAAATGTAATCGAATAAGATGGAATGAAGGGAATTTTTGTAATATGTTGATGTTGAAGGACTACGAGAGCCCTCCTCCCCCCTCCCTAGTGGCTAGGTTATTAACCTACTTCTTAACCGGCTTTAACAAGTATGTCTAGTCTGTGATGACAACTATTGGTAAAAAAAAAAGGAACATACTAATGGATACCAAACAACACCTGCACAAATTTGATCCTGAATTATATACGGAAACCGATAAGGCAGTGAAAAAAAGCATCCGGTGGGCTGGGGCTTATATAACTTGAATTCAATCAGGAACTAAAGCAAAAATATGATTAAACACCACAAATATAGTGTATAACAAAGAGACAGTGAGGCTTTGATGAAGGCTCTCGGGGGCGGAACTCTCAAAGTTTCTGGTCTCTAATTATTGATATGAAAATGAGACAACACATTGTACAGACTAATCCTATATCAGAACATCTATGGTGCTCTCATTATCAAGAATTGTATAAAGTGAGGGTTGTATCCACATGTACGAATTTGGAATCGACTGCCGGTCGGTGGTCCATGAGGATTACTGTAGAAGATAGAGAGGAGGATTGTTGGGGCCAGCTCGTCAAGAGCAGGGGGCCCCAATTCTCTAACAAATTAGATATTCAAGCAGAGTGCCAAATTATGGTATGATACCGTTTGTACTTTTTAGAGACATCATTGACACCATGAGTACCCCCCCTTTCTTGGAACACTTCCTACGTGATCCCTATCTTTAAGAAGGGAAACAAGATGTGTCCATCAAACTACCGTCCAATAGCCATCATGTACGCTGACTCGAAAATCTTCGCCTCATTGTTGTTGGTTCATATTGAAGAATGGTATGTAAATAATATCCTCCATATGTTTCAGCTGGGATTTAGGAAATCCACAGGAACCGATTGCAGGGGTTTACTGTTGTGTAGCCTACATCATCTGGCTTGGAGGGATAGCTCATCAACTAAATATGTTGCATCTATGGAATTATCGAAAGCTTTTTGACTTGATCGATAGGCTGACTCTTTCGGCAAAATTAGATAAATTAGGGCTTCCTGTCGGGTTACTAACTATATTAATCCAACTTCATGAGGCTTCTAAAATACGAGTAAGACTAAACAACGAGGGCCTAATGACTGAATGGATTTTCACTAAGAATGGCATTAGACAGGGATGCATATTGGCTCCCTGTCTATTTAACAATTATGTATCAGATATGGGAGAAATCCTCAAGTTTTGTTTGTACCTCCCAAAAT
Source organism: Ambystoma mexicanum (assembly GCF_040938575.1). Lineage (NCBI taxonomy): Eukaryota > Metazoa > Chordata > Amphibia > Caudata > Ambystomatidae > Ambystoma > Ambystoma mexicanum. Next base: position 911,820,360 of record NC_090923.1, on the reverse strand, counting down.
TCATAACCTAAAAATTTCCTGGCCAGCATATGCTGATGATTTTATATTATTTGACCAAACAATTGGATTGCAGGGAGTAATTAAAGCTTTTGACCAGTATTTTCTGAATACCAATCTATGTATCAATCCACTGAAGACAGGGATTTAAAAAATGAGAAAGTCTAGAAAGAAATGCAGTTTTGTTTGGAATATTAATAAAACTAAACTTCAAGCAAAAGAGAGCAGGATCTATTTGGGGTTACCCGATCATCGCAAGTCCAACAAAGAGTTTCTATAGAAATGATATAAGGGAAAAAAGATTGGATTACGACGCAAATGTTAAAGGTGGACAAGAAATCTGGTACATTTTCGATACTATCCGTAGTAAAATGTTATAATACAAAAGTATTACTGAGCCTGATGTACGGTCCAGAGTTTTTCCCAGAATGGTAATATCTGAATTAGGATTTACAAGGCCTTGATCTGGAGGAAGGTATGTTATTACCTACCTAATTGTGTGACATTCCCCGCTATTAGCTACAAACTAGGCTTGCAATTTGTCATAAGTGGAGTGGAGTGGAGAATTCTAGCACTGCAGAGAAAAGGCTGTCGCTGCCAATCAGAATCTGTACACTGTGCTAGGGAAAGAGGGCACGGATTGTCCCTTTAAAAGATAACTTCATTTCAGCACTTAATTCTCATTGTTCATGCATCTTAGAGAAATTAGGTTATAGTCTGGAGGTCCTTATTAAAAAGGCAAATTATGTGAAAGATAAAAGTAAGAATAGATTGGGACATTACAATCGAAGAAGTAATAAAAATTAAGATTTATGGAGAGATAATATCCCATCACAAATATTTAGGCTTGCCGGTACCGAAGCCAACTCGCTTTCCTGATTTGACAGGGAGAAATTATTTAATGCATTTCAGTCTTAATGCACTGCTTACTAATGAGATCATCCATTTAAGGAGTGGAATGAAGGTGAAGACCGCAATCGGTAGGTAATGTAATGTTCATTGGGAGAAAAACTCTGCCTCACCTAATAATTTACTTTCCTGCCCTTAGAAGCCAACCGATTGACTATTGTTCAAAGTACGTGAGAAGCACTAGCTGGGTAATGTTGGATAATTTATGGCTGGACATTATGCACCGCAAAAGGGTATAATTGAAATTGGCCCTATTAAGGTTTTTAAAGAATATTTGCAAATTATACAATTAGCTAATTGTTATTTCATTGTATACTTATTAATGAACTTAATGAATAAAATGTATTTCAAATTGTTAGCTTTTAGGATTTGTGCAGATCTATGAAGAACTTCGGAAATTGGAAATCTTGTAAATTCAAAGAATATTTGTAAAGTAATATTAGCAGCTGAGGGTTACTCTGTTCTATTGATAAAGGCATTTTAATGAAATTAAAGATGTTCAATTGCTAGTCTTTATGATTTGTGTAGATTTAGGACGAATTATGGATTTTTAAATTGGAACTTTGGAAATGTGGATGATTTAATGATTTTACAATTTGTAAAGGTTTATGTAAACCAAAACAAATAAATAAACCATTGTCACAGAAGGCATGGTGACTGAGGAAGCGAAGTGGAATCTTACTTTTTCCGTTCATGAAATTAAGAAATTAATTGGTAAAGCTTCATCGTCCAGGGCTCCAGGCCAAAAGGGCCTGAGTAACATTGTTTTTGGTCTGACCCAGAGATGCAGGCAACTATTTTGTATATTGAGTTCTCAGATATTATTGAAAAAAGGAAAATAGCTGATACATGGAAACTCTCCTATATAATTCCCATTTATAAAAAGGGGGAGAAAGAGAGCCTTCGCATTTATCGCCCTATAGCCCTGCTGAATGCAGACAGTAAATTGTTTGCGTCATGGCTGTTGGCAGCACCTGAAGAATAGGTTCATAAAACTAATAGACTTCCAATATTGCAGACTGGATTTAGAGGGGAGTCATTTGAATAGGTTTTTGATATATGAATTCCCTTCCTCTGCAATAACGAGTAATGGCAGACCACTTTATTTTGCGATTGTGGGTATGTCAATGGCCTTTGATATGGTAGATCTGCATCTTCTGTGGAAGAAGTTAAAGTCCTGGGGTTTGCCATCTAGTCTTTTAAATATCCTGATTTATTTGCATACTGGAAACAAATTGAAGATCAGACTTAACATGCAGGGGGCTATCACTGATGAGGTTGATTCTGATAACTGTTAAAGGCAGGACTGTGTGTTGGCCCCCTGCCTGTTTACATTGAGATGTTTGTGACATGGGAGAAGAACTTAACAAGATGGCTTCGCTCCCCTAAGGTTGGGTTAACGAAAGTGAGATGGCTCGCCCATGCAGACGATGTATTGCTGTTAGATTATACCCCAATTGGGCTATAGAGTGTTGAACACTTTCTCTGCGTATGCGACCAAAAAGGACCTAAAACTGAACGCATTGAAAACAGAAATTACAAAGTTTGGCAACACTAGGAGATTTGATTTTGGTTTCTGTGCAGGTATTAAGATGCTGGAAGTCACAAATGAGATAATGTATTTAGGCTTCCATTTGGTTTCGCACCTGACGATTGTCGGAGCTAAGGTAGATCTTAGCGCGAACATTACAAATTTCACGTCCAGGATGAAAAAATATCTATCATGAGTACTGCTGGTTCTCGATATGTCCTCTCATTAAGTACTACAGGTGGAACGTTGTGCCATCTATTTTAAAGGGTATGGCAATTAACCCAATAGAAAATTGGGTAAACTCGAAGGAACGTTGTGGAAGGAAGTTTTTAACCTCCCGAGTTGAATCTGTAATGCAGTTTTGCGTTAGAAGTTGGGCTTAACCTCACTGAAAGCCAGCTATCAGTGGCGTATGCTGCAATGTTAAAGGAACATTTTATCACCAATTCAAAACTCTTTGTACTCTGACTTAAAAAAAGAAATTGATAAACTGTCAAATGTGCAATGTGTCAATTTTAAGCATAGAGTGGAAAAGATAATGGAGTAGTGCCACCAATTTGGTGATTGGAAATCCAGCAGCTGCTAAACACAAACTTTTCAATATTGACTGGATTGAGACTAGGGACCATGTCATGACGTATACATTATATACTCTACTAGAATGGGACATTAGACCATATGGGATTACTACACAATAAATATCATTCCAAATGGCATATACAATTTTTAAGCTTCAGGTTGAATCTGTTGCCAACTGGTGAGATTATTGGGATCAGAAGCAAGATGGCTGGAGAGGAACAGAAATGTTCACATTTTAATGTAGGTATTGTGGAAAATGTGTCCCATCTTATAGTATATCCGCAACTGCAATCACTTTCAATAGAATATTTTAGTAAACTTGTGAAAGATAAAAGCTTACTAAATACAGAATAGCTTTGGCTAGGAGTGATTGCAGGTTCCGAATTGGGTTTGTCTCTTGCTCTTCTCAGTTTCTTGTCTGTAATTGATGTATTGTCACTGAGATTAATTATCGTGGACAAGTAAATAAAGGGTTCTCTTTCGTGGAAAAATTCCCTTTTTACACATTTTTGTACATATGCACTTGCACATTGAATGTTACCAGGCTCACTTGGGCCGCACATGGGTCTCCTCAATGACTTGTGTGTTAGTCGGTATGACTTTTAATAACACTGTAACAGGATATGAGTTTTAGGGAAATAATGTTATTTTCCTTTTTATTGTCGTTGTTGAATTTCATATTTTTTTGTGTAGTGCAAAGGTTTCACTGTAAACTCATAAAGCACATAAACATTTTTTTTTTAATTAGCACCAAAAAGGACACTTTGTTGGGAAAAAGTTAACATTTTGACTTTCCGTTAAAAGGGAAGGATCTGGTCTGTCATTGCAGAGGAGATGTTTGACAATGTATTGTTCGTAATTACAAGTAGTTACATTGCTACGATTGAGATGTCCTCCCATTGACTGGTACTGGAGGAGATGCGTTTGTGCCTGCAAGAGTGAATGGAACACAGATGTTGACATATAAATCTGTGATTTCTGCCTTCAGGCAGCAGTTTCTATGGATTCCTTGGTGGAAACCACATTTATGTAGAAGCCCAGAAAGATGCCTCCTAAGGTTTGTATATGATTGGGCTGCCCTCCAAAGGCTTGGATGGATCCAACTCTGACTGGAAGCTGAGTGGACAGTCATCTCCTAATATTCCCTTTTAACTGAAGAGAGTATCTCTTCTTCGATGAACAACAGCAGCTGATCTTGGACCTCACACAAAGAGGCAGGGTCACCAGACAGCCCGCAGTATCACTATCAGACTCAGTAAGAGGCTGGCTATTTTGGAAAGCAAAAACAACCAAATCACAGCAAAAAGTGTTAGTTATGACTTCAACTTCTGGGTTCAGACTGCATTCTACAATAACCCCGCACCACAAATTCAGCCTTCCAGAAAGTTGCAATGTTCAGCGGTTCGTATCTGCCCAGACACTGCACTGTCTTAAGTGGCTCCTCCACAGATCAACTTGCCTGTCAACCTTCATCACTGCTGCACCACAGAAGATCAGGAACTGCAATTGTGGACTTTCAGAGTTGTGAGCACCTGAAACATTAATTATGACTGGAAACATCTAAAGGTTTCTAATGACTAATTTCCCCTGCTTTCAGATGCTTCCTGAGATGCATTCAAATGTGAGGCACAGCTCCATCTTTACTATGGGGCCTAGACATAACACTTTTGGTTCCTCCACATCAGGGCAAGTATGCTGCTCAGCCTTAGAACGTGCGCTTACCCAAGACTGTCTCTCATATTAAATAGATGATTTGCATCATCTTTTTATTGGCTGAGAGGATTGATGGTCCTGATGCTGCACAGTACCCAAAGATAAAAACAGTGCTCAGTGTCAAAAATGGAGCCAAATGCTAAAGATCTGACTTTGCTTTAGAATCACTGGGATGCCTTTCCAAAGGCAGTCTGAGTTCATGGAACCCTGCAGAGGCACTACTGGGTGTAAGTGGATCATAAGAATTCAAGACTACATGTCTTTGAAAGAAAATACCTTGGTGCATAGAACCAGTTGGGCCGGTGCCAGAATTCTGCAGGAGCACAAAACACGACCCATGAAGGAATGTTAGAAGTCACACCTCTTAGGCTCAAACTCTGCACGCTTGCATATGATAGACTAGGGATCGACATCAGGACAGGAAGGGGTTTGAGAGTTTGGAATGGGCAGAGAGAATGAGCGGTCTTGATAAGTAGAGAGCCTTTGAGGTGACTAGAGAAAGAGGGCAGGAGGAAAACATCAGCAGGGAGGAGAGGTAGTATTTGGAAGAAGGCAAGAGAAGAAAAGGGTCTGGAGCATAGGAAAGGTTGTGATTTGGTGAAGGAATGAACTGTAAGAGAGCTGAAGCAGGCAGAGGAAATGAGATGGTTGGGAGAACTGAGGGGGAAGAAGAAGAAGAGGCAGAATTGGAGTATATCCTGGGACTAGGAAGGAGGGGAGGAACAACCAGGAAATGAGGACGACAGTAAAACCCAACAGTTAGGCAGTGATGCACCACAGAGATTGATGAGACACCCCCATACAGAGGCCAAGAGGGAGAGCTATGCACCTGAGGATGTGGGCAGAGTGAGCCCGCCAGAATTGGTGAGTGTCCAACACCAGAGGTTGGGGAGGGGAGCTGGACCCCTTGGATTGGGTCGAGTTCCACCTCAGAGGTTGTGGAAAAGAGGGATACCCCATAAGGATCAGGGAGTCTTCCACTGTATGGGTTTCAGAATCTGTGACATCATAGGTTGCTGGAAATGTACTCCTCAGAGGTTTGTGAGCAAGGGGATGCCCCTGGGATAGGGGAATGGTCTGCCCTAGTGGATGCAAGAGACCTCTCAGAGCTGGGTGAGTTTCACCCCATAGGGGGGAGATATGCCTAGGATCTGGGACAGTTATAACTTAGAGGTTAAGGGAGAGAGTTGCCTCTGGTATTGGGGTGAAAGACTTGGGGGTGTGGCTAGGAATTAAAAGGATGCAAGGAGTCAAAAAGACATTCAATTAGGGCAGAGTTTAGAGAAGTGGAGACAGAGATGTATGGTCTAGTGGGTGCAGAAGGAGGTAAGAGAGAATTGCTGAGGTAAGAGAGAATCGCTGAGGTTAAACATGTGGAAGGCCGTCGGCTGGAGTCTCAAGAGCGATCAGCGGGTCTCAGTAGTAGAGAAGACAGCTCATTCCTTCAGCATCCCAGAAGACAAAAGTGGTTCAGACTATCCAGGGTAGCCATTTTCGGGGGAGGCCTGTGGACCTCTCTCATATGGGTCTTTAGAGGGACTATCGGGAACCAGTACAAAGAGTCGAAAGACAGCCATAACCCGTGGATTGCTGCACTGAGGGACCTGGAGATTTAAACTATTGAGAGAGTGAACTACTTGTGTCAACACTAGGAGGGGCCATCTGGACATTTGTTTGATCTGCCTAAGGAGAATACATCCTGCTTTATATTTAGGCTGAATTCTTTTGTCTTTACTAATAGAAATAAAACCTCTTTAAATTCCATTCTGCATCCCAGTGTCTCATTGATGCCCACTCATCTGTCTGACAGTACTCCACCCCAGGTTCACAGGTTAAGAATATAGTCTCTTGGTTTATATTGGGAGAATGAACAATGAGGGGCTAACTGTGCTCCCAATCACATGATTGCATTCTTCTAAACCTCTGATGGTTTCCCAATCACTGAGGAACTATCACATTAAATGTCAGGCTCCAATTCAAAAACTATTCACAAAAGGGTCATATCTGGTTTTGACAACTCTAGTCCTCACTCTTGCTTTGCGTATCCTCTTGCTCTTACAAAACAATATCCGCCTCCTGGACTCTTGTACTGACGTGTCCCTGGAGTGACGTTCCCAGGGCACGGCTGACTATACTGACCCGCTAGAATCAAACACTGCCGGCCACCAGCCAGTGGGGCCAACCCAGGCAGCTTTAAGAGAACATTCACACAGAGGGAGACTGCCTTGGGACCTCCTAACCCTGAGAGATGTAACTTGTGTCCTTGATGGTGTATCAGTTGAGGGCTGATCGGAAGGAAGTCTGGTAAATCAGGTCAGGGTTTATCACAACCTCTTCTCATAGTCATGTGCCACCTCTGCCCAGACCTGCTACACCAACTGAGTTGGACTGGTTGGAATATTTACCTTCACTAACCCAGTTAATGTGTTTTTTAACAAAGTAATGATTTGGGACCCAAAAATACTGAGCACACTGACAACAGCAGCAATGAATAAGACTTCATTTATGCTCAAAACAACATTTTGGAAGAGTACAGCGTAATCGGTCAGTGAGCGGATTGTATAGTTTACACCTTTTTGGACTTGGGGGGGGGGGGGGGGGGGGGGGGGGGAGGGTTTGTGTGTTCTGGTGTAAGGTGGTACACTAATAAAGATAGTATGTACTCTGGTAGCGTGTGGGCGGGGTATGTGGTTCTAGCAGACTTGTGGTTTCCACTTGGATTTTAGATCAGGGGGACCACCTTGAATAGATAAGGGTGTGTTCTCCGCTAGTGCCCTTCCACAGGGTCTGGCGAGATTCCAACTCGGAGTGAGCCCACACTTGCCATGGTGCTTTGTTTTTCCTCTAGTTTAGAGATATCTGGTGGTTAAGTGGTGGCAGAGCTCCAACTGGAGTAGTTAGATGATTCCACGGTGATAGGGATGTGGTGAGCAGGTGAAATGTCATTTTGTCATGTTTAGACATGAGTCAGAGTCCTTTCCTGGCATGGTTGTAGGGAATTAGGAGAGAGCTCCGCCCAGTAGGATGTTTATTTTTTTTCAGTAAATGTGAGCCTCTTCTCTCAGGGAAGTAGTAGTAAGAAAGGCCCTGCATTTCGGGGAACATGTGGGGTAGCTTAGGTTTTTCTATCCCGATGCAGAGTGTTTGGGTATTAGGCTGGTTCCTGCTGAGGTACCATATTCAGAGGCTGTTTGGTTGAGCCAAACCTTTTCTTGTGGTGTCTTCACACCTGATTATAATGAATGTTGAATTATATTGGTCTTATCCCCCAAGTTGTGGACTCCATGGGTTTGAGTCTGGCTGGCCACCAGACAAGGATTGGAATTTGTTTTCTCCCTTTTAGGAGGGCATGGTGGTAATCTGCCTGTAGTTGATGTTATCCACCCTCATGTGTGAATGTCTGAGTGAGTCCATGTACGGGATGTGCCTTTGGTCTGTGTGTGTTGTGGAAGAGAGGGAGGTGTGTTGTATCTAATCTGAATTAGTGTAGTTCATGAGGCGTGTGGTAGTGCTAGTCACTGCTACTCCTTGCCTGCTGCTGGTAGAATGTTAGTGCATGTGGATGAATGATGGCTCTGAGAATGTTGAGTGAATGTGATGTATATTATGTCCCATGAATGTTAGTTAGTCTAGAGCTGTGCGTGCTTGAGGATGGACCAGTGAGTGTCTCCCTGAACGTGTCTGTAAGAGTAACTGTAACCCTGGATCTACAAGCAATAGGGGCACTTAAGTGTACCTGCGGACCCTGTGTGCTGAGTAATTTTTATGTCTTCCTGCGGTATAATAGAATCCAGACCTTTAGTTCCTTTATTATGGAAGTGACCATAGAGGCTTTTTAAAGCAGGATCTGTGAAACAAAATAAGCCAAGGCAGAGTTCCAACCAAAGGACCATCCATCATTGTAGCGCCAGCAAAGAAGACGACAATTATTCTTAGTCGGGATCACCAGACCAAGAGAGCAAAATAATAAACTATTGGAATCAAAGTCTGCTGAAACATCTCTTCAAGCATAAAACTCCACAGCTCTTCTGGTGCTTTCGCAGGACCTGATGGGTCTCGATCGAGCCCTTGGCCAGATACATGCAGGATGATGAAAAGGGAGGACATTCTGGAGGTCATGCAAGAGGGAAGGATAGTACCTAATCAAGTGATGAGCCCCTCTGCTGATCTAGCTGACCTGTCCATCCAGGATATTGCTAAGGCCTCACTCGGGCATATTCCTGATAAAAAACGTAGGTGCTCTTGTTGACTGGATCTGCTCTTCTCAGGTCCTTAACAGACTAAGGGCCTGATTCACAGAGGTGTTTTATATTGGAGAAAGCCCATAGGAAAACGCTCTGTGAATCAGGTCCTTAATGTCCCAGATAATGAAGAAATGGACTGACCACTTCAAATCCCTTGCAGTGGATAAGAGAAGGCATTTGCAACTGCAACAACCCAGAGGCCGATCTTGTAAATATCAACGCAGGGTTTAACTCTGATTGGCTCTGGCGGTACCAAAGGCTGCTATTCCGTTTGTGGCAAGGCAGTTGTGGTAGAGGTGGAAGGTAGTCCTTAGCCACAGTGGGGAACCCAGCCGTCTCTTGACTGGAATTCTCAATATCTTTCCAACTTCCCTCCCTCTAAAGAGCATATTGTAGGAGGTGTCAACAGAGAGCATGCCCAGAATCGGGAGAAAATCACAAGTGGTGCATGGGTGCTCATCATCAAACTATAACCGTTAAGATTCCAGGCAATTCTACCTAATATGCCAACCAAGCTGGCCAGACTTCACGTCGAGCCAGATTTGAACCAGAGACTAATATTCTTCATGTCACATATTTCATAGAGCCAGTCCCATGCACATAAACAGGATAGGGGGTGTTTTTGAAGGTTTTTTTTTTAGTTGACAAAAAGAACAAAAGGATATCGTCAGACCCAATTTGGATTTCAAGCTTACATAAAAATTGGTCAAAGAAATATTCAGGGTGCTGGTAGTCCACAAACAAAATTGTCTCAACTTTCAAAAGGTAGACTGGCTGGCAGCCATCTGTCTCCGGGATGCCTATTTTCACACATTGATCATAGAAAGCGTCAAGAGCTTTAGGTTTCATGCCACAAAGAGCTGCTGATCACTACAAGGTTATGTATTTCTGCCAAAAAATGTGCTCCCCAAATATTCTCCAAGTACCTGACTGTAATGGCAGTAGTTCTGAGTAAGAAGAACATCTTTGTCTATCCGTACTTAGCTCAATGTCAGTTGTGTTGTACTGTGCTCAGCTGTCTGTTATGGCTTCACAGTGTTGTTTCCTTGTGTGCAATGGCAATCGAAGGTATCAGACGGACTGGAGTCTGGTGCTTGGATGAATGATGCTGTAGACTTAGGAACACATTGCCACTGTGTAGGGACTAATCATAGGGGTGCTGTGAACTCATGCAGCTTGTTGGTGTGGCTGTTTTGTTCTGAGGTTCGTGCGGGTGATACCACTTCAACACAGTCCCGAGTGCTGAGGGCTGGAGATGGGTAGATTTAGTGCACCTGGAAGGTGTGCATGGGACAAGTGATGCCGCAGCTATGCTGTGTACATGATGCTGCATATTAGTGCTATGCATTTCAGACTGTCTAGCTCCTGCAGAGAGTAAGGGTCAATTGGCGATTACCTAACATTGGACGGCTGTAAGTGATTGTGGAAATGGGTGCAGTTTGCATTGGGGTGTAAACGTAGAGGCAGTGTAGCTGCATAGGGAAGCATATATTATAGAACTACTGCATGCACAGGTCGTTGTGTTGTGTTGGAGTCAAATTGCACAGGATCTGAATGTGCTGGCAGAGTTTTAACTGCACCGCTCTTGTTAGTCATCAGGATGTAGTGTCACAGAGTGTGTGTGTGGGTATATGTGTCGGAAGACGTCTATCCCTTGTAGCGCTAAGGGCGAGCATGTTTTTCCTGATCTCCATAAGGAATTATTGTATGCTCCGCCCACTCCTGCAATTAAGTGTTAATCTCAGAGCAGTAAACCTTCCAGGATCAGAACATTTAATGGTAGACGTAACCCCTGGAGTGTCCTAGGACACATCTGCGCTCTAAAATTGTTTTCTCACTTTGCAACAACTCGTGTGTATGTATATGAACTTGTTAGAGATTTTCCCACAGCCCCGTGGTGAGGAATATCAAACAATCTAACGTAAAGGCAAGACAGGATTTCCAATCGGGAGATGGACCAAACTCTTTAAAGTGGTAGTTATGAGTTATGGCAAAACAGTCAGGCATCCATAATTTGTGGGAGTAGGAAGGTTGGTAGCGAATTACAGTGATTTCCAGTAGTGACTGTCATGGAATACACTACACTGGTATACTGAAAAATATACTCTTTATTATAAAATCCCAGGTAGGATATCTATAAGGTCAAATAAGTACTTTGGGTTAAACTTAACCAATAGTGCCACAGTGTATACATAAAAACAGGAAAGGGCCGTAGGAGACCCTAAACAATCCTAAACTAGATGTAGGCCCACTTCCTGATGGTAGACACAATTATATATAAAGCTAAGGGGTGGATAAATGAAGAACGCTAGACAACAGTAAAAAAGCATTCACGTAGTCCTAATCTGGACCCAAAATACCAGCACATGAATAGTCAAAGCATTCGCCACACCTAGTACATAGTAGAATTAAATATAGAAACATATACCATATGCAACATATAGAAACTTGGGGTGAGAAAAAGAGTTGAAACTTTGCGAACAATGCTCAGAGGGCCACCAAACGTTTGAGCACATGCAGGTTTGCAGTGACAGATCTGGTCTCTGCACTCCATAAAATCATTCATTACAAAATAACCAACCAGTATTCCATTTAACACTAAGGGTTTCTATAGGCAAGGGTGCTATATAGTGACTTAAAAATGCATAGAAAATCATTCACCTCCTAAAATGACAGACTTTGGTGAAAATATGTTAGTGTTCAGGTGAGTACATCCAAGTGTCCCTTTTTTTCTAGTGAAGTAGTTGTAGAAACTTTTCACATAGGATGGAATGGGACAGAGTCCATAGACAGAACCACAGTTCTGGGAAAAGATCAGCTAAGTCTCGGTTCTACCTGACCGGTGCAGAAAGGGTAGCAACCATCCCCAGAGGACACCACAGGAGACCCCTTTGACGAGTTCCCCTTCCTGGTTCGAGACCCAGAAATCCCAGGAATGAAGGAAGCAAAGTATGATTCGGGCCAATTTAATTTAATGGTGAACAGTGGAAAAGGAAATTGGCAGAACTCCACTCCAACCAGACCCTGGGGACCCCTGCAGGGAAATCTGAAGAATAATCCCCCAGCCCGTGCCCCACGATGAAGTACTCATGGACATGGTTCTAAGGACTTGGCTCAGGAACTGTGAAACAACAAAAGAGCAAATGCTTCTTCAGCAGGGTGAGTTACAGGATCTTGGACTAAAAATAATCCAGACGACCTAAAGGAAGAGGCATCTGCCTTCCCAGGCGGGTGACCTACCATCTAGGAGTGAAAGTAACGACAGAGAAGACATGAGGAAGACTGAACAACTCGCCCATGCCAATCTGGTTAGGTTGAAGGGCAAAACAGTCCCAGCACGTGACATTCAGCCCATCCAGCGAGGAGAACCAGAAGGACATCCAGCAGCCAAAAAGGAACACCGGAGCAAATGACACAGGGCTCCACCAATATAGCCGAATCTGATCCTAAAATTCAACAGGCCAGCATTGTGGATAAATTGGCCGAATCCCTGCAAATTTAAGGAATGCCCAGGGTCTTCCCTAGATATACACATTCCCTCATGAGCTGTCCTACACAAGCCTTCCAGTCTCACAAAATGGAACACACAAGCGGTTTCAGCCAATTGGGCTGGCCCCAAAACCTGCCAAGACACTTGGGGCCATCCATACAGTTTGTGTATTGAGCTGTCCCAGGCAAGGGGCCAGTCTAAACCGGTAACAACCACTACTGAGAGTGTAGGTCTGGACTCAGTGAGCCTATGTGTGCATAACGGCCATTGCAGGCCTGCCTTGTGATTTCTCTGAACAAAAGGTTGCCCAGAAACCAAAATGGCAGAGAGTAAGACTTAAATAAATGCATTACTTTTGCGAAAGAAAACGTCGGCAGCACCACGGGTAAAGTCCAAACATTTCAACTGCTACCAGCTTACTCCCTAGAAACATTGCGGGTGATCTAATCACCCGAGAGCCAAAATGCTGTGCTTTAAAAGCACCCTTGTCTTATTTGTGCTACTATAGGACAATATGATCACTCTTAAAATGTCTATTTCTGGTTTGTTTAGTTAAAGATGCAATTGTTCTCTTAATGGAGAACCTATCCAGCATGTGTTAAATGTTTACAAGTTGGGGACTCTTTTCGAATTACCACAGTTAAATCGAGGATTCCTCCATAACTCTTTTAGCTTGGTATGCACACGCCGAAAAACATTACATGATGTCCGAAAAGATTTACGTACAGTCCAATTAACATTAATTGTCCAATATAAATGACATTACTTACATCATTGAAGAGTGTGCCTTTCATCTCTTCGTGAGGGAATGGAAAGAAAAAGGTCATTTTTTTATTGCGGGTCCAAAGGAGAATTTTAATCGGAGAACATGTTGAACTTCTTGCTTTTGAAATACCAGCAGAAAATGCAATCCTTTTATGCCCTTTGACAAATGACGGATTTCTGTAAATAAGATTGAAAGTAGTGGCAATAGGGGACTGGACATCAGTGTAAAAGATACGCTGGCCCCCTCCTTGCATACACTGCTGACGTTAATATATCACCGGTGTTTTGAGCGCATTTCACAGTAAAGACCTGTCACTGTAAAATGCTAAAAAAAAAAATACAAAAAATCTATCCCTCACTGCACCCCTCAGAAATGTAAGTGGCACAGCAAGGGTTCATACCCCCTGTGCATTGCAGGATCAGGAAGGACCCTGCCATGCAATGCTCATCACCCCGTGCTTGTTCCAAACATGCACAGGGAATTGCCTTTGTTTTTTTTGTTGTTGCGCATTTGAGAGCACTTCCTGTTTTAGAATACAATATGTGCACCAAAATGCGCAGAAATCCACTCGGATTTGTTTGTGTGCATGTGAATCTGCTGATTGACAATAGGGCACATCTTTTTTGGGCACAAATAATGATAATGAGATACCTCAAAAAAAGGTTTTGAGAGTTGGCCCATTGCGTTTGCGGTATTGATTTGCCAATCAATGCCCTCATTGAGGCTGTACCTGTATCTATGCACTTAGTTGGTATACCATTGTGGTTCCCCTAATGTCAATAGGACAGAATTGCATCTCCTGGCCAGACATGGCCTGAATCGTCATGGCATCAGTCATAAACACACTGCTGTGACAGATTGTAATGACCATGACTTGACTTGGCGTTTGGCATCAGCCTAAAACTGCCAGGCGTCGGCAAGAAAACGACCTTTATCTTTGCCTTAGCCTGAGACAACCTTGGCACCAGCCTTACACTGATATCAGCACAGACCTGGATCTGCCAGAACCTTGACTGGCACTGTGCTCCTGTCGTTCCTCGGCACTGCCCTGTCATTGGATTGGCTTCCACGTAAACCTAGATCTGAAGCACTTTAAAGTGGGCGTTTGTAAATATTGGAATATTTTGTATAATCACACACCTATCGCCCTTAATAATTCTATATTTTTGGACGTTAAGTCTGAGAAGGCGGGAAGTGAACGGAATGTTGTTTTGGAGGTTTAAAATGCACAAGGAGGGCAACCGACAGCAATGTATTAAAAAGCATTTAGCCCTGTTTCCAAGCCTTCAGGGAATTGAGGAAGAAATGCCATTTTGGGCAGAGGCTAGTGGAAACGAAATGTATCGTGCGCAATGCCTGTGCACATTTGCTGTACCGGTTCATGCGTTTGGATTTGTCTCATCTTCTTGTGTTTTCTTTCAGTAGCAATCACCGCCTTGAGGGGACCCTTCCCACCACTCAAGACGCCTTCAATTCAATTCAAGCCAAGTCCAGCTGCGTAGTGATTTTACTGTATGCTTTGCTTGGAGAGTCGTTGTTTCGGTTTTTATTGTTTAATTCCCCTCACCCCTGGTTTTTTCGGTTTATTCACGGTTTACATCTACCAGCAGTTTTAATCTGTGTTCCCCAATTATGTGCTTTGAGCTCAGTAGAACCAGTGTTAAAAGGAGTGTAGTTGGTAAAAACGAACAACATGGAGTCATGTAACAATTCTTTGCCGACTATCCTATGAAACATTGAACAGTAGAGCAATGATTGCAAAGTCATTTCGAAATGTTTTTATTGACTTGTGTGATGCACTTCCATTTTGTAACCCCAATGTCTGATTTTCACATTCTTGTCTCACCAGTGGAAAGTCTGAGGAGCAGAAGGACATCGGCCAGCTCTGTGAGCGAGCTCGAAGACTTCTCTGAACTGCAGCCTTCTAGGTGCGTCACCTGCAGCCCGCGACAGCCCTGTTTAATGCATTTTTGACAAAAGGTGTACATGTGCCCTGCATTGTCATCTCAATGACAATGCGAGGGTGTTCTGCTTGATAGTACTAAATTGCAGCCCAAACTATTTCCATCAACAAGTCTAAACGTGTAAACATAAGGTAATGTTCTAAGCAGTACATAACGGGTGAATATAAAAAAAAGACACCCAAATGGGGCAAACCATGACCATTTCATCTGTCAAATATTCTACAGGATTTTCCTTAGTCCCACAGTAAGAGCCTGAATGTATAGAGGCCACAGTAGTTCAGTATACAACAGACGTTTATGAATGTTGTGCAGTTGCATCTCTGCCGTCAACAGTGCCATGTTCTCCCATTGGACTGTCCTGTTGCCAACTGCGGCTTTTGTTAATCGCCATAGATTTCTTTCTTGCAGTGCTGAAGTTTGGGATATTTCTAATGTCCAAGAGGTAACTGGAGCATCTTTGTACAGCACAGTTCTGTCTCTAAGAAATGTGAAGCTTGGGAGCAGGCATGGCCTCATTGGGGAGTTAAGGCCCCTCTTCAACCCTCCAGTTTAGGGAATTGTACAACCATATGCTATGCGTTTAATCTTCATGTTTGTTTTATTCGGCCTCCTCCTGCACTCTTCTTACTCGCGCTTATGTCGGACGAGGGTTTAAGAAATGTGGTTCCCATTTCTTTGAACCTGACCCCTACAAATGATATTGGTGCCTGTGCGGCCAATACCCTTCAACCATGAGCCAGTGTGGGCAATTAACAATCGACTTTACTGGTAGATGGAAGTCATTGGAAATTACCCTCCGCTGGTGTTCCGACGCATACATGTGGGGAAGAGGAAGGGAATTTAGTCAGGTTTAAGAAAATGCCTGTGTCTTAGACTGATTCCACCTCATGGTGTTACCCGCAAGGGCCTCTACTGGCCCTTCACCAGGGCTAGTCCTAAGGTGACCAAGAGGACCTTGTGCCAGGCCTAACCCTGAGGTGCAATTCTTTCATTGGGCTTGAATCCAAGGTACCACTTCACTGTTTCTTCACCAGGGGCTTCCCTGTGATACATATCCACTAGTCACTTTGGTCTCCATTACGGCATATGCTACCATGGTGTTCGCGGAGCTTTTTCCTACAGGAGGTCAGAATCACACCAGATATAAAAGTGGCACACTCTGTGTCAAGGAAGAAATGGGTGGCATGGTGCATTTCCATGCTATTAAAAGTGCTCCAAGCATGAGCTATGGTCATCAGAGGCTATGACATCCTAAAGATGTTGCTTCAGCACTGCTGAAGATACTTGAGGTTCTGGCGATGGTGAAATATGTTGATACACAGGTCTGTGTCTAGAGCTTGGATTCCTCATTCACTCCTTTGCAGGGCAGGCTTTTGGAAGGGACTTCTACAAGACAAGTAAAATGAGGAAGACCTGCTGTGAGAATGTTTTTCTTCTCCTATGGGGATCTCGCTAGAAGGTTTACCTATTCCTGTTATAGATGTGAAGTCCTTGAAAGAAATTGACACACAACATGGACCCTTCAACACTTAATCTAATTTAATACCCCTCTTTTGTCCACATGGATTTCTTATTCACCAACAACCAATTAGTACTTGTCATTGGCAAGTGAATTTTTTGAGCTCTTGTCATGTCCTTCACTCCACAACATTCCTGTTAAAATTACTACCACTGCACACACACTAAAATTAGCATTGCCACATTCACATTAAAATTGTCTCCAATGCATACATATCACGATCCCTAACACCAACGGCCTCATGCCACTCAACCCTTGCAATGTATGCCATTGCCTCTACCACATTGAACCTACCATGGGTGTAATTTTAGGGGGGTGGGCAGGGGTGTTTGCCCCCCCCCCCCCAACTTTCATGGCACACCATTTTGTCCCCATTCATTTAGCTGGGGCGCCTTTTCTTCAGATGTCATGTCCCCCCCAACATTTTCAGCAAAGTAGTTACTCCACTGGAACCTTCCATTACTACATATAACACAACATTCATGTTACCAATGCTGTTACATTCATATCACAAGCACTATTGCCGCATTTACATTAGTCACTACCACCAACTTCAGGTTGGCTCTAGTGCCACATTAAATTGCCAACATACTCATATCACCCTGTTTTATCCCTAACCCACTGTCACTTATTTCTCCATCCTCACTTGTGGATGTGGTGCCTCAGCTGTGCCACGACTGACCTCTTTTGCACTGGATGCAAATGGCCCTCAAAGCCAAAAGGCCCCTTGACCATCACATAGTTCTGTCACACACAGTTTATCCTTAAACAGACCTGCCTCTGTCACCAGCGGTACCCTGTGAATGGTTTCCTACAGCCATTATGCCTTCCCTGTTCACGCGACTTACACAAATTGAGAGACAAGCTGATACCCTGAGCGCATGGCCAGGAAACTCATATTGTCACCCCTGACGTGCCTATTGATGGGGGTGTAAACTTAGTCAAGGATACACAGCTGTTTGGGATCTTGCACGCAAGGACAGACCTAGGCCATCTATTCTGAACCAAAGCCAGTCAGCCTACCAAGAAGTGTCCTATGCTTCCAAGGACGTTCTCTAAGCCTTCTGACTGTGGGACAGCATTAATGTGTACATCCACTGGTAGGCCTCGCTATGACGTGGTGTGCATTTTGTATGCATGTAACATGTGCAAGGTTTTGCAGTGTTTGTAACAATATATTATGCCTGTGTTGCCATGCAATCTTTGCATCTAATTAATGGGTTCCTTCCTCATACGGATTCCTCATCTTTGATACCTCCCAGCAGAGTTCCACTTTGTAAATCTTTCCATCGCCCGGGGGCATGGGCTCACTCACGTTTGCTCAGCCTGACACCTACACGCTCCCTGATATTACGTCCGGGCTAGTATATATTGATGTGCAGAGGATTGCAGGTCATGTCAGTCGATGCAGCCCAGGGCTCTTTGTGAACAGGAGGCATAGTTGTTCACCTTCCTCCACAGTGAGAAAGGTGACTTGTTTGGCGTACCGTAGAATGGTGTCTTGTCCATAAGGACAAGCAGAACAAGAAATGCCACATGAGGCCTCATTCACCTGGCAGATCTTCTAAACGCCATTCTTCTTCCATTTCGAGGAAAATGAGCCACCATTCCGAGTCTCTTTTGAAAGAGCAGTCACCTCAGGTGCCTTACCCTACCCAGTCCTCTACTGCAGAGGAATGGGAGTTCTTCTGGCTAAAGGTGCTTGACATCTTTGCAAGGTACCGACGGCTCCAGCCTTGCACCGGCAGGGACACTGCAAAGTCATGAAGTCCAATAAGAACCCGTCTCGGAATCGCACTGCTCTGTCTTTGGATGTTGGTCCTCCGACCTCGACATTCCCTTCATGGCGCCACCAATGCTAACTGACGGTGGAGTTCCTTGGGAGTATGCTCTGCTCCCTAGGGGTGTATTCATGTCTCGGATGGAAGACATTGATAATGAAGAGGGGTACCCCATTCCTTTGGATTTGAAACCTTACACCCTAGGAAAGTTAGGGACTTTCCAAGAGGATTTTTTGGGAGAGGAAGGTGACTACTTCGGGTAAGCTTCAGGCAGCTAATGTGGTTGATACCCGGGGTTATCGCCCAAAGGTGCAGTATGAGCTAACAGATATTCTGGATGAGGCCTCGAAGAAAGTGTAGGTTTGGGCAGTTCTCTCGTGAGTTGGATGACTATGGTTACTAGTGTTCATGGAGGTGGCCATCTTTGAGTGGTTTTTAGTTACCCAGGCATGCATTAAGGAAGCCCGTCTAGGGGCTTTGGGAGAAAAGGCAGGTCCTGTTTTGGGATTTCTGGGGCAAGATCATGGACTTTTTGAGGGAGTTGGAAGATTAGGAACTGGGATCATGACATAAAGGAACCTTACTGCCATACAACCAAGCACTAGTAGCACCGGTTCTTGAGCTATGGTTCAAGCCATCCTCGGCCCAAATGTAGTCCGGGATCTGGCCAAAAAGAACATGCCAGCACCTTCAGACACGTTGATCTTGTCTGCCCATGCATCACCTGAAAGCTTAGTTGACCAGGCTGCAACAGCAAGCCTGAAGACATGTTCCCCTCTTTACCCTCAGATAGGGAGAACATGGGACTAGATGCCTGGGGAAGAAACGTTTTTGGTTCAGTAAGCCTTGGTCTGAGATGTATCACCCCCTCCTATGCCTTGGACACATTTTCATTTGGGCTCTGGTCCGCTATTTAGGAGGCAGCTGAAACATCCCTGTGGGTGACATGACGGATCGTTTTGAGGCCCCGTTGAAGGATGGCAAGGAGATTTCCTGCCAGTTCTTCCAATGGGGCCAGGACACTGCTGACTTTGTGGCCCGAACTATGACCACCAAAACAGTACGGAGGAGATACTTTTGGCTGAGAAAGTCCGTTTTGCCCTGGATATCCAGGTGAAATTTCTGGACATGCCGTTTTTTGACGGCAACAAACGGTTTGGTACGAAGGCTAATGAATCCCTCCAAATTTTGCAGCCTTCTAAAGAGATTGCTAAATCTGTGGGCCTGGCAGTCAAACAGCAACAACCTGCTACCACCACAGGCAAGAGTTTATAGCCCTCCACCTCTTACACCCTCATCAGAGGTCATCCCCTGTGTGCCGGCTCTGCCTATATCTGGAATGTCAATAGGCATACCAACTGCAATTCTCCTGGCCCCTCTGCATACACCCCCATTTCAGTGCCACTGACTCGGGTTGCACCAATATCCACCCGCAGCCTCCCCCCAGTCTTCAACTCCCCTATAAAAATGCCTCCCATTTGGATTCTCCCGTCTCTGTGGGCACTGATGCTGAAGGAGAGGAGAGCAAGGAAGGAGTATCCTTCAGTAAGGGTGTTTTATGTTGGTCTTGCAGGTCTCGCTTTTCCCTCAGACAGAAGATAACTAGCCCAATAACTCATCAGAACTTCAGGAGGAGATAGAGTAGCTTCTCTGCCTCCAGTCAATCAAACTATTCCCCATATCCGATAGATGGAGTTTTTTTTCCATCTGCTCTTTTATGGTTACGGAGGAGGCCTGTGAGAGGGAGGTGTGGCCGTCCATTCTGAACTACTCATCTCATTCACTACTACCGGTGAAGAAATTGAAGATGGCTACTCCTGCTCAGATTTTGGCCTCTCTCAAAGGGGGGAGAGACTGTGGCCGTAAATCTACAGGGTGCCTACCTACATATACCCATCTGGGCTGTTTACTGCAGATTCATGCAGTTACCAGTCTTACCAAAGGGGATAGCAGCAGTTATGGCAGCCAAGCAACAGAGGAGCATCCACATCTTTCACATATTTTTTTGACTGGTTGGTAATGGAAGTTACTCCAGAGAAAGCCCTACTCTGTCTGTCTGTGAATTAAGCAAGTCTTAACTGACCGCTCCAAGCCAACCCAGTTAATTGACCTCGTCTGCGACATCAGGAATGGGGGGGGGGGTGCATTTCACCCTTGGTTGAGGATGCAAGCTATTTAGGACTTCTACCTCAAATATGTTCCCCAGGAGGACGTCTGCATGGCAGGTACCTGGACTACACTGCATGCTTTTTACAAGCAGTGTGCTATGGATGGTAATGCAAGGTCTGATGTAGCTTCGGGCATGCTGTCCTGCAAAACTGTTTTGGTCAGTAATGGGTTCCATCCTCCTGTTTAGTTGGGTGCTTTGCAAGCTCCCATAAGTATGGAGGAGCAGGCACATGGCGTAGAAGTATAAGGTGCTTGCCGTAGTAACTAATTTCCTCCTAGCCCTAGTTCCTTTTCTTTCATGTTACCCGGCCGCCTTCCCTGCTAGAAAGATGTTAGTCTTCACTGGCAGCTCAAAGGACTAAAGGGTGGGGCTGGGAGCATGTGGTTCCAGACGAGGGAGTCGGAAGGCATAATATATGCCAACTATGCTGATGATACTCAGTGTCTTATTCCTCTCTCAGGCAATCATACTCAGGATTCTGTGACTATTGATACCTCCTATAATTGCATCCATACCTGGATGTTGTGCAACGGGTTGGCTCTCAATAACGCCAAAATTATGGTTGTCGGCATTGCTCCTAAACTACGAAAGCTGGACACTGCTTACTTTTCTTTTCAAATTGCTGACTGTACTTTGGTGACTCTCGACAAAGTAAAGACCTTGGGAGTAGTGCTTGACGAAGAGCTTACCATGAAAGCCCACATCAGTAGCCTCGTCTCAAGCACCTGCTACTATATCAAACTCCTAGCCCAGATCAGACCATTTCTTGACTCATCCAACTATGCCACCTTGTTGCGCACGATTATTGGCTCTCACCTTCTCGTAGGGCATAGGGAAAGGTGAACTAAACTGCGGGTGGTCAAGGGGTTGCAAAAACCTGATCACTTGTCTGTCAGTTGCTACGAGGTCCCTACACTGGCTGCCCTTTGGAAAGCGGATTAACTTTAGGACCCTGTTTATTACCCACTCCTGTTTTTACAGTAAAAGTCATCTCCACCTTTCCAATCAGCCCTCGTGGTTCCTGGCTAGGAGGGTCCTGAGATCAAACAATTCCTGCCTGCTGTGATCCCCCAAGGCAAAGCTGGCTCTAGTGTCAGAGGGGTGTTTCTCTGTGGCGGTGCCACACTTGTGGAATGCCCTGCCTCTGGACCTCAGACCTTGCTCCTCTCTTACAGTCTTCAAGCACAGACTGAAGACCATTCTGTTTGAATAATTGGGTCTTTCTGTCCCTGATGACTGTTTTCAGCTGCCTGACTTGCTTATTGTTTTTTGTTTTTGTCTTCTGTCCTAGCGCCTCTATGCCTATGGGTTTTGTCCTTGCACGTTATAAATAAATACATTAAAGGGGCATATCCACATCACATAATACTATTTTTCTATCTTAATGCTGCTGTGCAAAATGTTCTGGTCCCGTCCATATTCCTGACAACATACCAGAAGTGTGAATGAGTACCATGGACTAGGAGTACAGTAACTTGTACTTTGCTCACCATAGTGACTACTGTACTCCTCTACAGGCCACATTCTTATCATTAAGCTCCGCTTTGGCAGATGGAAAATTACTTGTGGGTCAACATGCTGGGGGCTGTCCTTGTTTGGTGGCACTATGTGTCTGCGTTCTGGCTAAATTTTATTACAATTGAGTCTTTAGATAGCGCAAAAGGCTTTGGTCCTATCTTGACGATTATCCCATTCGCTTTTTCATCCCATCCATCTTCCCAATTAGACGCATTCTGGCAACAGAGTAAATTTTTTTCCAATCTGCCACGCATCTCTACTTTAGCAAAAGAAAGCTTTCTCTCCACCCGCTATACCACTAACCCTCCTGCTTTTTTTCCCAAAGCACAAAGAGGGCATGCTAATGTCCAACTCCTAGCTATGAAAAGACTCAGTAACCTAACCTATTTATTTTATTGCTTAAATATCTACATGGCCTGGATGCAGCCTATGGATGATATTTGCTTTCTGCTTAGTTATAAGACTTCCATGTGAAGATCTGTTAATGGTGTCTTCATCAAGAAAGTTTTGTCTAAAGATTCCACCAGGAATTTCAACTTTGCTAGATTTATTTCCACCTCTACTACCGAACCCCAAAGCTGGGATAACCCATTGTGGGAATCTAACGTAGTCTTGAGCACAATTCCCTGTCCTATTTGTTCAGAGACATACTCTCCCAGAACGGGAGGGGGCACCAATTTACCCCTGCTCTCAAACGCTGAACATGGCAGTTTGGTGCCAAAAGGCTTAGTCTATGGCCAGGTGGGCTCTCACAACGGAACATTTACTTTTTGTGGGCTTTTTGCAAGGCCTCTTCACTCTGAAGCAATACGAGATTTTTTAGCGGCACTTTAGAAAGATTAACCCTCTCATCTGCCATTTTGATATCTTGCTATCTTTTATTTATCACATGGCAACTATGATTAGCAATTAGTAACTTAAG
Organism: Ambystoma mexicanum; assembly: GCF_040938575.1. Classification (NCBI taxonomy): domain Eukaryota; kingdom Metazoa; phylum Chordata; class Amphibia; order Caudata; family Ambystomatidae; genus Ambystoma; species Ambystoma mexicanum. Next base: position 911,797,257 of record NC_090923.1, on the reverse strand, counting down.
GGGGGCGTTGGGGGTCGCAGCCACCATTTACCAATCAACAGACCAGCACAAATACGAGTGAGGGGATAACCTTCCAGAGTTATCCTGCTAAAAATGGGGATCAACACCCAACGGGGAGGAGTGAGGAGCTGTCCCTCCCTCCCCATCTGCCGGTAGCGGGTATTGGGAATCACCCAGCAACAGTGAGCTTGTACAGGAGATGCGTGGACACATAATAGGTGGACCTCTGTAGGCAGAGCAACACCAGTGGCAGTCTGTGTAGGGGAGTCTAAGAAACCCGCCATCTAAAACCTGCGGCTCTCCAGATGTTTTAGACTTCAACTCCTATGATCCCTCACCCTTGGATGTGTGGGCCAGGACAGGTGGAATTTGTAGTCCAAAACATCTGGAGAGCCAAAGGTTGCAGACCTCTGCCATAAATAGGCAAATAGGAACCATAGGACGGCAGCCCTTGGTAAAGGTACCTCCTTAAAATGATCAGTAAGCGTTAAATACTGGAGTAGACTCGCCACCTGACCCGTCTAGAAGAATCTGGAAGCACAACGCATGCGCCCCCAGGGCAAATAGTCGGAGTATAGACTGTTGCAGCTACTAACTAACCTTTTTATCACAGCCACTAGAACCGACAGAAGAATCCAAGTACCTTTAGCGGGCGCCCTAACAACAAAACGTCATCAGTGGCGGAAAGGTGCATATAATACACCACACCGCAGGCCAGGCCTGGCTATCCACACACATCAGTTTACAGCAAGGACTATGAAAGAATTTGGGCATGCTGTTCACATAATTATCTGCCTACTCACACCAGACTACGCCTCAACAGCCTTGACCGCAGAATACAGTGCAGACCTATGATAAATTCAGCCACGCTGAACACATAGTGAGTCTCTAGCACTGACAACACCCCTACCCCTCTCAGCACCCATTCATTTGTCTGACCACATTGGTTGCTACTGTACCGGAGCCTGGACAGGCCAGCTAAGCCTTTTTTGGCCAAATACAGACACACACCCTATTTGCACTCCATGACCTACAACACTCTGGACTTTGGTCCTCCAAGGGCTTTCCCACTAACAGCACATTGTGACTATAATAATGGTAAAAGGGCACTATACAAATGACAAGTACAATACAATACACCGTCCCTCGCATTTTTCTCAAGATGGTAGTACAGCTCATTGTTGGCCAAATCAAGTTGTGGTACTGCCTTATTGGATCTAGTGCTGCCTTCCCAGAAGCAGTGGATAATTCCTTACCTTTGCCCTTAATCACAAAACTTTGTCCCTTGATTCCAGAAGAGTTGGCTTATATTCATAACGGGAATTTGATTTCTTTCAAGCTACCACGAAGCTTGTACAAGAGCAAGTGGCTCAGCTTTGATCAAGTCAATCGAGGAGGGGTCCTTGATAATGTTTGAATGTTTCAAATCTGGCCAAGACAGTTATTGCAATGGAGACTTATATTTCTTGCTTGGGGACATGAAAGTATTTTTAAGAAGCAATATTTGCCTTCGTAAAATAATGTTGTGAAGCATTACCTTAATAGTCTTCACTTGTTTCTTTCTATGATGAACCCCCCATTAAGTTTGTATCTGAGTAGTTGTCTTTATGTTTAAGCACGTATGTTATTTGAGAACATTGGCAGTTTGCAAGTAATGACAAGGTGTGCAGGTGTCCTTGTGTGGTTGCAGACCCTCAACACAGCCTGCATCACCTGCTTTGAAAATCTTTCTGAATGGAGTTTGCACTTCAGTCTCTGAATAGCAGTCCTTTAATATATTGAGACTGAAGGAATAGGACCAGACCTTGAAGGCAATGGTGGCCTGTATCTTGAAGAGTGGCAAACTATACTCAAGTAAAGGATACTTTGTTCCATGCTTGGCTGGGGTGTCTTTCTGTTCAAGGAAGATTTTATGCTTTCTTCCCACTCAGAGCATTCCACCAGGAGAGGCTTAATTTTCTGAGTAACAAATTTAGGCAGAATCTCCTGTTTCCAGACCTGAAAGGATCACTATTGTGAAGCGAACTTTCATTCTGCAGCTACCTATTTCCACCCAGCACTGCGAGCAGCGGGAGGCTCTTGCTGAGTGGAACTGATTTCCTGGTGGAGGCGGTGCTAGCCCTGGTCCCGTGACGGATCACGTGACCACTCGCAGGCTTATACTGCCGGGACCGTTGCCCGAGTGGCGAGTGTTTCCGGACCTGAAAGGATCACTATTGTGAAGCGAAATTTCATTCTGCAGCTACCTAGTTCCACCCAGGACTGCGAGCAGCGGGAGGCTCTTGCTGAGTGGAATTGATTTCCTGGTGGAGGCGGTGCTAGCCCTGGTCCCGTGACGGATCACGTGACCACTCGCAGGCTTATACTGCCGGGACCGTCACCCTCGCGGCGTTAAGCCTGGCGGAGACAAGTCCCATCGGCTGTTGTGCGGCTGTTTGGCGCTGGGGCGCCCCAAGGTATTTTCTTTGATATTATTACTATTACTGCCTACAGTTGTTCTATTGTGTTCGTGGTCAAAAGCCTCAGTACTCACGCAGAGCGGACGCGCTGATGTGCGAGCGATCAACTGCAGTCTACTGAGGCTAGGAGGCTAAGGAGGTATGGATTTGCAAACGGACCCCCTGCTTCCCAGACCTGAAATCACTATTTAAAACTTTCCTCTCTTCACCCCCAAGTAAAAAGTCCACCTGGCAGGATTTTAAGGAGCAAATATCTCAGCCTTGAGAAGCAGAAAGAGTTGCGTAAAATCTACACGGCAAGAAAAAACCGTGGAATTAATGCTGCCTCTACTCAATTGGGAAAAACGACATCTTTATGCTCTTTGGCACCTTCCACCCAAATGACTTCCAGCCCCATTGAAAACCTCCTTGAAAACGTGACCGTTCAGGTCGGGAGTGCTCAGAATGTTCAGAAAGCGTCAAATGACTTTTCTTACGGTATCTTGGAGGGCGTAATGAGTGAAAACTCGGAGGAGGATTCTACGAACATTTCCGGTGAAACATAGTATTTGACTCCAGGCTCTCCTCACTCCGAGCTTGCTGCCCCCAATTTTCACAGTTCCCCTCCCCCCTATTCGTCTCCGAACATACCTGGAGGCCAATCTGCTGTGGCCCCAAGTGGGGAGGGTCATCGCTCTCAAATGGACCCAATGCTGGTGGTTGGGAGCCCGTCGCTCAGTACGAGCCCACCGCTGTTGGCTGTTGCCGTCCCGCGGGCCTCCGCCGCAGCGAGTGAGAGTGAGCCTAGCGGAGTCGGAGGACCCCACACGGCTCACCTCAGCTTGCGGGCGGCCACACCAATAGCGGGTGTTGTCTGTGGCTCCCATGTGCCTCTCTCTCCATCGGTGAGGATGACAGGGCCTCCTGCCTCTCACTGATGATCCTGACCATCAAAGTCGCCAGGTCCTTATACAGGCGGAAGTCTTTGTTCCCCAGGCTCAATCTGAGTCAGTCTCTGGCGATGTAGACGCGGAGCTCCTCTCTGCCACCACCTCGCGGCAAAGCCAAGCATCAAGACAACCAGGCGCTTTGGCTTCTGTGACCATCTGTTCTGACGAAAAATGGGTCTACGGTCGTAGCCCCTGGATGGACTAACTCTGGGAAATAGACCAAACGCCGTACCCACTGAGCTCATTGCCCAGAAGAGACATCGCAATGGCTCTACTGAAAAAAAGAGCACTATTAAGAAAGAGTGGTACAGAATTGGGGGAGCAACTAAAAAGAGCTACCAACCAGAAACAAAAAAAAGTGACGTAGTCAAATCTACTTTTCAGAATCTTCCGACTCCACATACTCTCAAAGAATTCTTCTTTAAACAAACAAAGAGGATACCAGAAACAGACACTGAACTTTCTGACGCAGAAATGCTTGATGTTCCCCTGGAATTACCTCCTGTGCTGACACAAAAACAAAAAATAGCGGACACTGCCCATAGTACAGCGGAGACCCAATGTGGCCAGGCAACCACCCCAGTACCCACCAGCCGCAATGACAGGGATGCTCAAGGAAATAGGACCATTCCTTGTCGATTGGGAGTACGAACAGAGGCAATAAATCTGCTCGATGAAGATGTGCCTCCACATCGTTCGGAGAGAGGTGGTCCGGGCAATAATTTATTAATACCATCAACTATTTCCCCTCCAACGAGCGGAAATAATCAAAGAAAGACATCACCAACTCTAGCCCAACCCAACCTCCATATTGATGGGACATTCAATGAAACGGGAGACTGGGTCGGAACATGTTGCATAGCAGCGTCTTATTGAACTTTTCTTCCCATCGGTGCGTGTGCCACACCTCCATGTGGCTTCCCCTTCGCAGAACCTGCCCAACCCTCAGTCCTGACCATAGCTGTGCCATGGTGTGCCTAAATTGGGGATACAACTCTTGCGGCACATGTCCAATGGGTTCCGGCACTGTGCAGGGAAGCTTCTCTTCCACCGACCCACACAAGACTTCGTCAAAACAAAGCTAAGAAGGAAGGTAAGTAAATCCACTTTGAGAAGGGCACCCCACACGGTGGAAAACCTCTAATGGGTGAAATCATGCAGGGCAGACCAAACAGATCCTTTTCCTCCCCGCGTTAGCTGTGCTCACAGACACGGGCCCAAGGAACCGCACACGATTAGGGCTGCACCGAACCTGGTAGAAAAGATATGCCCTGGAGGGCATAATCCCTGACTGCACAACACAGTCAGTAACACCCAGAGTCTGTGCACAGCATGAGATAGGGTACAACTCTACAAGTATGGACTGCATTCCATCACCCGGTGCCGGCTCCACGGAGTATCGGCACATATGGGAGAAATCTCCTCTAAGTCATGCACCACATGCCCCAAGCTCCGACCGTTGCGATGTTTCGCAAGATCACATGTATACCACAAATGAACATGGGGGGGATGCCACAAAAGGAAAAGAAAACTGCACAGCCTCACTCCTGCCCCCCACACTCCTACGGGGGCAAGGGGAAAGGATGCATAAATCCGGCCACGCATGGATCGACGCAGGGTGAGGGCATGGGCCTGCACAGTAGGATTACAGGAATGGCAGAGCCTCTAAAAGAACAGGCCTCTGCCTCCTTAGGACAGCCGCCGGATTCCATAAGCCAAGTTGGCAGCACAGACACAACTGTGTTCTCAAACACACAAGACGTGGAACCTTTGCAATCCTTTGAACCCCCTGTGGAGTGGGCGGCCCCAATCGGGGAACCGTACCGTGGAATGCCCTCATTGCTCCCACCGCAGAGAGATGGTGTGGCTACCTGGTACACCTAAGCGCTTCGAGAAGCACTCTATAAACTATGGCGGGCCCAGGATGGGATCCCTTACAGAATAGAGATAATCTGAGCAGAAGTTATGTAATATTACATTCATTAAGATGTAGGCACCTTTTCAATAATCTCACTCCTTCACAGCTTCCACTCTGCAGTCTCCTTGTGTATATGTCCATTGGTGACTACATATGTGTGGGACAACTGGCATGTCAAACCACAGCTGTGTGGTTCCCAACACACTGTGAAGAAGGGACAGCTATATAGACTGAGTACCTGAATCACCAGGAAAGCAATAATTATTTTTCCATGGTTTTCGTTGCTCTCTGGATTGTGTGTATTCTATATAAATGTGGTGAATCCATACGCAAGACTGCTTATCTGTTAAATGCTATATCCTTTTGGATATCATCTGTAGAGTGGCTGAAAGAACAAGGTGGGTTTGTTTGCTTAACAATTGTTTATGCGTGTTGTGCCCAAGCACTGTTTTGTAACACGAAGAGGAACTGGGCAGCCAAACCTCAAAATGATTTACTCACCTGAGCGTGTTAAGTGCTTGTGAGTCATCCTGTGATCTGTGATGTCTCGAGGTATATAGAAGTTAAAGGAAAAACTGGTTCCATCATGTCACGTGCCTGGGTAACTTCTTAGATTGTCTGCAAATTAAGACTAATTATGATATGATATGGCATTTATAGCTCGCCTATACACAAGTGTATCAAGGTGCGATGAGGCAAGGGAGGAGGAACAGAGGGAAGACAGACTACGATCTTACTAGGCCCAGTGTCATTCAGATCGCGCAAGTGCATAGGAAGGGGGAAGGGGAAAAGAGCAAGGGGGATGGGACAGTGCAGTACATGGGATAAGAATAAATAGAGAAATAAAACACGCCCAACTGGGGCAAGTGCAAGGTAAGTGCAGACAAAAGTGCTGGTAGGGGGACTGTAGGGATACAGAAACAGTCACCAAGTGCGGGCTTGCCAGGGAGGCAGTGCAGGTGTGGGCCCGAGATCAGAAGGATGGCCAGGTAACCAGTGCAATCTCAGTTTCAATCAGGAATTCAGCAGGGGAGAGGGGGAGAGAAAGCAGAAGCAAAAAGGAAGGTTTTAAGGTGCTTCCGGAACCGGAGATGGTTCTCCTCAAGTTTCAGGGAGGCTGTTCAGAGGGAGGCCCCCGCCGAAGAGAGAGATCTACCACCAACTCTTTGCTTGGAGAAGGGACTGACCCTGAGGGATGAGCAAAGAGCTTGAGGAGGAAGGTATTGAGGCCCCAGGCCCCAAAAGGCCTTGTGGACAATGCAGAGGGTTTTGAACTTAATGTTTGCAGCCACTGGGAGCCAGTGCAAAGATTTCAGTCCTGGAGAGATCCGAGAGATTGAGGCCAAGGACAAGTTTCACAGTCCTGTTTTAGATGAGTTGCAGAGGGCGTAGAGTAGAAGGAGGCAGATTTAGAAAGAAGCTGTTGCAATAGTCCAACCTAGAGAGAACCAGAGCACTGGAGACAGTGAGCTTCTGGGGGAAGGAGAGGAAAGGAAGAATACCTCTGAGGAGGTGCAGTTGGTACTGTGACTTTTTAGAGACATCAGAGATGTGAGGAGAGAAGGAGAGTGTGGGGTCGAAGAGGACCCCAAGGTTTTTAGCCTCGCAGCTGGGGGCAGGAGGATGGCCAATGGAGGCCGGCCAGAGACTGGCAGGAAAGGAGGGAGCGGGTGTGTCGATGAGGAGAATCTCAGTCTTACTGGCATTAAGGCAGAGATCATTGGCGGCGCACCACTCCTGGATAGCAGACAGTCAGAGATGAGTGAAGGAGAAGAGGTGGCTGAGGGTAGCCTGAAAATGAGCGGAGTGTCATCCGCATAGCACTGGAAGTTGGGGCAGAGAGCGGCAATGCGGTGGGCAAGAAGTGCCAGGTATTGGTTGAACAGCCAGGGAGAGAGGTTAGATCCCTGGGGAACACCACATGTAGAGATAGAGGAGAGGAAGGACCCGAGTTGGACCTGGGAGGGTCGAGCAGAGAGGAAGGAAGCTAGCCACGCCTTGGCCTGACCAGTGATTACCTGGGCTTGCCATAAAAAAAGAGGACCAAAAAAGAGACAGAAGTTTTCATCAATCCCTGCCATTCCTTGCACTATCCTTGTTCAGTGTTGGTGTGCCGCCTGTCTAACAGTGGATAAAATAAGAAATAGATTACTGTATTTTCAGATATTTTTTCTCTCATTTGGTGGTGACTCGGTAGTTGACAGCCCAGGTAATAGATTGTTTACAAAGAGTTGTGATATAGACAGGGTGGTCAGTACATGAGACCTCACATCTATTAGGAGAAAAAAGTGGGATCGAGCTAATCCTCAGTCAGTATTATGGCAAAAGTTGCTTTATTGGCCAATACTGAAGGTCAATATACCCCTATTAAAAAAACAACCCTAACGAGAGAGCTAAAAAAACAATGTGCTCTGAAGACTTATTCAGTGCTTTGGCGTGGTATGCGGCAGGAGTCGTCCTACCGTCTCCACGTATGGGTCGACTGGTTTTGATGCCCTATGTGGTTTTTCAGGACTGTTTTCTATATTGTTTACAAGACCTTTCTGCTTGTCAGCAATGGCTATTTCAATTATTGGCTACTGCTGATAAGTGTCCAGTATGTCAATTGTAAATATGGAACAATCTCACTTCAAAGTATGTTACTCTGATCCTGTAAAAGGTAAAGGGGAAGAGTATCACTAATGGTGTTGGTAAATTAACATCCAGACATTTTTCATCTCATTGAGTTATGTGCACCTTCAACTCTCACTTCCTAAATATCTTCCTTCTCGAGCCCTTCTTTTTCTTCGGCTGGTGCCTCCCTCTGGAACAGCCTCCCTGCCTCCCTTAAACTTGAGGAGAATCATTTCCGGTTCCGGAACCACCTCAAAACCTTTCTTTTTGCTTCTGCTTTTTCTCCTCCACTCCTTTGCTGACCTCCTGGCTGTAACCGAAACTGCACTGGCTACCTGGACACCCTCTGATCTCGGGCCCAGGTTCCTCCCCCGCCAGCGTCGCACACCTGCACTGCCTGCCTGGCAACCCCCGCACTTAGGGACTGTTTCTGTATCCCTACAGTCCCCCCCTACCAGCTCCTGACACCTGGTGACTGCACTTACCCATGCACTTGCCACATGCTGGCCGTTACTTACCTATTGTTATTATCTATTCCCATGTACTGCACTGTCCCTGCCCCCTTCCCATGCACTTGCACGATCTGAATGAGACCTGGCCTAGTAGGATCGTTTTCTGTCCTCCCTTTGTCCCTGCCCTCCCCCTCCTTGCCTCATCGGGCCTTGAAACACTTGTGTTTAGGCACGTTATAAATGCCATATCATATATCGGATCATATACAACAATGGGTACTTGCGCATATATATGGGAGGTACTCACATGCCACTCTTGTGACTAAGGCTCAGGATCACTGTGTGATTTAGTGTTGCAAGTTACACTTGTGTTGGGACTGGAAGTAACAAGATGCACTGCATGTAGACCGAAATTAGTGCAGTATTCTGTTGGTCACAGTGCACTCATAGAAAAAGACAAAGATCATTTTGATCTATTCCTAGTGATTAGGAATGGACCAATGTTTTCACCCGGATACTAACTAGCGTGTGGTACTGCAGCCCATACTAAGACAGTATGCCACGGTCTTCTGTTGTGGTCATAGAGGGAGGTATCTATATGCCCAGTGCCAAATGAGTTTTAAAGGGATGGAGAGGTATGAGTATTTGGTCCAGTGCCCCAGCATGATATAAGGTTAGCACAAGTCCAAATGCTGGCTGCAGAGTGGCATCTGCCGAACAATTTCAGCTCAACAACTCATTTACATTGTGTTGACTGAGTAGCCTGTGCAGGGCTCAGCCTGTAATCAAATCCACTTATCTATTAAAGTTAGGATGCTACAGATAAATGTTTGTGTGGCCCAAACTCTCCCAATAATGGCTGTGGGCAAATGCTCATGGTTGTCTGTTTAACAAAGGATTTATTGAAACTAACGAGCGTTCATATGTATGGGTAAAATGTTGGGATTCAGGCGTTGGTCACAGGCTTTCATAAGCTTCCCAGAAGTTTCGATTAAAGATGTTTGGAAACCAGTTAGTACAAACCCAGCAATCTGGTGACTCTTGTGCTGTGGTCCCCTTTTCTCCTTGCAGACCTGCCCTTCATGTCCCTTGTTCATTTATACTGTACAGCTCCGAACGCATGGACCTAATTTTAGGGGGGACAACGGTGTTTGTCCTCCCCAACCTTTGTAACACAGCATTTTGTCCCACTCATTTGGCAGGGGCCCCTTTCATTTAAATGCCATGCCCCTTCACCCCCAGCATTTTCAACAAAGTTACTCCACTGACCGAATGGGAGAAAAGGTTGTATGGGCAGCCCGCTGGAGCAATGGGTGGGGCCTCAAGCTACAGCTTTGCATGTGTGCACGTTTTCCTTTTTATATGTTTGTGTAAAGAATGTCCCTGTACGTTGTCTTAAAGCTAGGATAGCCCATGAGTATTGAGAAATGAAGATCAAGGACTACCAGTATATAGCTTGTGGCTTTTAGTTTTGGCTGAAATTTGGCAAAACCAACATTGCCAAAGTATTCCTATGTATGTGGGCTTTCGGATTCATGCAAGGATATACAAATGTAGTTGCTTTTTGTTTCCTTGCTGGAGAGCATTCATCCATTCAAGTTTTTGCCTGATGCTTGCATTGCACAGTCAGGTAGATTCTGAATGGATGACTGCTCCTGACACTACCCCAGGTCCCCCATCCTCCCAGTCCTATAATTGAACAAAATGTACATCAGCACAAAACGTTGGTGATTTTATATAGCTTTTCGTGCCAGATTCCTCCAAGCACTGTAATAATTGCTTTCACTGTTTAGTACTCACTTGGAGTATTCAATTTATCGTCCTTGGGTGAAATAGCGGCAGCTGTCAGCCTAACAGGGGTATCAAACAGATGGCTCACTGCATCATCCTGTTTCCAAGACTAGAGTGTTGTGTTTGAGCTATCCGCCAGGCACGTAGCGTTGTTCTCTCATTCTGCCTCCTTTGTTTTCTTTCTGCCTCCTTTGTTTTCTCTTTCTGCCTCCTTTGTTTTCTCTTTCTGCCTCCTTTGTTTTCTCACTCTGCCTACTTTGTTGTCTCGCTCTGCCTCCTTTGTTGTCTCGCTCTGCCTCCAGTGCCCTCTGTTTGTCCCCTTGATGTCTTTCTCCCTGTGACCTCCAAAGTTTCCCAGCTAAAGCTCAGAGTGAATGAGGACCTCCTGCTTTGGTGCTTGGAGTGGAAGGCAGCAGCTGCTTGATACCTTGTGAAGACTATTGCCCACTGTAAGGAACTCATGGTGGCAACAGTAAAGACAGACACAAGTGATCACAGTTCAGGGGTGTTTATTAAACTGCATAGGAATGTTGTAACAATGCCTAATCTAAACCTAAATCTAAGATGGGAGCAAGCTACAACCATCAAATAATAAAGAGGCAGTCGTGGTGGTGTTTTATCAAATAAAAGGGCCTATACTAAAAAAACCTATTGCCAATCCTTCGCCAAATACAAACTAAGAGTGTGGGATAGGATTCACAGGAAAGAAAGAAGTGCTCATAAATAAGTCCGGATGCGGTAGTCGGAGTCTCCCTTGCCCACGTTTTGAGCATGGGACAAGGTGGGACTCCTGAGCACAGCACACGCTTGAGCTTCTCTAGCATAAACTCACAGTTCCGCTCTCAACTTATCAGGGCCTTGGGTGGTTAAGTCTCTTTTCTACAAAAAGTTTCTTGCCTCGGTGTACCTGATGTCTTCAAAATTAATAAACCAAAGTTATTTTCTGTTTGCACGTTGGGTGATGCCTTTTCACCGTTGGATCTCCCTCTTTCAGACTCAGACCCTTCTCGAATGTTTGCTTCCCTTCGTCTGGTTCACTACGACTTTTAACACAATTTCATCTGTGATATTCGCAAATCTTGATGTCTTTTTAAACAGTTCACTGTGGACATCCCTCTGCCAGGTTCCCTCTAGTCAACACACTTTTCATAGGGACTTTTGGCTTCGCCCCCTCTTTATCGGCATCCCTCCATCGGGTTCACTCTTGCCAACTTTGTCAATCATATGCTTGCTTGAACAGTTCTTACGATGCTTGATTAGCTTCCCTTAGCTTCACAATCATCCTGTCGGTCAAAGGCTTTTGGCTGTACAGAGGTTTTTACTAGACCCCAGTATGACCACTTTGACCCCCTTTTTGCCTTTCTCTCAAAGCCTTCTGGTAAAAGTAGTTTCAACAATAGGGTAATCGCCCAAAGTTTTATGAGTGGGCACCCACCTGGTTCCTGACTCTTCTATAGCTGGCTTTCCCCTTTGCGTATCAATAGTTCTTTGTACTTTCTTTTAATTAGCTGGTTGCTACTTTCATTCAACAGAATTCGGTTTCTTATCGGCTCTCCCCTTGACTCACCGGCTCTGATGAACCGCTTGACTTTTCTTGTCTCTGGAGTCAAGGCTCGTACCATGGGGGCAAGCATCTCTCCCTGGCTTGGTTGTCGGTGGAGGAGGACCCTGTGTACCGTTGACATCCGCTGCAACACATGCTGGCTATTGTTCGCAGTCTTACAATTCTTTCTGTTTACTCGAACAAGATGTTAAGCACCTCTAAGGTCCAATTTAGAAAACATTTCTGCTCCTTGTATCTGATCTAACATAACAGAAATCAAAGGAAGTGGTTATCTGTTCTTGATGGTTACATTATAGCTCTATAATCTATACAAGTCCTAAGGGTGCCCTATTTCTTAGGTACAAAAAAATAAAGGGGATGCCACCGGGGACTGTGAATGTCTAATGAAACCCTTTGCTACATTTTCAGCCAAATACTCTTTAAGGTAATTGTTCTCCTTTTCAGTAAGTGCGTAAACCCTGCTACCAGGTAAATTGGCTCCTGATTCAAATTCATTTTTACAATCAAATGGCCTATGAGGAGGAAGCCCACCAGCCATAACCTCATCAAAGACATCACTGAATTCCTTGTAACAATCTGGTAACTCTCCCATTACAGCTCCAATAGTATGAGAATGTAAAAGAACTCCGAACTCCCCTAAACTCCTCACACCCTTGTCATCCAGAATATGCATATCATCATGTGACTTGAATTCAAAACAATGTTCCTTACAAAAATTGGAATTTATCTCAATCACCCATCTTCCCCAATCAATTAAAGGGTTATGATGTGTAAGCCAAGGCATACCTAAAATAATCTTTAGTTGTGGTGCATCTATAATCTCAAAAATCAACTCCTCTCCGTGATTACCTGCCATGATTATTAACAAGGGAGATGTTTCATGTGTGATAGGTCCTGAAGTTAATTCTGATCCATCCACGGAGCTAACCTGCTCAAACAAAACCTTCTTCACCAAAGGAATACCTAAACTTTTCGCTACTCCCCAATCCATAAAATTCCCAGTGGCTCCTGAATCAATAACCACTGGACCACTACCCACCAATTTCTTCTAAAAAATCAAGGATACATTAATGGTTATATGAGGAACTGCCGCCTGAAGAGTATTGGCTACTTGATGATTCTTGCCATCGGAAGTGTGAACCTTCTTTGGAGTGTAAGGGCAGTTTCCAAGAAAATGTCCACTCCTTCCGCAATAAAGACAGAGGTTATTAGCCCTTCGCTTCTCTTTCCTCCTTTGAAAGAGGTCCTCTAAGTCTTCCAGAAACTTCTGAATTTCTAGACCTAAAGTCCCTGTTTACAAACTCCAACCTTGGTCTATCAAATCGAGGGGTAGATTTATTCTCCTGTTTATTGTCCCCCTCCTACGCTCCAATCTTCTTTCATTTAAACGAAAATCTAACTGTACAACTAAGTCCATCAAGGCATCACAAGAAGTTGGTCTATTAACCACCCCCGACAAGGCGTCCTTTAACTCATCCCTTAGACCTCTGTAAAATAAGGATGCTCTTTTCTCTTCTGGCCAGTGACTTTCTACCACTAAAGTTTTATAACTCTCCATTTCCCTGTTTTAACTCAAGCAGTTCACCATCCACCTGTAAAGATTCCTGACGATTATCAAATAACTTACTAAACTCCCCCTTAAATAACCTGAAATCATACAATGCAGAATTTTTGTTTTACCAACAATCCTGCCCAGCTTGCAGCCTCCCCTTAAAGGTAAGATAACATGAATGTTATTTTTGAAGTGTCAGAAGAGAAAACATCCGGTCTACTTAGAAATTGTAGTTCACATTGGGTAAAAAATGTTTGGAATTTTCAAGCCTCACCAGAAAAACGTTCTGGTGGTGCCAGAGGCACCGGTAAAATCAAAGATTTCAAACCTTCAATTGCTCCCAACCCAGAATCAATTCTCTGCCTAGAACCTTCTCTTTCCAACACTTGACGTTCCAAAATCTGTTCTTCTCTCCTTCCAACAAACCTTTCCTCTGACATTTCCTGTATGTATGTCACCTTGATATTTAACTCCTCAACCTTTTTATTTAAAAGAACATTCTCATTAATAAACACCCTCAACTCTTCCCTCAACTCCTTAATCATCTCTCCTAAGGCCTCCATAATAAAATATGGGGCGTGGTCTCAGCAGCTCAGGCGAAGTTAACTACTTGGGCCTTTCATTCTGTCAGGTATAGTCTTCTATTCAAGGCAGGAGCTGCGGAGTCCCAAGGTCCCACTAAGATGTTGCGCTCTCAACTAAACTAAATACAGCTGAGTTCGAGACACCCCGGGGGGGAAGGGGGAAAGTGGAGAAAATAATAAACTCGGACACTGGATCTTCTATCTTCATCCGGTCTCTGCATAAATGAGAATTTGTGAAGCATTAAATAAATATATTATTCTAACTTTCCAAATATATATATATATATATATATATATATATATATATATATATATATATATATATATTTTGTTTTTTTTTTAACTAACATCTAACAATCCTACCTGACTATCCTCTGCAATAGCTCAGAGGAATTTAACTGTATTCTTTTATGAGTTCAAAGAAATAATGATGGCCTCCTGACACTCTTCAATAACTTTACTAAACTCTTGTTTTAAACTGTGCAACAGGAACCAGAGTTCAATTAAGTCACTTAGGAAGTTTCAACTGAATGAGTTCCTTATTTGAACACACAGAATATTTTAAGCTTTGTAGATTGTGTTCAGAATGACTTATGAAGAACCTCTTTGAACTATTTTAACTTCTTTATCCTTTTAAGTCTTTTCAAGTTCACTCCAGTTTAGAATTTTTTAAAAGGATGCTCGCTCAACATACGAGATAATAAATGATGGAAATTGAACGTTATTTACATGAATAATATGTACAGCAGTGGAAAAATGTTGTTCAAGTTATGTTCAAATCCACCTTCATTTAAACAAAAGAGTAGTTCCATATAAATACGTTCTTATGTTGACGCAGTCTTAAATTCAACTTTCCTTTAACTGAAGATTGTTCCACAAATTAACAAACTTGTGTTGACCCAGACCTTGTTGTCTCAAAAGTTATTAAAGCTTTAGTCTTATAAACGTTTAACCGCGCTATCTGGAAAACCGGGAAAAAACTACACGAAGCAACAAAAACAAATGCGTAGCTTACCTTGTTCCAACTGAGCGAATGGAAAGAATCTCCCCCTCTTACCTTCAGGACGCAACGGGAAAGAATCTCCTTTTCTTTACAGCAGACGCGAGAATATACGATCACTGCGGGAACATCTCTCACCTCAGATGGAAACGAAACGCGACGCAGCTGCAGCCGTCCTCCAACTGGAATCCGAACGCGACGATACTAACAAGGTAAGCAAAAAATATGTGAGCAAGGATAAACACACATGCGCACGCGATCGTTTCACATTGGACGTAACGTTTCCTTCTTATAAGCGTCACCAAAACAGATGAAGCATTAACCCCAGCACTTCCGGTGAAAGCTTTAAAACAGAAAACCAGCTATTTGAAATGACAAAGAAACTTGGAAGTTCATTCACAACTTTTTTGAATACTTAGCTTTTTATCGGAAGTTGAAGACTTGTCAGCATATAGTTCTTAACGGATTGATGTTTTCTTCTTTAGAGAGAAATAACTTGACTGAGATTATAAATCGTCATAACAAATGTTTTCTTGAGAGTTTCTAGGCCAAAAACTCAGGAGAGAAACAAAAAGATGACCAGCACTGAAGGCATAACAAATGAAAGGCAGTTTAGAATGTTGGAATTAGACCATTGTCTTCCTGCCAACCAATTAACCCTCCATCTTGGCTTGGGGTCCCTCCTGCACTCTGAAAATAAAGGATAAGGCCCAAACCAATCTAAAAGTGTAAAGGACAATTACTAAACATTAAACCTTGAAATGATAAAATAAGAACATTATATTAGTAACGCTTTTAATTACTAATGTATTTACTCTGGGACCGGACAGCTATTGTTTGAAGTGTTACAATTCTTTCTGCAGAGGTTTCACGGGCCTTGGTCGGACAGGGCAAGGTTGCTTTTTCCTTGTCATCTTCTCCGTTTGCGCTGTCTTTCTTCTCCTCTTGAACTGCCGTGCTGTGTTAGCTCTCTTGTCCTGCGGTCTGCCTTACTCGTGTTGTGCTCCTGTGTTTAACCTTTTATCGCTGTTGGGGAAGGGAGAGGGCCGTCCGGTGTGTGTAATTCTGGTCAATTGCCTGACTTTGCCTGACCCTTGTGGTGGGACATGTCAGTCAGGCTCCGTCGTGTTTGTCCTTCGTCTTTCGTGGCATGCGAAAGTGTTCGTGTTGGAAAAGGGGGTGGGGGATATAGAGTGTTAGAGTATCCTACAGGGTAGGATGTGGAAAAGGTGTTGTAAGAAGGGGGATACCATATCTCACCCATCGGTGTCCCACTTCCACTCCCAGAGGACCCCCCATCCAGGTGATCCTCCCTCACTGATCCACCCCCAGGAACTGAATCCAATAGCGATGGCTGTGTCCTGGCTACCTGGATGACGGATCCACAGGGACTAGTCAGGGAGACACCTCCAGATTTCTCACAGCACCCACCCAGAGCAGAATAAGAGCAAAATGATCTTGCCTTGGAAACCATTTGCCAATTCCAGATACGTTTTGGCTTGGTGTTCCAGATTGTGGAACAGCAGAAAAGAGATAATTCCCCAGAAAAGGCCATCTCATTTCCCTCCCCCCATTCTCCAGCATGGGGTCTGGCATGGATTCACATGCTCATGAATATTCCCCGTCGTCAGGCCGGGAATCCTCAGTAAAGAGAAAATCAGTATCGGTTTTGTTTCTGATCTCTTTCTTAGTAGTAACCAATCACTGATCTCTGGGACATACTGCCCACAGCCAGTGACTGCCCTCTCCCTAAGCCCCTCCCCTGGCAGCCATCCTCAGATTTTTACCGCACGCTCAAGTGTTGGGAGTCCTCGTGTTTAGCTCTCGAGCTTTTGCTGCATTTTCACGCTTTTTCAAAGAGAATTTCTCATTTTTCGGTCAAATAGAGCCTCAAGCTCCACCGTCTCTACATCCGATAAACGGGGATCCTTGTCGGATTTTTCTACGCCCCTCAGGGGTGAAGATTTCGTTGAATTACACTTCTTGGAGGAGTCCAGGATTTTCTGCGGCCTACCCGAACATGGTCCAGGAGAAAGGAAGCTCGACACCCGGAAAGCTGTTCAGGGTTTGCCCTGGATGCCAGCTGCAGAATGTGTTCAAGGAGGAAGAGTACTCAAAATGTCTCTACTGCCTTCATGAGGACAAAACGCACGTGGGGAAGGACTGTGCGTTTTGCAGGAACATTTCGGAATGGACCATCAGGGACCGACACCTTCGTCTCTGCAACTGGCTAGAAGGAAAGAGCCCGTCCGGTCAGTAGAAGTCCAAGCGGTCTTCTAAGTCCTGTGAGGGCGCCCCGGCGAGGGGGGCCCAACAGAAGGCAAATTACCACGAGTCCGCGAGCACTGGGAGCGCCAAACGGTCGGGCTCCTCGGCTGCCAAGCAGGGCGCATCCTCCCCAGTGCCATCAACCATGAGCCAATGCTCTGGCTCAGGGAAGAGGAAGGCCGAGAACCCGGTGAAGCTTCTGGAGAGGCCCCGGTCGAGCTCGAAGGATCCGGCCGAGGGGGAGTGAGACGGGGACCCTCCCGCCAAGGTGAAGGACACAGGTCCACATAAGGTGGCGAAGGCCTTCATTCACCCGGCCAAGGCCTCTATCGAGGAAGTTGCGGCGGCCCTGGCGCAGCCTGTGGAGGCTACACCAGTGGATGCGACCTCGGGGCCCAGAGTCTCCCTGCCTCCGTGGAAGGAAGCCTCTTTCAGACCCATCGAAAAGACCCCCGTGAAGACCCTGGCGGAAAAAGAGGGGGCGGCCGGTGGCCATTGTGGACATGGACACAGCATCCGAGGAGGAGCTGGTAGACGTCTGACGAGGGCCTCGACAAGGGCGTCGAAGAGGCCCGTTCCCACGGGAGGGATCCTGACGAAGGCAACAACGAGAACGCCGGCGGCACCGGCGAGGGTCCTAGTCACCCGTCGCTTACGGAGCCGCAGGACAACTCGGCGGCCATTTTGTTGGCAATACAATCGTTATGTTCGGAGATAAGGACGAGATTGCCTTTACCACCGACGGAGGAACCGGAACCAGGCTTGGCGGATGAGCCAGAGCCAGGCCCAGCGGGAAACCCCCTGAGCAAGAGAAGACTGATCCATCCAGCCCCGCCTTTTCAGCCCTCGCAGCCTACTCAACCTTTGCCCATGTCCCCCGTCCCTGGGGATGACACGAGAATGGACACGGCCACGACGGGTACCGACGACGACGGGACGGAGCTCCCATCGCCCCCAGCCCGGGCCTCCCCGCCCGACGAGATCAGATCTTTCCATGCAATGATCGCCAGGGCATCCAAGCTTTTTCAGCTCTGCCCCGAAGAGAAGTAGAAGGAAGGTTTCCATTACCAACGACGCGAGGCCAAGAGGAAAACGGTCCTCGCCCTGCCTCTGCTGGATGACATCTGGGACGAGGGCCTCACCCTTCTCAAGAACCCGTCTACGACGCAGTGTCAAGAGGGATCGGGACGAGAAGAAGTACCAGGTCCCTGACTCGGTCATCTCAGATGAAGAAAGCGGGGGGGGGGGGGTGTGTGTGTATCGGCCTCAACGTCAACTTCCCTGCCAGGAAAGAAGCTGGACGCAATGGGACGACGAGTTATCTCGTCGGCGGCAACAACGATTAAGGTGGCCAACGCCCTTGCGATCGTGACCTGCTACGACAGGGAGTTATGGTACAAGATCGCCCCCCTGTTGGACTTCCTACCGGACGACAAGAGGGCCGAGGCCCTGGAGATCTTGCAAGAAGGCGAAGTGGCGTCGGACCACACCATTACGGTGGCAACGGACATTGCCGACACCGGTTTCCGCCAGCTAGGCAACAGCTTTTGCCTTAGGCGACGAGGGTGGCTCAAGGCGACGGATTTCCGCCAGGACGTACAAGCCAAGGTTTTGGACATGTCGTTTGACGGGAACAATCTGTTTGGAAAAACTGTGGATGAGTCCCTCCAAGCCATCAAGGCGGACACAGAGACAGCTAAGGCCCTAGGCGTTCTCCGGCAACGAAGGCCGTCCTTTCGGAGCACCGGAGGCAAGCAAGGTGCCTCCAAGGGATTCGGCGGTAGCTCCTCTACGTACTGCCAAGCGGCCCGCTCCTCATCGCAGGAAGACTATAGAGGACGAGGCAAGTTGGGTGGACCCTGCCGTCGTCGCCAGGGAGGCCAAGGCGGCAAGGCGTCCTCCAAGCAAGATTGAACCGACCGTGGTGTCAGGCCTCCACCGAAGCACCCCGGTGGGAGGCCGGCTTGCGAAGTTCGTCAGCGTGTGGGAGTCCATCTCCACCGACCTTTGGGTGCTGGATGCCCTGGCCCAGGGGCACGCCCTCGAATTTCTAAAAAAAAGTGCCCCCGCATTCCACCCATGGCCAGAAAGGAAAATCACATCCCTCAACTGCTAATGGAGGTAAGGGCGATGCTCAAAAAAGGTGCCATCAAGCTCGTCCCGAAGAGGCTCCGGGGCACCGGAGTATACTCGAGGTACTTCCTTGTGAAAAAGAAGACAGGAGGATGGCGCCCCATCCTGGACCTGCGACGACTGAACAAGTACATCATGGCACAGAAGTTCTGGATGGTCACCCTCCAGCACGTGCTGGGACAGCTGGAGGACGGCGATTTCCTGTCATCGTTGGATTTGGAGGATGCGTACTTCCACATCCCCATTCTAAAAGTTCCTCAGGTTCGTGGTCCAAGGACGGCACTACCAGTTCAAGGCCCTCCCGTTCGGATTGAAGTCGGCACCCAGGGTGTTCACCAAGTGCCTCGCACTGGTGGCGGCGCGGCTGGCCCTGCAGGGGATCCACGTCTACCCCTACCTGGACGACTGGCTCATCCGAGCAAGGACAAGGGAGCTTGCCGTAGAACAC
Source organism: Ambystoma mexicanum (assembly GCF_040938575.1). Lineage (NCBI taxonomy): Eukaryota > Metazoa > Chordata > Amphibia > Caudata > Ambystomatidae > Ambystoma > Ambystoma mexicanum. Next base: position 911,777,546 of record NC_090923.1, on the reverse strand, counting down.
ACAGCGAAGACCGTCCAGCTGCTCACGGACCTGGGATTCTCCATCAACTTTCCCAAATCCCACCTGGTCCCGTCGCAAGTCGCACTGTTTCTGGGAGGCAAGCTCGACACAGTGGCGCGTCTGGCCTCGCCATCGGAGGAAAGGACGAAGGCCATCCTGGGCAAGGTGCAGCGTCTGCTGGCCACGCACGTGGCCAGGGTGAGGTCCATCAAGTCCCTCCTCTGGATGATGTCCTCCTGCATATATCTCGTGCGCCTGTGCAGGCTTCGGATGCGCCCTCTGCAAGAGTTTCTCGACGCCTGCTGGATCCAAGCGACGGGCAGCTTCGAGGACAGGATCCCACTCAACGAGACCTACTGACGAGCGATCCGGTGGTGGGGCACCCGCGCTCATCTGACGCCGGGCACAGACTTTCAGACCGCATCTCACCTGATAACGGTGACGACGGATGCCTCCCTGGAAGGGTGGGGAGCGCACACTGGAGAACTTCACGTGAGAGGCCTTTGGCTCCCGGAGGAGAAGCCGCTCCACATCAACATCCTGGAGCTCCATGCAGTCTTCTGGGCCCTCAGGTCCTTCCTCCCGTCCCTCAAGGGCAAGGTGGTGAGAATCTTCACCGACAACACCACCACGATGTTCTACATCCGGAAGCAGGGAGGAACCAGATCCCCAGCCCTCTCCAAGGAAGCCCAGGATCTGTGGCATTGGGCTGTCGCCCAAGGGATGTTTCTGGTGCCTTTTCATCTGGCAGGGATAAAAAACACCATCGCCGACTCAGCAGGGAGCTCCGCTCGTGCCACGAGTGGGAACTACGTCAGGATCAAGTCGATCGACTCTTCCGATGATGGGGAAAACCGCAGATCGACCTGTTCGCGATGGCGACGAACTCCAAGTGCCAGAGGTTCACCAGCAGGTTTCCCCAGCCGCGGAGCATGGGTGATGCTTTCTCGTTCCCCTGGGACGGCCTGTTCCTATATGCGTTCCCGCCGTTGCTGCTCTGACTCGTCAACCAGCTCAAGAGGTCCCGGTGCAGGAGGATCCTCGTCGCACCGGCGTGGCCGAGGCAGCGCTGGTTCCCGGACCTTCTGGACTTGTCAGCATCCCCACCAGTCAAGCTGCCGACGGACGCGGATCTTCTCTCCAGAGAAGGTGGCGCCATACTTCATCACGACCCGGAGTTGCTGAACTTGCAGGCCTGGCTCCTGCAGCACTAGAGTTTGGAGGGTGCGATATCCCGGCTGACTGCAGAGAGGTTCTTGCAAAGGCCAGGGCGTCCTCAACTCTCAAGTGCTACGGACATAAGTGGAAGAGGTTCTCTGTCTGGTGCCGTGCACAGAAGATTAACCCTCTGCGGATCACGGCCCCTCAAGTGCTGCCGTACCCACTGTAGCTGGCCAAGGCTGGACTGGCTCACGTCTCCATCAAGATACATCTGGCTGCGATCCCCCGATACACCAGAACCACAGGACGGGTGTCCTTGTGGTCCCATCGCCTGGTGAAGGAATTTATGAAGGGACTGTTCTGATCGTTCCCGCCGGTGAAGGCCCCTGCCCCGGCGTGGGAGCTAAACGTGGTGCTGACCAGGCTCATGGGGGTGCCATTCGAGCCCCTGCATTCGGCACCGTTGAAGTTACTGTCGTGGAAGACTTTGTTTCTTGTGCCCATCACCTCCGCACGACGAGTGGGAGGGATCCAGGCCCTATCCTGCAAGCCTCCATACTTGACTTTTCACGACACGAGGGTGGTGCTGAGGACGCACCCCTCCTTTATGCCCAAGGTGCCGTCGGACTTCCACCTCAACGAGCCGTTGGTGTTACCTGTTTTCTTTCCGTCGCCTTCGTCGCCTGCCGAGAGGACTTTGCACTCGCTGGATATGGCTAGAGCGCTGAAGTTCTACGTGGACCGCACAAAGAGTTTTCGGAAGACGTCACAGCTATTTGTGAACTTTGGACCTGTGAACCAAGGGAAGACTCTCTCGAAGGCTTCCATTTCCAGATGGCTCTCCGGCTGCATCATGCACTGTCATCGGTTGGCAAACTGACCGTTGCCTGGCTGTCCGAGAGCCCATTCGACCAGAGCGATCGCTGCTACTACGGCGTTCCTGTCTGGTGTGCCCCTGCTGGACATCTGCAGGGCTGCTACGTGGAGGTCGCCTCACACCTTCACGAGATTCTACTGCGTCGATCGGGACTCCAGGGAGGAGTCCAGGGTCGGCCAAGCAGTGCTGCGCAACCTGTTCGCCTGAAGGTGGGCCTGGTGAGGAGGTAAGAGTTGCTTAATGTTGAGTTTATGTAATGCTTAATGTTGAGCCTCCCGTGGTTGTGCATGTGTGTACTGCTATGTATTCTTGTATTCATGAGCATGTGAATCCATGCCAGACCCCATGCTGGAGAAGGAACAAGTTACTTACCTGTAACTGTTGTTCTCCAGTATGGGTCTGGCATGGATTCACATGCGAACCCTCCCTCCTTCCCCTCTGCGGCTCTTCACTTGGTCTTACTGCCACTTTACATGCTACCAAATCTGAGGATGGCTGCCAGGGGAGGGGCTTGGGGAGAGGGCAGTCATTGGCTGTGGGCAGTATGACCCAGAGATCAGTGATTGGTTACTACTAAGAAAGACAGATCAGAAACTAAACTGATACTGATTTTTTTTCTTTACCGAGGATTCCCGGCCTGACAACGGGGAATATTCATGAGCATGTGAATCCATGCCAGACCCAGGCTGGAGAACACCAGTTACAGGTAAGTAACTTGTTCCTTTAAAGATGGAGAAAAATACAAGCACTTTTTCCGCTTGTCACATCCACTGGTTTACTGAAATCGGCTCACTAATCTCTCTTCATAACGCTGTTTTATTCAGTAACACTTTCAATTGGATCTAGAAGTGTAACATTAGCTGGAAATTAACTTGTAAAGCAGCCTTCCGGACACCACTGGACAATGCCAGATCTCTCTGCTCTGCACTCACAATTAGTAGAAGCTTAAACCAGCAGAGCAACAAAAAGAATATTTCAAAATGAATATTGGCTGTCATAGAAAAGATTGAATGAAGGCATTATGATTTTATTTTTTTTCTCCAAATGGTAGGGCATATGTGTTGTCTCGCAAATAGCTCCCACATATTTAGTGAAAAAGGTTTTGGAAGTAGCTAAAATCTAACTTGAATTTGAGAAGTAAAGAAGTAAAAATGAAATTGTCAGTTCTGAAAAGGATGGAAAGAGATGGTGAAAATGTTTTCACCTCTGGGCGAAATGGTGCTCATTCAGGAAGACCATACTCTTCACTTGCAAAAATGGCCTGATACCAGGACACCGCCGTTTACAAAAAAGCATTCGCCAACATGTGTTGGTCCGTTCTGAAAAATCTAACCGTAAGAGAAAGCATGTTTTATCAGATGCTTCCAATTGACTTGCACAACGGTGTATGGCTGAGTCGGAACACTGAACACGATGCAAGCCTGTCAGTTTCTTTTGCAAGTCTCTCGCTTGTCTGAATAATACTACAAAACCTGCAAAAAGCCAACATTTAATGAGCACTTGCAAATGTGAGGTGCAGTCAGTTATTCTTCTGAAAGTGAGTAGTTGAAAGGGTAACAAAAGCTTGCTTTCGCCAACAAAAGGTCGCATGTTCTCAGATCAGCAAAATGAAGGTGGGGGCCTCTTCTGAGAAAATCCTGCAAATGTATACAAATGTTTTCTTTTGATTTAAAAAAGCATGTTCTGACACCAAGGAGGACCAGTTATCCACAGGCTCCCAATGCAGTGCTTACTGATTCGGGAGGTCAGCACTTTTCGTGTTTCTCGTTATGTTTATCCTTTGATTCTAGGAGGGTTGTGAATGCTGCTGCTTCTAGGAGGGAAGTAGGGAGTAGACTTTTATATGTGGCTTCTGTGTTTGTGGTTCACCTTCTTTGTGTTCACCTTTCAGCCACTCAGAGTGCCATAAACAAAAGGAGGTCATAATAACACATTGCTAAGGTGGGTGTGTTTTCATTCAATGTTGCATCTACCACTGTCCATTATCCATCCATATATTCCTCTCAGCCCTGTTCCTTTAAAAGTTTCATACCTCTCTCGACCAGAATACGCGTACTCATTAATCTATCCTCATCACTCATCCACACATCCTTCCTCAGTCCCCATCCTTAGTCACTTTGTCAACAGTCCACACATTATTCTTGATTTAGCAACCCCTCCTGAACCCTCTCTCCACCTCTTTAGATTTCAACTCTGCATAGCCTCCATCTGTCTAAATGTGTCTGAATTCAGAAAATCTTTTCAATGGATTGCGTTCTCCTGCAGTTTCTTTATCTGATGACCCTTCCAGCATCAGCTGCTCAGAATCTTTTTCGACAAGGGGCATAGTGTGGCTTGACGTCTACTCCATCTTGACTTGGACGTGCTACTCCTCAACTCCAGACGGGACGCCGGCAGTACATATATTGCGTCAATACGTCCCCCATACCTCCGTTCCTTTTTTCCACATGCTCCAAACGCCGTTTTGGAACGCAATTCTCTTCAGTGAGATACATTTTTGTGCAATCGACACCGATATGTCAGACTCTACAGCCTCGGGTTTCGAGAGCTGTCAGGACTGTGGCTCAAAGATGTTCATCACGACCCACACAGTATTTGCGTGTGATGTCTCGGGAAGGAACACAGTGTGCAGCAGTGCAGTTACTTTCAACAAATGAACTCAAAGGCCATCAGGGAATGGTCGGCTACATTGGCGTTCTGGTGGCCTCCGTCAAAGTCTATCTGATCGACTGTCCTGTCATTGGGCTCTGACACTGAATGCCCTATGCCCAAGAAAGAGGACAGGTACCACAAAAAAAGCGAAGAAGCTCTTGCATTCCCGAAAAGAGCTGCATCATTCATCCTCCCTGTACTCCCACAAGAAGAAGAGATGACTCCCACGTAGACACAATTCTGGTTCAGCAGAGGAGTGGGGTAAGTCCACCCCCACTACAGGTGCCTCAAGAGAAGAGAGGGAGGTGTTAAAGAACCAGATGCTCCAACTCTTTCAAGAAGGCGTGACGGGTACGGCTCTAGTCTCGAAGCCACAGGCACCAGTTGTGCCATAAGATTCCAGCGCTGAGATCACCACATCCGGTCCTATGCCCTTGTCCTCAACTATCACAAGGCCAATAGTTGCGCTGATGACCCTCAAGTCATTGGCGTCAAGAGGTTTTTTTGAAGCGGGTCTGCCAAAGTCAGCACCAACGGTCGACCGCCCGTTGGTCCTGGAGTTGAGATCTGAGTTTTTTAGGTCGAACTTCGATGGTAAGAAGCCAATGAGCGGGGGAGTTGAGAAAGTGGACTAATTATCAGATCAGGCCGACTTCTTGGCACTAGCGGAAGGTCTGCAGGAGGCCAGTGTGCTTGACACCTCATCTCGACCTACAGCAGGAATCCCCTTACGGACACCCAATTTTCAGTAGTCGAAGACAGTGGAAAAGGTAGTCCTGGCTTTGGGGCTGGGTACACCGGTCAAGCCATTCATTACCTATGAGTTTATGGACATCCTAGATAAGGGCCCGCAGACAGAGAGAGCACTGCCCTTTTTAATGCAGCCAAATCTGACCCCATTGGTACATTGTGGCAAAAGCTGTGGACCCTGAACCTACTAAAAAATATAAACCAGCTCGGTGAGATTTGCCTTTTCTTTTGGTGCACCCTATCCCAGAACGGCTGGTGGTTCAAGCCGCAACAGCGAGTTCAGGGTTAGTCACATCCATGCACAGAGAGTTAAGAAAGACTTGAGCCCTAGTGAAAAAGGTCTTTGCGTCAGGGAGCATGGCTTTGAAGGGAATCCATGCCCGCTGTGCCTTTGCTGCCTCGAAAAGTGTAAATACTTAATAGAGATGGCTTTTTGGATGTGGTAAAAGATAGAAAGGAGGTGGCCTGTCAGGCCCTGCAGGCGAGTCTCGACACCGCTGGTTGCATATGCGGCCAGGCCATGCGAATGTCCACAGTACTGAGGACAGCATACCTTCACAGCTCAGGTTTTTCAGCCAATGTGAAAGCCAAGCTTTTGGATATGGCGTTTGACAGCAAGCACCTGTTTGTGCACAAAGCAGAAGAGTCACTAGAAAAAGTAAAAGTTGAAACTGACTGCAAAAGTCCTTCAGCTTTGCCTCTAGACACAGGGACTACAGGTGATACTTTCTTTTTGGAAGGAAAACACAGCTGCTGCAGGCTGAGCAGGGCCAGAGGGTGTTAAACGGCCAGCAGACTTCAGCAGCACAGGCGGCGGTGCCCGCTAAGCCGCTTTGAGTTATCCCCACACTTTTCACTGGTTGGGACAGGTGGAAGGAGGTAACCTCGGAAGCCTAGGCCTTGCAGCTCATCAGATGGGGGGGGGGGATACTGTCTGCCTTTTCTTAAAAAGGTTTCAGATATATCAGCCCCTTCTCCCCAGAAACTGGAGCAGGGGCTCAAGGAAGAACTGAGGGCCTGGTTATTAAAGGGTGCAGGGGAAGAGGTACCACCCCAGTAGAGACGATCAGGCTGGTATTTTCTCTACTTTTGTTAGTACCAAAGAAAGGAGGAGGACTCTGTCCCATACTGGACCTCACAGCCTTGAACAAGTCCCTGAGGAAGGACATGTTCAGGATGGTGACATTGAAGGAAATGTTGCAGTCTCTGCAGCTCCGGGACTGGTTGATGTTGCTGAATCTTCAAGATGCTTATTTTCACGTGCCAATCCATCGAAAGTAGAGGCTGTGTCTGAGGCTAGTCATTGGGGACACTAACTATCAGTTCAGAGTGCTCCATTTTTGGTTTAACCTCCGCACCCAGGGTTTTCACCAAGCTTATGGCAGTGGTGGCGGCGCACCTCGGGACATCCAGCGTCCACGTATTCCCTTACCTAGATGACTGGTTGATCCAAGGAAGGCCGCTGCAGCAGGTATCAACACAGCTCAAGGAAACCTGTTCTCTGCTTCGCATTTTGGGCTTCTGTCTGAACTTCCAGAAGTCCCATGTCACGCCAACACAGAACTCCAATTCATAGGAGGAGTCCTGGACACCCGGCGGGGAAGACTTTTCCTCCAAAGGAGAGGGCCACTAGTATCAAACAGATGGTCAGGCTTTTCCATAACTACGACAGTTTATCAGCGGCTTCCTTCCTCCACCTCTTGGGCCTCATGGCCTCCTGCATTTTTCTAGTGCCAGAGGCCAAAGTGTGGATGCAATCCCTTCAGTAGCTTTTGAAGGATCTATTGTCCCAGTACTTTGACAACATGGAAGACCTCCTCAAGGTGTTGAAGTTGGTGGCCAATGACCTCTCTTGGTGGGCCAGCAGGGATAGCATAATGGTGAGACAACCCTTTTGGCCACTGTTGCCCCCAGCTCAGATGTTGACAGAAGCGTACCTGAAGGGCTACGATGCTCACTGCAGGGTTCTGCAAGCAAACGGCCTTTGTTTCCCAGTGGATCACTGGTGGCACATAAACCGGCTGGAGTTGCGAGCGATCAGGCTAGCCCTAATGGTTTTTGCACCTTGCCTCAGGGGGAAATTAGTCTTGATTCCGATGGACAACACAGTGGCCATGCATTACCTCAACAAGCTAGGGGTGGGTGTGGTCCCTGCGCCTATGCAGGGAGGCCTTGCAACTGTGGTTCTGGTTGCTGGAGAACGAGATATCAGTTTCTGCAGCCCATTTGGCAGGAACAGAGAACGAGCTGGAAGACGCTCTAAGCAGGTAGAGCACAGTCTCACACTAGTTGGAAGTGTGCCCAGAAGTCCTGGAGGAGGGCCAACCCGAAGTGCAGGCAGTTCTGTTCAAGGAAATTCCCTGTGAGGTGTGCACTAGGAGATATGTTCCTGGTGGAGTGGGTGTTGGAGCTTCATTAAGTGTTCCCACCATTGGCAGTCATCCCATGGTTCACGGGCAGTTGAGGAGGTTGCAAGCTACCATGATCTTGATCTCCCCGGTTTGGGTGAGGTGAACGTGGTACTCTGTACTCCTGGAAATGGCCATCTGCCCACTGTGAAGGTATCATGAAGCAAGACATAGACACCAGACTTAAAGTTCAAACAAAAGATATGTATTAACTTAAATGTCAGGATGGTAGAAGGCCTAACTTGTCCTACCTGAGCGAAACTAAGGAAAGTCTGAGTCAAAGAGTTCAATTCAAAAGTCTGTCTGTGTCCAAAGCCTATGCTTGCCCTCACAACTAAAGCTAAAGAGTGTGTAGTGATGTCAATAACCAAAGAAACTGTGATCAACACAAAGTTCTAAGCTTCTTCCAGCTCTTTGCTTCCATTTCAGCTCCCGTGCCTCAAGTTCAAGAAAGTGCTACAAAAGTCTCAGAATTACCTTTTTCCTGTTCAAGGTAATACAGTTCCACACAAATCAAAAGAAAAGAGTCTTGAGGCTTCGTTCTTAAGACAATACTTGCAGTTCCTCAAGTCTCGGGGTTCCCTTCCCCAGGACTTTAGCTCATCCACTTGTGCTTGTTTCAGCATTTCACAATGCCTTTGGTTCTCACAGTTCAGGGCTCACTGGTCTAGGTGCGGTTTTCGGTCGACACAGTCCCCCCATCATAGGTCGCGCAACCAGGATCCCTAGGCTCTTCAGCCCACACAGGCTCTTCTTTGCCTGTCCCTGTGTTCAGGGCTAAGTTCACCAGCTCCTCTTTGTTTGTCTCTTGGCTTTATATGCAGGTTTACACTTTTCTGGCTTCTCCTAGTTAGCCTCTTGGCTCTGCCATAATGTGTCACACACTTCTTGCCAGTCTTTGGCCTTGCCACACTGCATTTGCTCATAAGTTTTACTTTGTGGTGGTCTTTCTCATGTCCCACCTTTCTATGACACTCTTTTGCGGTTTTTCATATGTTGTTTTCCTATGGGCATTTCCCCTTTTGGCTCTCCTCTGTTATTTGCTTTACCCATAAATGTTTCTCATTCCATATTTCATGAGCTTAATTGCAAGGTTTCATTCAGTTTGGTATTCAATGTGCATTTGTTAAGCTAAATTTCAAGTTCTCTTCAGTACGGTGTTCAATATGCATTCGATATGTTTAATTTCAAGTTTCTCTTTAGTTCAGTATTCCATATGCATGTATTACCTGCTAGGAATGCCTGGATTGTTGAGTGCCTCTCCCCAACACTCACTGGTCCTCGTCGCTGTTCCTCAGCAGCTCCTACTGCTTTTTTCCTCTTTGCAGGTCGGCGGGTCAACTTCTCAGAGCCCCTCTCTGCACACGCGTGCAGCTCTGCTGCCTCTGGACGCAGACAGCATCCTGCTTTCTCCCGCACACTCGCAGCTCTAGCTGCTGATTCCCCAACACGGAGGCTACCTCTCTGGGCTACTGGCCTTCATCCTGGCTCCTCCACAGGTCCCACCACGGCTGCCGCCTCCTGGAAAAAAGGTCCCCTGCTGGGATCTCCCCCACAGGCCTCACTGTTTATCCCCCAATGGCTCTTTATACACCTGCAACCGCTTAACAGGTTGCAAGTGTGGATCCTTAGTTAGGCTTGCCTGACCATGATTAAGGGGACATGCCTGACACTCACCGTACTCTGCAGGCATCTTCCTTGTTCCAGTACCAGAGTGGTAACATGAAGGTTTAGTGTTAATTACTCTGTCTCCTCTTCCTTGTCCCAGTACTTTCAACCCACATGCAATGCTCTTGAGCGCATGAGATATGATGATGGGACAGAAGAGGTACTTGAGGTTCTACTGGCTGTATGAAGGCCTTCTACTAGATTGTTGTATGAGTCCAGGTGGAGAAAGTGTAGGTTGTGGTGTAGGGAGTGCGGGGTATACCCTATCTCATGCCCAACCACCATAGTGATGGAATGTTTTCTATCTCTGGCCTCATCAGGCCTTCAGATAGGCATGATCAAAGGTTACTTGGCATCTTTGTCCATGTTGAAAAGGTCTCCGGGTCAGGGATCCTGCTTTACCATCCAGGCAATGACCCCATTTCTGAAGCTCCTTGCAAATAGGTTTCTGCCTACACCATTTGTAGTTCCGGATTGGGATCTAAATTTGGTGCTGAACTTTTTGGTGTTGAGCATTCTTCTTTTGTTAGGTTACACACCCTTACAGACTGCTTTTCGGCTGGCACTCGTGTCAGCAAATAGGCGAGCTTCAGGCTCTTTATTGCAGGCTGTCTTTTCTTCACTTTTTCACGGACAAGGCTTCACTTAATGTCCAACCTAAATTCCTTCCAAAGGTGGTATCAGTGTTTCATGTTTTTCAAAGCATTGAACAGCCGTTTTTTTTACCCTCCGCTCACCACTACAAGGATGAGGAAAGGCTGCACAGGCTGGACCCAAAGAGGGCGCTCAGCTACCATGTGGCCAGACGGCATACTTTAGACATGACAACCAACTTTGTGTGCCCTTCTCACTATCCCGGAAGGTCCTAGAAGTGTCTAAGCAGACAATTTCTCATTGGATAATTGTCTGCATTTCAGAATTCTACCAAAAAGCTGGGAAAGAATTGCCAACAGATATCGGAGCACATTCCACCAGGAGCGTGGTGACATCCAATGCATTGCAAGGGGGTGTGTGCCGGTGAGAGAGATTTGTCGGACAGCGACTTAGTCTTTGCTCCACACGTTCACAAAACACTGGCACTGACGCCCGATTTGGAAGAGCAGTGTTGCAGAACTTTCTCGTTTGATACGTTCATCCCGCCTTCTCACTGTACTGCTTTGGGAGTCTTATCTGATGAGGAATGTGCGGGAGAATTCAATCCATTGAAGAAGAAATTACATACCAGTAATGTTCTTTCTATGGATTCTTCTCCCACAGATTCATCACCCTCCCTACTTGCCATGCTATGAAAGTGGTCTTTTGCCATCTATAATTTGTTTTGCTGGTGAGAAGACCACTTATGTTTGTGATGTTTGGAATGAAAGACATGTTTCTGTGATTACCAAACATGTACTGTCAGCCTGTTGCTAACAGAAGTGACTTTTCCTCACAAAATAAACTACAACAGAAAAAAGTATTTGGGCTTTTGGTAAGTCTAATCCTTTAGGGGGAGAAAGGCAGGGAACTGAGGTAAGGGGGCGTAGTGACGCAATATATGGACTGCCAACGTCCCATCCAAAGTCAATTTTTCATTATATGTTCATGTCACTCGGTGAGTTTGCAAGACACTTTTCAATTTGATATACATAGCAGCGATAATTCCAAGACACACATGATAATTTATCAAGGCACCTCTAGTTGAATGAAATGAGACGGAAACCAATCACAATAAACAAAATAAGGGATTTAGGGGAAGTCATTTCAGCAATGTCAGAATTGCCATTAAGGTCAGACAATTGGGTTTTTCACATTGAGTTGTCCTTCAAATTTCAAAATGTTTTGCAAAGTTGGGTGAACTTTCTTCCAAAATGCCAGAACGAATCTACAACCAAAGTTTAAAGTCTGCCTGATTTATTGCTCACCACTTGGAGAGCAGAGTAAGAACAAAATGATCTTGCCTTTAAAACCATTTGCAGATTCCAGATGCAGGTTGATCTAGTGGTTAGTATTCCAAACTGTGGAACAGCAGAAAAGGAATCCTTCCCGGAGAATGACATCAGTGATTTTTATATTTTGTATTGAAGGTGGGATAAATACAAACAGTTTTCCCACTTGTGACATCAACGGAGGCATGTTTGGAATCCACTTTTCAGAAGGTGTAAATGTGTTGTGGTTTAGGATCTTTAGAAGACCAACAAAGATTCTGTGCACACAGGATAAATCTGGAAATGCGTTTTGGAGTAAGCTAAGTACAGATCAGAATAAAAAAAATATGGTTTGAGTTAAGATAGCAACCCCAGAGATTTTGGTAGATTGTATGAAATTATTTTACCCAAATCTCAGAAGAATAATGCATGTTTAAACCCCTTTCCCAGCTTTTAATGCTCGGGGAATGGTTTACAGAAACACAATTTTTCGATATAAGTAGCTCATAGAATTTAGCATCTTTTGTTGAGTTATTGTTAAGATACCGGGAAGCAACACTAGACAAGGTAATTTGTGCAAGTTTAGGCAAAGCAGACATTATAGCATTTGTAACTTTCCTGTAATTATCAAAATCCAAATCCTCCAGTTTAAAGATGTAAGCCAGTGTATGAAAAGGAATCAGAGTATTACAATAAAGGTTATGATGCATATAAGAGATACCCTTGCCATGCCATCTGTGGATTAAATGAGGACTTAATTTGATGGCAATATCTTTATTAAACCATATACAAATATTATTGATCAGAGTTAGGGTGTGAGAAGAACCAATAAGGTCTTTCGAAAGAGATTTTTTGAAAACAAAGTGTTGACAATAATTCTGTGCTGGGCTGGAAGGACATAAACAAAAATACTAAAATGTGAAATGGAGCAATCAAGTACAACTTGATTTTACAGCAAGTAGGATGGTCTCCCCCGGTTTGCATGTACCAAAGCCTTTCAATCTCCAACATGATTTTCAGAATTATCTTTATAATTATTATAAGTGCCTAGCCACTGGTTTTTCCTTGGTGCACTTAATTTGTATTTATATGTATTCACGCATTGAAAATGAATTGTTAAAATTCTTCGGTTATTTTTCACTTGTTACACTTTCTTTCATTAACTCACTAATATATTACGTGGTTCAAATATTGATGTTTTTAATACAAATACGAAATAAAAATACTTTAACGAAAAGAAAAAGTAATGTCAAAAGGGATCCTAATCTAATGTTCCTCTTTTTGATGTAGTGGCAGCAGGAGGAGAGTGAGACGAACCAGAAAGCCATTGAGTGCCTCCTCCTGGAATGGCATCATTGTGGTAAGCAATATTTGTCACCAAGTTGGGGGAACAGCTTTAGTTTCCCATCTGTCATTGCATGGCTATAGTCTTCAAGAACAATCTGTGGTATACAGTGTCTTCCTTGGCATGTGAACATGGGGAAAAATGGGCCTGTGTAGGTTTCCACAGGAAACATGGACAATACAGCTGTTATTAGGTGCTAAAAAAGGTAGGCATTTTGTGCAAGTCCAGCAGACTTGGTCTTTTTTCTGTATTACTTCTTGTTGTGAGTTCTTTTTTATTGCTGTTTCAAAGGAGACTGTATCACCCGGCTCCCCTGTGTTGGTAGAATACGCTACTGCTTCAGGAGGTAAGATGTAGACTAGAATTTTCAAAGCAACGTTAAATTCTGTGCAGTTTGTTGCCGGTTCAAGTAGGTACCACATTCATCTTCCAGCGTCCATAGCAGCACCAGGATAAACCAAGTATGGAATGCCTTACTGTCCTCTGCACAGTACTTAAAGAGAAAAGAGGATCCAAACTGGAAACCTCCCGCCTCCAGCACACCTTTATAATGCGTCAAACAGGCGCCTTAGAATTAATTCATAGAGGTTTTTGTTGTCAGTCCAAATTCAAGAAGAATAAAAGACAAGCAAAATTCGAATCACAATTAGAAATGCAGTCAGTTCTTTGGGTGTAAAAAACAAATATTCTTTAATTCCAAACGCAGAAGCCAGAAAGGATTTAGTTCAATGAGGACGGCTGATGCGTTTCGAGAAGTCTCTTCTCTTCTTCAAAAGCCAAAGATCATATAAAAGAACTAAATGAAAACAGTGCAGAGAAAATAAGTCAGTCTAATTGCTACTGAATAGTTTCCACAATGTACTACGTATTTACAGACAAAATGGTGTATTTCTGACAATGAAATCACAAGAACAATCTCTCAGTGGTTACATTAACTTAAGAAACCGTAGTATAAATGGGGTTCCACAATTTGTAATGGGATTATATCCAAAGCCACAGACAACCAATCAACAGATGGCCAATTTGTCCAAAATTCAGACAGATAGCTAGGTAAAATAAGGTGGGCAATGAGTGTTGACAAAAAGAGGCGAAAATTATGCTCACCATGAAAAAAGGAATCTTATTAGGTTATAGCGTATGGAAGTCGCTCTGGGAAACGGAGCATATAGCTGAATGCTGAGTTATAAAACAAGCCGGCACAGAAGCGGGATACCAGTGTGCTGCAAATAAAAAAAAGTACGGGAAATCAGGGTCTAGTGGGTGAGAAAGAGTGTAACCAATATGACAATGAGAAAGATGTAACCAATTCGCAGGAAATAACTCACACTGGCCGGGGGAGTATTTGTGAAAGTGCATTCAAGTTCTATCGAGTGGATGCTGGTTATGGTAAACGATCACTTTTCTCACACGGAGGCGCCGGATGCGGCGTGCAATCTGAAATCTGTCCAATTGCTGCGAGTGTGTGACACACGGTCACTATGAGAATGCCTACTCGGGCATGTTCTCAGGATCTACGGGAAATCCGAAAAATCCTGAGCGTTAGACTATAAAACCCATAATATGGGGAAACATAAAACAGTTGATCCCCTGAACGGGAATGGTGTGGAAAAGTGAGAACTTGCTTACGCGAGCGCGTGATTCAATATCCAGTTACAGCGATAATAATCAGTGCGCAGTGAAAATCCAGCACGTCTCGCACTTCACAATGAAGGGTATGCGAATGTAGATGGAGGTGGTTGCTAGGTGAGGGACGCTACCAGAGAAGCGGAGGGCCCTCTCGCATGCGTTCATGTGCAGCGTGGTTCATCGAAACAGACGACGGACTTACGTTGTGATTCTAATGGAATGAAACGCTTAACAAAGCTGGTGCAAAGCGGTGTCCATTTTGGAATGTATAACCTGTGTGGAAAAAAGCCTGAAAATCTACATAAAGGTGATCAAATTAGGGTCGCATGGTAGATAAGATCATGTGGTAGATAAGATCATATCGTTTAAGTCGAGGTTGGTTGGCTATGGATTTACAAAATGTACAAATAATATCACAGAACTGTATTTGCTAGAGAAAACAATAATCAATGACTTACATTCAGTCTATCAATTGATATCTGTAAAGTAATGTAGTAAACATTGTATCCTAGCATTCGTAGGCAGTAATGTACAATTACTCCTTATCTATAGATTGATAATGAGTTGACAATACATTTGGAGAGGCCAAATAGAGTGAGAGAGAAGAAATGGGTTATAGAGTGCCTTTTTAGATAGAGCATTTCAATGAAAATTCATCATTAAGTCCCCTAGGGAGCAGTATGTATCCAATATTTCTCTCTACGAGAGAGTATTGTTTGATAGTCGCCACCTCTATGGGGTTTTCTGACTACTTCTAGGACTTGGAATTTAATTTGTGCCACAGAGTAGTTGTTCTCCATGAAGTGTCTCGAGAGGGGTGACTTGGTGTTGTTGCACCTGATGTTAGATTTGTGCTCTGTCAGTCTTTCTTTCACTGATCTCGTTGTCTGCCCCACATAGTTTGCCACAAGGGCATTTGATCGCATAGATCACTCCAGTGAAACAGGTAGCATAATGTCGTCGTTTGATCTTTTTGCCTGTACATGGATGTACAATGGTGTCGCCTTTGGTGACATTGTTGCAGTGTGAGCAGCAAAGACACAGAAAAGTTCTAATTTCTTTGTTTGTAGAACCATTTGTTTGTCTTTGGGTGGTCTTGCTGCTCTGATGAGTTTGTCTCTAAGGTTCCTGCCACGTCTGAAAGCAATCATAGGGGCTTTAGGGAATAGTTCCTTAAGTGTCTGGTCATTATGAAGGATGTTCCAGTGTTTTCTGATAGTTCTTCCTATTTGGAAACTCTTTCTTGAATACTTGGTGATGTGAAGAAGTGGTGTTTCCTTGGTGTTGCTTCTGGGGACGAGAAGATGTTCTTTGCTGATAAGTTCTGATCTTTCCTTGGTATCTTTAAGGATGGGACTTGGGTAACCTCTAGCTTCAAACTTCTCAAACAATTTGATGCTTTCTGTGTCGAGACCTGCTTGATCTGAAATTATGCGTTTCAGTCTCAATATTTGACTGTACGGTAAGCTTTTAAGCATAGATTTCGGATGATGGCTTGTAAAGTGTAGCAGGTTGTTTGCATCCGTTGGTTTGTGGTAGACT
Organism: Ambystoma mexicanum; assembly: GCF_040938575.1. Classification (NCBI taxonomy): domain Eukaryota; kingdom Metazoa; phylum Chordata; class Amphibia; order Caudata; family Ambystomatidae; genus Ambystoma; species Ambystoma mexicanum. The sequence continues at coordinate 911,761,613 of NC_090923.1, read as the reverse complement.
GTGGTGCTAATGCGATTTTCTTTAATTTCCATGTCTACATCCAGAAAATGTAGGTGTGGTGTGCCGATCTCCATGGTAAATTTAATATTATCATGGATGGTGTTCATGTAGTTGAAAAAGGAATCCAATTCTTCACAAGTCCCACACCAAATACCAAAAATGTCATCAATGTATCGTTTCCACATAAGGATCTTGTATGACCATTCAGGGTGATCCAGTACATGTTGATGTTCCAGATTGTACATGAATGCGTTGGCGTATACTGGGGCCATAGATGAGCCCATAGAGGTGCCGTTGGTTTGTAGGTAGAATTTACCTAGAAATCTGAAATAACTGTTGAAGAGTATAATGTCCAGAAATTTCAAAATCAAATCCGCACAATACTTGGCTTCCTCAAAAGAGGTGGAAATGTGACTAAAGTAGTGGAACTGTGACTTGTGCTAAGGGGACAGAGAGGCAAGCTGGCACACTAGCAAGTGGGTGGGACTTGCAAAAGGGCATCATCCTGAATTGTTTTTCATATTGTTCTCTTTTCTCAAAGCAGATTTCCGTTTAGATCTAACTGCTACTTAGGCTTTTTGGGGTTTTGCTCTTGTAGACTTTAGGTATTCTAAGCATAAAATATGCTGGCAGTTGACCATGTTCAGCGGATGTGGGTTTGTCTGTGTGTCGCGGGGGAGTTATGTGTGTGTGTGTCCATGTGTGTTCTATTGCCCTAGCAGCAGAGACCAAATAAAGAGGCATCACCACTCTTGCCCATTCCTCCTCTTCCCTCAAGCGCCACCATTCGGGGCATCTCATTGAATCTGAAGAGGTACCGCAGCACGTTCAGGTGAGTGCACAGCCGAACATCTCCACCTCTTCCTTAACACTAGATGAGTGTCAAGCATTTAGATTAGCTATAATGAAGGTTTCTGACCATGCCTTAGAGGCTGTGAAGGCTTCTGTACCTTTTGTTCCCCTTAAGGATGGATCTAGCCACTCCCACATTCTGGCAAGCTCAGAACCTGGCAAGAAGTCTGAAGAGCTGATTCCACAAGTGTCTTTTTCAGCCCTGTTGTCCTCAATGCCAGTGCCAGAGTGCATGATCCTGATTCACTCTGTAGTGGTACCGTCTGAGCCAATGGCTAGACTTGGGGGCTGTTCCATTGGCGCTGGGCTTAACCCCCGATTTTACAAGGATGTTAGGGTGACCCATTTGAAAGGTTTCCAAGACATTTTTTAAATGGAGCTGGAAGAGGATGAAGGAAATGCCTGGAGGCATGCAAACTTTTGCGAGACGTAGCTCCAGATGAGTGGCAAGATGAATTACTCTGTCCACTCGGAAGAGTCTCTACTGCAATTGCAGAGTGATCTTCAGGACACAAATGGGTTGGACAGTTCTCCAAGGTCAGAGATTGGGGAAGATCCCATCTCTGAGTACTGTTATGATGTTGGCTCCTTCAGACCGGTTATAGTCCGAGATGTTAAAACCAGTTTCTGAGAAGGTGCCTGCCCACACTATTACTAACATCCTATAGCCTAATATTCCAAAGTGCTTGGTGTTGACCTTTAGCGGCTTCTATGCCTACAGTAAGCAAGGACGTAGCAAAAAAACAGAGCAGGGCCTCTTTCTAACATCTCACTTTTCTCCAGAAAGTTTTGTTCTACAAGCGGCCCCAGTTGGAATTAAATCTACAGCTTTCTCTACTGTTCCTCCAAACAGGTAGCCAAAGAAAGTGGACCTGTGGGACCAAAGAGTTATTGCTTTATGTAGTCTGGCACTGAGTATACAATCCGTTGTGCAGTCAGCCCCTCTACTTGCAAGCCCTGTGGGAGGCAGCAGAGATAGCAGGAAACCATCTACCACTAGATATGCAGTGCTCCTTCAAACATTTATTCCACTGACATATTGGTCACGCTATGGGCTGCTTTCAGGCGCCATTCTTATTGCAGAATAGAGCATTTTATCAAAGATGTGCAGGTCAAGCTGCTGGATGCAGTTTCATGGGTGTAACATATTTGCCACAAGCCAGTCGAGAGCCAAGCTGCAAAATCTTTGTGTCTTTTGACATATTCATCTTCCTTCCTTGCCTTTATGAATAATACAGCAAGGATGTTAAGTTTAATCACAGTTATTTCTCAAAAAAGAAATGTATTGTGTCGCTACAGAACGGCTTCTGTAGACAGAGATGATAACACTCTCAGCAATTGTTGAAAATCAATGATGCTGTAGGCCCCTGCTCGGAGTCGCTTATCACTTGATGTGCGTTGCACTCTGCAGTAAAACTGAGAATGGGCACGTGTGGCTGGCTGACATACCCCAGAGCAGATGTGAAGTCGAGGTGAGAGTTTGCGTGCTGCAGCATACTGGGACCTTCTGTGCGGTCTCCCTCCTGTCACCTCACCCTGGCACCGTGCACAAATATCTCAGAAATGGTGCATCCTAGGGTCTTGAAACATGGTTTTCAAGGTCCCATTTAGTTTTGTTCCTCGCGTCGTCAATTTCAGACAACCATCTCAATTGTGACAGTGCTGAAGTCCAGGCAAAAGGGTGGGGTGTTGAAATGTCATGTAGCCAGCAAAGTCTAGAAGGTCCTACGGGTAACTACGCAACATTTAGTGCAAATTGGTGGAACGTTGTGCAATTGTATGATGAAGAAACTAACAGATTTTCTGCTTCATATATTTGGGGAGATTTCCAGATGTCTGTGGCTCTATTTCACACAAATGGAGTGAATACTCTCAGCAAATAGGAAACGATGATAGTATCTTTTGAAGCAAAGTTCCACAATCACTGTATAGAAACATAAACCTGTTGAGATAATCTTGTGAACAGTGTATATATGTATATAATTGATATAAATTGACTATTTTTGAGTGCTATACAATCATTCTTCATGATGGTGTTGGATAAACTTTAAAACTCAACATTGTATTATCCTATTGATGGGATGATTGTATCAGATGAGGATGTATAATGATTTTTGTTAGCTCCTTGTTGGATGTGATGTTTGATAAACAGTTTTAAAAATCGCCTGTAGGTAAACTTCCACTGACCGTTAGGCGGTGGCTCTGTGGCATGTGTGACTCTGCTCAAATGGCTTATTCAACTTCCAAAAAAGACATTAAAAGGGATTTTATAACTATAAACACCATCATGGATTTCAGTGACTTAAAATGAGTTGAAAATCGAAGACACAGCCTTAAAGCAACCATGGGCAAATACCTGTTTTTGATTATTATTGAATAAAGCAATTAAGTATAAAGAGCTGATAAGAGGCAGCAGTAGTGGATCCCTTTTACTGAGGCTGCCCAGTAGCGAAGAACTGAAATATTAGGTACAATAAGAATCCATTATTTGCGCCAATATAACTATGTTTTAATGTCAAAGTACAATGTTGAAAAGAAAAAATAGTCAATTGCCTGATGTAACACAATCAATTTTACTTTGGAATCCACTTTTGGTTAGCCATATGTTTGACATCCTTCACTTTTGGTTAATCATTAATGTAACATCCTCAATCATTCATCAATGTAACATCCTCAACATGTGTTTCCCCGCACTTCTTCATGCGGTTCATTAGGAGGAATAATGCTAGTCTGAAAATTAAAAGAAAAAATGCAAAATGGTATTGTTGTGTGTGGCACTACAATTAACAATTGCACTTTGTTACTTTTTCCGTATTTGATGCTTTGGACCCTACAGATTGTGGATCGAGGATGCCTCATGCCCTTCTCTCCCGAAAACACTTGAGTTATAGGAAATATATCATCTCTTGCTGAAGGGAGCAGTAGTGCTTGTTCCAGTAAGAGGAAGTCTGGAAAGACTAGTAGTCCCATTTCAAATGGATTGTGTCCTCCCACGTATACCTCCTCTTTGATATTCAACGTTTAGCTTCAGCTGCTTTAGAAAATCAGAAAATAATTTTCGGCAGAGGGCGCTGTGCGTCAATGTAGTAGACTCAATGTGCCTCGAGGGCCTCTGTCTCAAGGGTGATTTAATCGAAGGTATATATAGCACGCACAGCGCCCGTTGGCTAAATTTCAGTTTTTCTGAGTAAGCTTATGCTTAGAGAAACTACGACGCGCTTCCATTTTTCAATGCACATAGTCTTCTTCCTCAACACCTACTACCCCGAAGACCGGGTTCAAGAAGTGTCAGGACTGTGGCTCCAAGATGTCAATAACTGACCCACATCAAGTATGTTTGTGGTGTCTTGGTGTGGAGCACGAGACCTTGACTTGCTCCAAATGCCAGTAGATGACCGGAAAGGCCCTGAAGGAGCGAAAGGGAAATTGGCGGTAGGTAGAAACCCCCAGAAATTCCCATCGACTACCTTGTCTAACAAACCTTCTTCGGACGAGCCAAGAGGGGACTCTCCTTGAAGAAAGAAGGTAAAAAGGTCCAGGTCGAGGAGAAGCTCCCACCTCATTGTGGTTCAGGAAGTCAAAGAGGCGCACCACAGGTCGCCCTCTTCGACTTCGTTGTCTGCCACCTCCCCTGAGAGGGCTATATCTTCTCAGTCAAAGGTCTCCACTCCTGATGAATGGGAAGCATTTAGGATAGAAATGCTAAAGATATTTGAGAACCAAAAACCCTTGACAAGCCATGCTCCTACCGTGCCTCCTAAAGCCGGTAAGGAAAGGGCTCAAGCTAAATCCTGCGCGCCCTCAAGCCCGTGACAAAGGCCAACCTCATAGATGGCCTTCGAAGCCTCGACACAATGATAAATCATTGAAGGATCCTTCGAGCCGTAAGTTGAAGCATAAATTGAGATTTAGGTCGTCGACACCATCAACGCCTTCGATGCTGCATGCACCTTAGACGCCGGCTTTGCCCTCGGCATCAGCGACGCCGGCTGCGCCCTCGACGCCAGCTGCGCCATTGACACCAGCCACGCCATTTATACCAACGGCTCCTTCGACACCATCGAAGCAGAAAACGACTTCAGTAAAAATATCGACGACTCCTCGAGCGTCGAGTTCAAAATTTCTGAAACCGTCAATGCCCATTCCAGATAAGACTTATATTCCTTTGCCAACCAAGGATTATTTCAAATCACTAACCTCAATTTATAAAGAAAATGAGCCGTTAGATAACGATGTGCCATTTGGAAACACCTCAGAACCTTTCACTTTGCTTCTGCTGTCTCCACTCCTCTCTCCTGCTGACCACCTAGCTGTAACCGGATCTCCAGTGGATTACCTGGACACCCTCTGATCTTGGGCCCAAGTCCCTCCCCCGCCAGCTTTCACACCTGCACTGCCTGCCTGGCAACCCCCGTACTTGGGGACTATTTCTGTATCCCAACAATACCCCTACCAGCACTTGATGTCTGCACTTACATTGCACTTGACACTTGTTGACCGTTACTTTACTAATTGTTATTATCTAATCCCATGTACTGCACTGTCCCTTCCCCCATCCCACGCACTTTCTCGATCTGAATGCCGCCTGGCCTAGTAGGATCGTTGTCTGTCCTCCCTCTGTTTCTCCCTCCCTTGCCTCGTCGTGCCTTGAAACACTTGTGTATAGGCGCGTTATAAATGCCACATCATATATCATATCATATAATATTAAATCAGCCTCCCTCCGCCTGGCTTGGACCAATTTTAATTTACTTTAACACAAACTTGCTTTGACCCAAATCTCTCAGCTGATCTCCCTCGTTCTGGCTTGGACCAACTTCTACTTTGTCATCAACTTTCTTTACTCTATTAACATTGAAGACTTTCGATTGTGCACAGGATTTTGCTTGACCTGTTGCAGGACCACTTTGCTTCACAATCCTTTGTCACTCTTTCACTCTTGCCACCTCTCAGTTTGATACATAGATCTTTGAATGAGCACGCACTCGCTGCCGGACCACTCTGGCTAAGATATCGAATCTTGGTTTCAAAAGTTCAAGCATTCACTAGCAGGGTAGTTTTACTCAGGCTTCCTTCAGTAGGACAGAAGCCTGTCTTGGTTTCAACAGTACACTTTAGGCACCTTCCATCACAACGCCCCTTTCTCTGGGAGTCTCCCTTCTTATTTGTCAGAGATAAAGCTACTTTATCTTCGCCGGACCACTCTGTTGCTTCACAACATTTTATACACTGGATTCTTTCTCTGACGCTGCCTCCTAGAACTACACGTTCCACAATACAACAGTCACTTGTGGTGCCAGCCTTGTTGTTTGTGAGAATCCTAAGAAGCCAAGACACGGGAGATATCCTCTCGTACTGTGAACTTTGTGGAGAGCCAGTTGAGGAGAAACTTCTTGGCGTTGCAAATACTGTGACAGTCATTCCCTCTGGCGTTGCCAGAGGGGAAGAGAAAATATTATCCTTGGCCAAGTTGAAGGACAAAAGACTGACCTAGCGTCTGGCAGGAGAGTATACCAGACAGGTTGATAGTGATCAGAAGCTGGTAAACTGTATATTGGAATACTGTGAACATTGTAACCACGGGAAGAGTCATCCCGCCTGGTACTGTTCGTAAGAATCATGAGAAGCCAAGAGAGGAAGGGTGTCCTCTTGGTGCTGTGAACACTGTAACCAGAGGAAGGGGCTAATTCTTGTGTAGGAATTTTGCACGAGAACTCGCTAGTTGTCTTGACCTTCCTTCTATTAAGCTTTGTCTTTGCCTTAGATCAGGGCCTCCGGTGCCGGCCTTGTTGTTTGTGAGAAGCCTAAGAAGCCAAGACACAGGAGGTATCCTCTTGGTACTGTGAACTTTGTGGAGAGCCAGGAGAGGAGAAACTTCTTGGCATTGCAAATACTTTGACAGAGTAATACCCTCTGTCGTTGCCTTGAGATCTTTTTATTGGAACTTTGAACTTTTAATTTCTTTGAACCTGGAACTTTATGTTGGCCTTTTTGAGGAGAACCGAAACCTGGATAAGGGAGACATTCTTGCAGGTGAGGTTCCCACGCACAATTGGACATTGTCCAGAGGAAGGGAGTCATTCCTGTGGAACAGGGAGTCCCTTTACCCTTTATTAGTTACAAGTGTGAGGGTTTGAAATAGGTGTTTTTACACAGTATGGTGGGCTATTTTGCTTTCGACTGGGCAGCCTGACAGTCCTTAGTCTTTTAGTTGAGGTAGGGCAACCCCTCTTAGTCATAGGGGCAGGTAGGGTTTTTCCTTATTTCATTTTTAAACAAAGTTTATACCAACAAATATGCCCCTCCTGTGTCCGCATCGTACTTCTTTTTTATTTGTATCAGCTGAATTTAATCAACCTTTCAAATATATAACAATTCATTAATCTAGTACAAACAGAAAAATATCACAATACTAAAACATCAAAAGTAAAACATAAAACGTACAAAGGTCATAAAAACATAAAAAAATAAAAACAAATGAGATTAATAACTCTCCTAATAAACTAGGAACAAAAAGGAAAATTGCATATTAGACATAAGAGTCATCTTTTTAAACTATAACAATTTTAACAGTCTGATGGTTCTAATTTCAAACATTTCAGATAATTGACAGTGGTAATTTGTAGTGCTGTGTGAGACGAATTTAGGATAATGGACCAAAAATGTACTGGATCCAAATTGCCTAGATGTTTACAGTATCTTGAGAAGTGTATTTCTCTTTTTGCACGTAGTGCTACACATTCAGTTATCAAGTGGACCAAAGTTTCATGTACATCACATTTCATACAGAATCGACAACAATTACTGTTTAGCGGAATAATCTTGCGTCTTGCTTGTATGTCCCTAGCAATCCATAGATTAAACCTCAGTCGAAGAACGCCAAGACGATATTTTGGGGAAGGTGATTGCACCAGGTATGGTGCTAAGGTGCAGATTTTTTTCAGTGGAAACCTAAGCCCATCACCATCTTTATATTGGAAACAAAGATCTCTAGTGACAATCCAGTCTGCTTGGTAAATTTGTGACTTGGCTTTATCTGGGTTCGTAAGTAAGGCATCAATAGACACCTCTACATAAGCCAAGATGCAATATGCTTTTGACAACCAAGCGTACATAAAGACATGTTTGACAGAGAACGTATATTGGGACAATATCTTCAGAATCGGATATTGGTCGAGAGTAAACATTTCCTTAGAAGAGCACAAACTCACCAGTTATAAAGTGCTTGTAGCGAAACCAGCCCCAACTCGTATCTGATCCAGGCACAGGGGGTACATTGGGGCAGGTGTAGTACATGCCTCCAAAATGTAGCCTCCCATTGAACAAATTGGGGGGAGAGATCTTCATAGATGGTTTCCAACCCATATAGTAAAGTGGGCACTATTTTCATGTTCCAAAAGTGCAACACGGGACTAACAGAGAATTTGCCATATTTAAACAAAAGGCTGGAAGCCTGAGATATTGCTGTGGCTAATTTGGCATTCAGGCACATAACATGGCCTCTTGTGTGTAACTTGCCTTCGAAAATCATCCCAAGATAAGTATATTGGGGAACTACAATCAAGGGAATGTGATTAATAGTCCATAGCTGGGTCAGAGGTCTAGATTTTCTTGGTGAAAACACAATCTGAGTTTTTGCGTAATTTATCTTTAGTTCATTGTGTTGTATATAATCATGAAAAGCGTTCAAAAGGTTTTGTAAGCCAGATTGAGTTTTGGAGATGAGAACTAAGTCATCTGCGTACATTAGGGCTTTGATAGGATGATTGTTAAATTTGGGAGAATCCGAGATGATATTTTCGAAGGGAAATTTTACATCTTGAATAAAGTTATTGAATATAGCCGAGGCTAGGAGGTAACCTCGTTTTAATCCTCGTGCCGTATGGATACTTGGAGACAATCGACCGTCCAGAGAAAGACGAATTTGAATGGAGGTGTCTGAATTTAGAACACATATTATGTCATATATTGTTGAGGGACAGTGATCTCGCTGTAATTTCAAGAATAGAATTGGCCTGCTAACAGAATCGAATGCAGCATGAAGGTCCACAAATGCAAAGAAAACTTGCTGTTTTGATTAATGACATTGTGCTTTAAGTGCATTCAAACAATATAAATTGATGCTAGTGCCCAAGCCAGGCACAAATCCTGTCTACTGGGAGTCACGAAGAAGAGAATTAGAAGTCCATTTATTGAAATCACACAGGATTGATTTACAGAAAAGCTTACCTGAGGCATCTAGCAAAGCAATGGGGCGGTAGTTTGATGGTAAACTACGGTCGTCCTTTTTAAAAATGGGGATGATTATTGATGTTTTCCACGATGGAGGAATTGAACGAGATCTTAGGATGTCGCGGAAAATAATGTTTAGAATAGACGCCCATTCAAAAGGGTGTGTCTTGAAGATCATGTTCGAAAGTCCATCGGGACCCGCTGCCCTCGATGAGCTTGCTTTTATGATTTGATCCTGGATCAATGGGATCGAGAAATCAACTAGCCATGAGGATGTAGACTTCAATTCATATTTATGCTTAGTAAATTCTGCATCAGCATATAGTGTGGAGATGTGACTCAACCAGCATAGTTCTGATACACCATTGATCTGGGAAACACCCTGAGTGTTGGATGTGTGGTCATGAAGTAATTGCCACATGCTTCCCGAATTTTTATTGGCCATGGCCCTTGACATTGTTTCGCTGTCACCTTGGACAAGAAGGGCCTTTCTACTTCTGAGCCAGTTCTTGTATCTACATATGGCAGTATTGAGGTCATGCCAACATGTGGAAGATTTGGTTGATAGAATAACCTTCAACGTCCTCCTATAGTCAGCTCGAACGACTTGCACTTCAGGATCGAAGGAGTGTTTATGATTAACTCTCGATCGAATCGGTATAGTTAAGGTATTAGCAAAAGGGCGCAAGAGATCTGAATAATGTGCTATATTGCCCAATTGTGTGTTGTGTTCAATAATACTTCTAAAAGACGATAGAGATCATACATTCCAACGCACATGTGATCTTGCTGGATTGATAAGTTCAGGGGTGAAATACAGGTCTTTCCCCTGTGAAAAGTTCCACTCAATGCCCGTGGACAACAATATATGGTCACTATGTGCTTGGTTAGTGATGGTCAATTTTTGAACATTCTGGAATAGCCTGGCATGTACATAGATGCAGTCAATGGTACTCAAACTTGTTCCTCGGTTCCAAGTGTGTTGATGGAGGTAAGTCACCCGGAACTGAGCCGTTAACCATGTAGAAGTTACGCTGCTTCATAAATGAAGACCACATACAGGTTGCTTGATTTGACCGTTCCCACTTCCAACAATCAAGATTCAATAAACTTAATAATAAAAAAAAAAAAATGTATATCATCTAGGACAATTGTGTGTGTTATACATGGAGTCAACAGCACCATATCGGAACCAGAGCAAGATCAAAGACATCCCATATTGGTGGAGTCAGTAACCAGGTTTCTTGCAGAGCTATAATATGGTAGAACTTAGAACATTTCTGCATGGACATTGCCTCGGGTGTTCCAACAGGCAATTTTCAAGATCGATGAACTTTCAGGGATTGGTGGTTAAGCGGGCTGAAAGGAAGACATCGGAGGGTATCTTTCACTCCTGTTATATGTTAGATTTGGATTTGCAAAATTGCGTCTTGTCCGTTGAAAACTCAGGATCTTTTCCAAAAGATAACCCATGTCAAAAAGTTGTATTTTGCAGCGCAATATTGTGTTCTAAACTACACCAGAAGAAATCCAAAGTCTAACCACAGATGAACTAGTATTGGAAATAAATTCAATTTGATCTAGGTCATGGGTGGAGCTATCATGTAGGTCCTCTATATCACCAAAGATGTTCAAGACACTGGAACGATTTAAATCGTACATCAGGAAATTCCCATCTCGACACTTGAGAATGAAAGTGAAAATTGGAACGTGGAGTTAGATGTTTGGAAGGGGTCTTGAAGGAAGAGTTTAACGGGGACCGCTTTAGGGAAGAAGAGACTGGATTTGCCCTAATACAAGAGCGCAATACATTTTCTTCTTCTTGCATCGAAGGCACAGGGTTAGAAACAGAAACATGGGGCTTTCAAAAGACCAGAAGTTGAATGTGAGGTCAAGGAGGATGTGGCATGTGTCTGTGCAACCGAGCCACAAGCGGAGCTCGAAGAGCCCAGGCGCAGAGCTAGATAGGCGTCAACACTGGCTTTAAGTTCAGAGATTGCAGAGTCAGGAAAGGAACTTTCACGCGCTGCAGGTACTACAGGTGGAAGTTGGAACGAGACCGTTTTTTTGCTTGAGGCAACCTCACTAACAATTTGCTGAGGTGGCTCGGTCTGTTCAATCGACTGAACTAGTTGGCTTAATGGAGAGAGGGAAAGGGACTGACTTGCATATTGTGGAAGTGAGACTCAAGTAGGTAGAACCAAAGCCAGAGTGTCAGGAGCAGTTTTAGATGCTTGAGGTTGAACTGGAGGCTTGGATTTAGCTTGAGTTGGGTTAGGGTTGGAAGAATTACCCAACGCTTTGAAAAAAGCCATGAGTGTGTGTTTTGAATATTTGAGGTTTGTCAAAATTTTAGTTTTTTTTGACAGACGGACAAAGTCTTTTTCTTGGAATTCTGGAAATTGGAATCTAATTCATGAGCACATTTTCTAAGACTGGAAGAGTTTGGTGTGGTAAGGTTGGGCGAGAGTGCAAGTTATTTGCATGCGATAGAACCTCTGAAGATGGAACTGTCAAATGGACGGGAGAGGTCTCGAGAGTACTTGATGGAGCAAGCATGATGTCATCAGAGACAGCTTTGTCGGGAAAGCGGTATTTGTCTCGGTACTTGCCCAAGATGCGCGCGCGATGTGCATGTGTTTGGACTAAATACAAAAGCCAATAGGCTTGCAAGATAGAAAAACCAATCCGTGTAGAGCAGAGGCGGGCCACCAGGCCTTTGATCACTTTGTTAAAGTCACATTGATCCTTGTTCCTTAGCAGCCAGGAGCTGTAGCCACAAAGTTGAGGAGCAGGTAATGGGAGTTTGTGCAATGAAGCAGAAAGAAGCAGCTCCAAGCGGGAAAGCGGTACTTGTCTCGGTACTTGCCCTATACAGTTCCGATTGCACTGTCATTTTAGGTTCACTGGGTTGTCCTGGAGGATGCAGGAGTAGTCGTCTCCTCTTTTTAGTATTTTCCACCCATTGTAGCACAAGCCATCCTCAATGGAGTGCTGTGGATACACTTCGTATCCCCTTAACTTTGTTAAAAGTGACAATATTGTTACTTTCCAGGCATCCACTGTACAGGCTTGTGGAAGTTGTTACCTCTTACCCTCTTTTTCACAAATGCATTGATCAAGATAATGCACTATAGGGGACTATATACTCAAAATGGCACCTCTTGTCGTTTTTTAAGTCCTGTTAAAGATGTCCTGTCTTTTGTCGGCCGTCCTTCCTTCCTTCCCTTTGTGGTTTTCTTACAGAAAGCCTGTTAATGTTCTCCCTTTGTAGGTGTGCTGGCAGGAAGTGGGGCGGGGTTGTCAATACCCCAATACGCATTCCTCCAGGAGACACTCTATTGCTTGGGAAGATTCTGGAAGGCTGGCTGACAATTGGACAGCCATCTCCAAGTTTTCATGTTGTTTTTGCCCCTATTGGAGTGCTGGGATCACCCACAACCCCTTTTTCGGATGCCTTCCTCCCTAAGACTGGTGGGATCAACCAGTCACCTGTCCTGCTTGAGGTTACTTGCCAGTTTTCCGCAGCTGCAGCGTGTACCATCACATTTGCTCTGCAGAGCCCAAAACTAGCCAGCTACTGTTGCATGGACTTCCAGCTGCCCAAACGGCTGGAACTCGACATAGGTATTTTCAAGGTTTTGCTGGGGCTCCCGAAATCTGCTGTGTTAGCCTCCACCAGGAGACTTGCATGCTGGAAGACCGGACTTCGAGCGCTGAGTTGCAGAGTGCCCCATGACCCTGTCCGGGGGCAAAGCAAGAAGTGCAAATGTGAAGATCTCCTCAAGGGTCCCTTCTGTGTCGTGGGACTGAATCCAGGTATCCTGCCTACAGTCTAGGGTCGCCAGGAACTTAAAGATGATTGGGGGTTACCGACCTCAAACCCGCAACCAGGCGACCCTGGCCAATGACTACAATGGTGAACATTGCGTCCCCCGGCGATTTGCTATAGCCTGGGTCTAATCCCAACTTTCAGGGGTTCAGGGTCTGATATTGCTTATATCTATTCGTCTGCTCCCTCTCCACATAGGGGTTGCATTGTACGTAAAGCCCTGCTTACCTTAGCGCTATCCGCTGGTGGCCCAAGGTGGTGGTGTCCGGGTCAGTACTTCTGTGGGTCCTCCTGAAGACTCTCGGGTAGTACTTGCTCCTCTTCATACCAGAACTGAACTTAAGGCCTCTTAAGTCCCAATCTTCCATTGTTCTCTATGATCTGCATTGACTAAACTTTGTACTGTATCTGCCCAAGTTCAGTGTGTCCTCCTGACTACTTACCCCCATCCTCCAGAACCTTTTGGAACCACTAAAGATCTTCAGAGACTAGGGTTGGACTGCTAAAGTGTATTATATGCTTTTGGGCCTACATATGAGATAACATCACTTACTCACTACTTTGAAAGTTTGCACTGTCTGTGTTTTATGCTAAGATACTTTAAAGTAGTGTGTACCCCTTTGTTAATGACCAACTATGAGTTGAAAATTTGTTCTAAAGTATTGTTACCTACCTTGTAATATTTAAAGTGTGCCTTTAGTGTAGTGCTGTTGTAAGGGTGTTATTTCTTATAACTTACCTGTATGGTGTCTTTTACTTACCTGTTCTGCTAAGTGTCGATGGTCCCATGTGATAATGTCTCAGCACAAATGTCTCCATGCAAGAATGGCACCGTCTATTTTGCGGTGACATTATCATATGGAACCTGCAGGGGACACCTATGCAACCCCTGCTCCCATTTACCCCATGTATTGTCCCCATATATAATGTCTCCTATGCTGTCGCCCGGTGACTATATGTATGGTGACATTTTATATATGGGGACAATATTACCTGGTACTGTGTTGATTGTACTAGACAACAGTGCCCCCTTCCTTCTTAATCTGTCTTGCTGCTTGATCATGCTGCTACTAGAGTGAGTTGCTCTGCTCAGCTGAGGTTGTACGAAACCTTGCTAACCCTAGGTTGGCTTTGCCAAGTCCTTTGCTAGATAGAGACTTTGAAAAACCCTCCTAACTACTACCTTGCCTAGACATAACTATCTGATGCTTCTGAGGATGCGTATCTCATCTTGGTCAATTTTTCAATGTCCCATTGAAAGCGCTATTTCTACTTGTCGGTAGCATTGCTGGTTTGCTTCTGATTACACATGCAGTTAGACTCGTACACATAAAATCCTTAATCGCCAATTGTGGACTTGATTGGGGAAATCCCAGGGCTATACAGTTTACTGATGAGCAAAGGGCTGCCTTGGCAGAATTATTGCCCTCTCCACCAAAGATGCATTTCTTTTAAGACTTTCTGACAGGTTAAGAGTTTGGTTGTGCACCACGAAAGTGCAAATAATTATTTTATTTATTTTATTTGGCCGTAACTGAATTATTGCCACTTTCCCTAAACTACTGAATTATAAGTTTGGCCTTGAAGTGGAGGATTTACCCCCCGGCAGTATGTTGGAGGTAAATCCTCCACTTCAGGGCCAGAAATCTGTGGATTTATTGCGGGCAGAATTACCACATTCAGTAAATTGCCAAATCCCTTATGGAGGCCGGGGGACTCCAAACATGGAAATTAAACCACTCTTACCCCACTTCTAATCCCACAGTAAAACCATGGGACCAATTGGCTGCAACAGTAAAGGGGCCCAGCTGTAATTCCACAGAAACATCATCCAATTACCACCATACTCGTAATAGAACATTGTGTCTTCTACCCATAGAAATACATAAAACTCTTGCATAACCATTTCCATATCTGGATCTAGCAAAGGGTTGGCTGAATACTATGGTCTTGCAGTGTTATTAAGTAGCTGCCAAGCAGGACATGATGTGAGAGCAGCAGAATACTCAGTACACCAGTATGAAAGTTCACACCTTCTATTTCCCTATAGCTGAGGTTGGATGAAGCCTAAGGGGAAAGAACTGAAAAAAACAAAAATAGCGTCCTTGGCCATGTGATGCAACTGCGAAAACTAGGTGGAGGAGACTAAAAACATTGGTACATGAAATAAACATCAAGACCTTTGACCTAGCTGTTCTACTCGTGTCACAATTTCAGTATCCTTTGTATGGGTTAATACTCCCTCCTGGGCTTTGGGCGGTAGGTTGCAGTGGTTGTAGACCCTCCTGAGTGGCAACCAGCTCAGAGAACAGGTTATTTGGCCATGGTCATTCTCAGTTGAGGGGCTCGCACAATTGGGCATTATAATAACCTTCCTGATCTTGTGCCCACTACAGGCTTTGTTTTGATCTGCTTTTGCAGGCTCACTGCCTTTCACCTAGGTCTGAGATCATTACAGGCCTGCAATCAGTTCCTTTTCCTTCCATGTTCTTGTGGTCTCTGCCAGGTCTGATAGTTATGTTCCTTAAAGACTGGGTTGCACTGTGCAGCAACCTGCATTCTTCGGTCCTTCTCATTGTTCATAAACTCTCCTGAACTCCCATACCGCTTGTTTCCTTCTGCTTCCTTTAAAAATGATGTAGACCACATGTGTACCCCAATAAACCACAGGATTTTATAGGTCTTTTTACTATTTGCTCCAGATCACCCAATTGCTTAGGGCCACCAAATCCACTACCCCCCAACCATGTGTTTTCTCATCCCATTTCTTTATTCTCATGCGCACTGACTTTTCTTGATTCTAATGTTTTTTAGTTGCATATTTGGAAGGGATAAAAGAGATCAGATAAAAGAGATTGCTTAGGACCAGGACACACATGTAACCACCACTATCTTGTAGTCTGGCGGCACTGCCATGGCAGCATGCCTTCAGTGTTCCTTGTGCCTTTGTGTTGAATAGAAACTTGGTTTTCCTTTGCTCGCGTGTTTCACAAGCTTTGCCTAGTCTACATCTGATGGTGAGCACGAGCAGAGGAGTCCAGTCCGGTTTCTTTTTTCTCCCAATGTGAACCAGCCCACAAGCCCCCACTCACTTTTCTAGCTATTGTGCTGAGCCAGTGGATATGTGTTCTGCCCCGCCTGAACATCCTGTGGTTCATCTGGACACTCACATGTGATACCCCATTTTTGTCAGTTATCCCTGCCAGGGAACCTGTATACATGAAATTAGGGAAAGGAATGAGGCTATTGGAAATCCCTCATCAACCTCCTTCAGTGGACACATCAGAAGGCTGGTGGCTTTCTTTGGTGCCAAAGGATATCTCTCTCTCTCATACGATTTGGCCGTGGCACAATTGTTCGCGGGCAAATTGACCGTGGTCAGTTCAGCCGTGAAGCCAATTTTGCTGCGGCCAAATACAGCCAAACCCCCATAAACTCCCCCACCCACCCTCTACTTAACTTTTTGTTGTCGGCTCATCTTCTGTTCTGACCCTGCGGTGTCAGATCCGTTCCTACTACGCGGGTCGGATCCGACGCCGCGGAGTCTGCCGGTTTTTTATTTTCCTCCTGTCCCCTGCCTCCAAACCTCCGGAAGTAGGTGGCAACCCCTCCCCCCCCCCCCCCCCCCCGCCCCACATGTTTAGTAGTGGTTACCCAAATTGATAGTTTCCAGACGATCGAATGGTACTGGCTGAATTCGGCCAGATTTACCATGCATTCAATTGGAAAAGATCAATTTGGGTACTATCTTTCTTTCTCGCTCTTTCTTTCACTCTCTTTCTCGCTCTTTCTCTCTTTTCTCTATCCCTCTATTTCCCTTTCTAGCTCTTTTTCTTTTTCGGATCGATCATTGCCTGCTTGGTATGGCAGCAGAAAATTAAGTGTACATTTATATATCCCAGGCTGGGGATGGCAAAGTGAGAGGCTGCCGTGTAATGGATGCACGCATACTCTAACTCCTCCATGCTCCAGATACAATTGTACAGGGAACAGCTGCAGTAATGCACCTTGCCCAAGAGATCTGCTGCTTAAACTATGCAAATGCCAGACACATTTTATCTGAGCTGGTCGCCCTGCACAGGCTTCCGGTTAAAAAAAACTTTCATGCCATGCATTTGTTACAAAAAGCCTTAGATGACCTCTAAACAGTCTTTTCTCTCACATAAATAAAGTAAGAGGCTGGCGGTCAGTCCTTCTGTGCTTGCCATGAAACAATGGAATCCTCTACTGCCTTTATTTGGTCATCGGTGGAATATTCTGTCTTTTAGGAAAATGCTGAAGACCTACCTCTTTAGCTTAAATTCCTATTAATCCTGCTTCTCTTGTGTTACCACTGCACTCTACTGCAGCACCAAAATTTCATTACAGTGAATGTTCTGTGCTTTGTAAAGGCACCACCACATACACATACATCCATACCTGTGGGCAACAGGTATGACTTTCACTCATTTTTTAACCAGTTTAAAGAGCTTGATCAAACAGAAAAGCTTCAGCTTCTGCAACAGATTGAACTGTTGTTGTAATAAATAACACCCGACACAGATTCCTCATCTTATGAATTACCTCTAGCCACAGCCCTTATCTGGAAATATTTAAACCACCATGAGAAAATGTTGAGTGTGACTCTAGCATGACAATGTCATGATGACGGATGACATTGGGGGTCATCACGAGTTGGGCAGAGCGGTAAAATGCGGCCTTAACGCTATTACCGCTGCATTTACTGCTCTCCCCAATCAAGTTTTCCAGGGCATTCACCTCCAACTTTGAGCTGGAGGTGATTAAAGCAGCTTTAAGGCCATTTTCGGTGCCATTACCGCTGGCGCTATTACCACCGACCCAATACGAATGGGGACCGGCACCCCTCTACCCCTGTGCGTGCCACTCGTGATCCGTGGCTAATAGCGCCCGACCGAGTTGCGGAAATGCTATTAGCGGTGGGTGCTGGGATACCGCCCATCTCATGATAGAGCCCTTTGTCCTTTCTGTATCGTATTTAATATATATGTATATATATTTCTGAGGCTTGTGGAATCTGCTTAGATCACATGCTGTGCATAGGCCGACATCTAGTGGAAGCTGCAGAGTATTACAGTTTGTTTTTCGAAACTCAAAAATGGGTGTCGGCCTAGGGCGTGCCAGGAATACTATCCCGAGTGTGACATCCTCTGTATCCATGATCCCTCACGTGTGTAGGACCCTCAGATTGTTTTTTTTTTTCGCCATACTTGTCGGAAGCATAGTTGCGGAGTTCCCTGGCTTTTAGCCATTTGTCATATATTAACCAAAAAATTCCCGTTCCTCTTATACCACGTCGAGACTCCGAAGATCGACGCCGGTACTGAAGAACGAACAGCCGTCGATACTGCACGATGGACTTTGGGCCTCGGAAGGCCTCTGGCCTCGGCCCTGCAAGTAGGGAGAGTGGGGGTGGGCATACTCGCACTCGCTTATTTTCCTACATACACTCGCCCGCTGCTATATAATAACATATGGAGAGTACTCCTTTTAAATTCTGCCCCAAGTGCAACCGTAAGTTCCCTTGGGTAGGTGAGCATAACGCCTGTAATCTGTGTATACCTAGGGACCACCCCGAAGCGAATTGCAGGGTGTCTAAGCTCTTTAAAGCTAAGGCACTAAAGGACCGCTCCACCAAACGTTGGGCCCACTTCGCCAGGCAGCTCCAGGCCATGGAAGCTGTGGGTCCCTTCAGTGATTGCAGCAATGCCACCCTATCGGAGGGCGAGGGCACAGGAGTGTTGTTAGACACCCGAGCACAAGCCCCTGACCTCAGAGGACTGTCCGGCGGGGCATTTATGGGGACGACACCCGGCGGCATGAGTGCTTCACACACACACTTGCATCTAAGCATACTAACCCCCACCCGAGACTCGACACGTGTATCAAGTGATCGGCAGAAAAAGGTGCTAAGAGAGTGGTCTGCAGAATTAGTGTCCTCTGGCCGTTCCACGTCTTGATCCCCTCATGACACACAGCAACCGTCTACGATTGCTTAGGGAGCCATGCTTCCTAAAGTCACACAGGTATGGTCGTCCGAAGACTAATCCGACCTCCACCCCCAAGCAGCATGTTCAAAGTCGACTCCGGCAGTTCGTTCCACGTCTGCCTTAGAGTCTCAACGTCCCCCCTCTAAAACTTCAGAACCTACGGAACGCACCTCTGAATCTCGACGCCAGGCATCGAAAGATTCAGGGAAAGCCAAAGAGTCAGGGAAACATGCCTCTACACATGGTAAAGGGGACAAACAACAGACAAAATCATCTGAACACCAGGTTCAGAAGGACAAACCTAAATCTTCTGAGAAGTCCAAGACCCCTGACCCTGACACTAGGCCTAAGGTTGTCCCTCACACTCCATAGGATATGGGAATAGAAGAGGAACCTCAACAAGAGGTGTTCATTCCCAGTTCCAAAGAATGGAGCTCTGAAGACATCGACAGAGTGATGAGGAGAATGTCTTTTATGGCAAATTTTTACGAGAAAAATCCTGATTACTTTCTGAGCTATCAGAATACCCCTGCTACCTCTACTCCTTTGATCCAAAGACCCTCAGCCTCCTAGTAAGAGACTTCGTACTGAGACTCCAGTTCAGGGCCCGATTTCAGAACCGCTCACTATTCAACCTTATCTTCAGTATAACGAAGATCCAGACATACAAATACTGGACGACCAGGCAAGGGTCGAATATTATGGGGACGATGAGGACAAGGAGGAGGAAGACAAGGCAGAGGCCTATAGTCTCGACTACCCTAGTCCCAAGGACCCACCGGTAAAAGACTCACCTGTGGATAATCAGCCATTATTGAATGAGGTCTTAGCTACAGCTGCAGAGCACTTCATTATAGACACTCGAGGGGCTCAAGAAGAGAGGGACTTTGCAGCGGAAATTATGGCGGACAGGAAATCCGTTGCCCAAGCCATACCAATTCTGAAATCCATTCAACGCAGAATTGACCCCTCCCTCCTCACCCCTAACCTTACCCGTGCAGTCAACCCAAGAATGGAGAAACTATTCAGGGCCGCCCCCTCCGACCCACTTTATATAAGGGGTCAGCTTAAACCCGACTCATTGGTCGTCACAACCACCAGAAAAAGGGCGGGGACACCTCTAGCATCCTCTGAAGCTCCCCCGGACAAGGAGAGCAAAAAGATATATGGGCTAGGAAGCAAAGTGGCTTCCACCTCCGCTTACCAGGCAAGAATTGCTAATACCACCACTCTGCTGGCAAGTTACAATTGTCACCAATGGGAGCAGGTAGCTGCCCCGATTGCCTCTACACCTGAACCTCTGAAGGGCCAGTTGGCCCAGATTGCGTGAGAAGGGAGATCGGTGTCCGGATGCTTTCTCAAGGCGACTTTTGACGCAGCAGACAATGCAGGCCGGCTCATCGCAGAGAGCACAGTCATCAAGAGACGCGCTTGGCTGAGACAGTCGGGGTTCAAACCCGAGACCCACGCCACTCTCATCGACATGCCGGTGG
Organism: Ambystoma mexicanum; assembly: GCF_040938575.1. NCBI lineage: Eukaryota > Metazoa > Chordata > Amphibia > Caudata > Ambystomatidae > Ambystoma > Ambystoma mexicanum. Next base: position 911,741,196 of record NC_090923.1, on the reverse strand, counting down.
AATCAAATGTGTTGTTTGGGAAAGCGGTGGAAGAGGCACTCAAAACAGCCAAAGACGAATTTGAGACCCTTAAGTCCCTTGGACAACTAACCAATAAACCCACGTACCAACGAGAGAATAATCATTTTCGTCGCTCTCGCGGCCAAAATTCCCAGAGCGGGTATAATCACTTTCAAGGGCAAGGAACATCGTGGGGAGGCAACCAACAGGCTACCCAGAGTTTCACCAGAGGTCAAAAAAGTGGCCGTGGTAAAGGGATAGGCAGCCCAGGTAGAGGCGGTACGCCTCCCAACAAACAGTGACGCTCCGCTCAGGGTCCCTTCCCATGCATCCCCATTAGGGGGGCGCATTTCCAGCTTCACCCACGCATGGGAAGGGATCACCTCGGACAGATGGGTGCTGTCCACAGTGTCCGCGGGATACTGTATCGAAATGTTGGAACACCTTTGCGACCATCCTCCAAGACAGAAAATACACTCCTTGGAGCACCAAAGAATCCTCCTTGAGGAAATCGTCATTCTTCTTGCAAAGGATGCGATAGACCTCGTCCCGGGCAACCAGGTAAACAAGGGTATTTATTCAACTTACTTCCTTGTGCCAAAAAAGATCTAACAATGCGCCCCGTATTAGACTTACGCCCTGCAAACAAGTATGTCAAGCCTCAAAACTTTTGCTTGACTACACTCCAAGAGGTAATCCCCTACTAAAAAGAGGAGATTACATGGCAACATTGGACATGAAAGATGCCTATTTTCATATTTCCATGTTCCCAGCGCACAGAAGATTCTTGCGCTTCAAGGTGGACAGTCAGCACTACCAGTTCAAGGTGCTGCCCTTCGGTATAGCCTCGGCTCCAAGGGTATTCACCAAGGTACTGGCGGTGGTGGTGGTGCACCTACGCAGGGAGGCAATCCCAGTGTACCCTTACCTGGACGACTGGCTCATCATGGGGGAGACACCAGCAATTTGCAGATCCAACATCCAAAGAACCATCGACCTCCTCTTCGAATTGGGCTTCTCAATCAACGAGAAAAAATCAAGCATAGTGCCAAGCACCTCCAAACAATTCCTAGGAGCTGTCCTAAACACTCAAGAGGGGATTGGCCTTTCCATCAGATGAAAGAATTCGGAATCTATTACTGCAAATTCCGCAATATCAGTCCAGTCGTCAGATGAGGGTTCGCAAAGCGAAGTGTTTGCTAGGCATGATGGTGTCATGTATTTACCTGGCTCCCTACGCGTGCCTGCGCATGCGACCCATGCAGGAATGGTTGGCGAAACAGTAGTCTCAGGCAAGTGGTCAGTGGGACTATCTAGTGGTTGTTTCGCCAACACTAGTACAGAGTCTTCGCTGTTGGACAAGAGAGAACCTGTCAAAGGGGAAACCCTTTTATGATCCAAGAAGACAGGCTGTAGTCACTACAGACACGTCCCTGTCAGGGTGGGGAGCACAGCTCAGGGTCTCTGGTCTCACACAGTGGCCAAGAATCACATCAACCTGCTAGAACCTCCTGGCAGTCTTCAGAGCGCTTTGAGCGTTCGAACCCCACCTATCGAACCTGTCAGTGCAGATCATAACGGACAACACGACTGCAATGTTTTACATAAACAAACAGGGGGGCACTCGGTCGCCAAATCTGTCCAGGCTTGCCCAGAAAATTTGGGTATGGGCACTCAGATGGAACATTTACCTGTCGTCTCAACATGTTCCAGGGGGATCTCAATTCACTAGTGGACGCTTTGAGCAGATACCCCCTCCCAGAGGGACACGAATCGTGTCTACATGAAGAAGTCATGGGAGACCTTCTCACAATGGGGTTTCCCTTCTATAGACCTATTCGCCATAAGGGAAAACGAACAATGCCCCGGATTTGCATCCAGGTTCCCCCAGCCAGGCTCGATGGGGAACTCCCTATGGATGAACTGGTCAGGGATGTTTGCCTACTCTTTTCCACCAACCCCTCTGATGAGGAAGGTGGTCAACAAGATGCACAGGGAATCCATGAAGCTCATCCTAGTTGCTCCCATGTGGGCGACACAACTGTGGTTCCTGCACCTGCGCAACATGGCAATGTGCGAACCCATCAGACTACAGTGCTGGCACAACCTACTCTCCCAGCACGGAGGACAAACAGTGCATCCTCAACCCAACTCGATGAACTTGGCACCATGGTTCCTGAAGTCATAGAGTTTGGCCATCTCAACCTACCACAGAGATGCATGAATAGCCTAAAAGAATCAAGGAAACCCAATACAAGACACTGTTACTTTGATAAGTGGAAAATATTTGTTATTTGGTGCCAGAATAAACAAATCAACCCAGTTGATTGCACTCCTTCCAATATTGTCACCTACATGCTCCACTTACTGGATGCAGGCTTGGTATTTAATTAGGCTGTCAGCCTACACCACTTCCCATAACAAGGTGTCATGGTGGAAGGTGCCAGTTGTCAAAGCTTTTATGGAAGGGGTGAAGAGACTCCACCCTCCCATTTCTAATCCTCCACCAGGGTGGGACCTTAATGTGGTGCTGGCTAAATTCATGCCCCCCCCCCTTAAACCCATGCATAAAGCTAGTCCCAAACACCTGACCTATAAGACTACTTTCTTAGTAGCCATTACATCCATAAGAAGGGTCAGTGAAATTCAGGCTCTGTCAGTGCAGGATCCAATCTTTACTGTTCATAAGGATAAACTGGTTCTACAAACTCACCCTAGGTTCTCACCTAAGTTCATTTCTAAATTCCATGTTAGCCAGTCCATTGAGCTTCCGGCCTTCTTCCAGGAACCGAAAAGCTCTGCTGAGGTGAAGCTACACACACTAGATGTGCGAAGAGCGGTCCTCTACTACGTAGACAAGACCAGACCGCTAAGAAAGACGGATCAACTGTTCGTCTCCGTAGCTCCAGACAGAGAAGGAAATCGCGTCTCTATGGGCGCCATCTCTAAATGGATCATCAAATATATCCAGCTGTGTTACTCCCTTTCAGGAAAAACACTGCCTTTTGCGCCAAGAGCCCACTCTACAAGAGGCACTGGGGCCACTCTGGCTTTCATTGCAAATGTACCCTTTGACACAATTTGCAAAGCAGCTACATGGAGCTCTATTCACACCTTTACTCAGCACTACTGCATTGACACTCATTCCAAGACAGATACTCAAGTGGGACAAGCGGTTCTAAGACATTTGTTCGCTCATGACCCTTCTCACATCTGACCTCCTTCTTCTAACACTGCTCGCTAATCTATGCACAGCATGTGATCTAAGCAGATTCCACAAGCCTCAGAAGGGATACATTACTCACCGTAATCGTATTTCTGATGCTCATATCTGCTTAGATTCACATGCGCCCGCCCTACCTCCCCTCAGAGAGAAGGCGCATGGATGCTTGTAGTTTTATCTATCTATCTGCTTGGATACTCTGTACTCACGCTACTCCTCATGCTACCTCGTGTCAGGAAAAAATACAATCTGAGGGTCCTACACACGTGAGGGATCATGGGTACACTGGGGACTCGTGTCTCTTAGTCCTCTTAGACCTCGGCTGTCTTCGGCACAGTTGATTACCAAATACTCTTCTCGCCGACTGGATGGGCTTCCCTGGAACTGTCCTAAAATGGTTTTCATCCTACTTATCTGCTAGGTACCAGGTCGTACAGATTGGGGACGGTGGGAGGGGTCTCATTCGGACGATGTTTTCCAATGTTTTGTGCAGCAGCCCTTTCAGTCCGCGACGCTGCCTGTTCGCGTTAGACATTCATGAAAGTCAGTTTGATGGCTTCCAACAGACAGAGTCAGCGCTCAAATCAGTTACTCCCTTGAAGGTTGAACAGGCAATAGAGTTCCTCAGGTTTTTCTGAGGCAGCAATTGAGCTGGTGTCTGGAAGACTCGCGATGCAGCAAGGGGTTTAAAATTTGCATACAGCACAAAATGAGGCACTTCTTGTCCTGTGGCTGCTCAAAGGTGTTGAGCAGTCGATCTGGCTTAAAGCGTCTCAAGGTGGCGAAACAGGATTAAAGCTGATTCTGTGAATAAAGGTTGCTGGGAGTCCTAATCCAGGGGCTCCAGGACAAGGCAAGTTTTTCTGTATGTACTCCCGGTCTAGGGAGCTTGGCTGGCACCTACACGGGATCTTTTACCTCAAATGAACAGGAGTCTAGTTTCAGTGCATCCAACAGAGAAGCCTTGGTCCAATAGAAATTCACTGCCGTTGTTGCCTGATGTATGGTTATGGGACAGGGTTCTCCCTTGCTTTGGGTGCCTTCTGTCTTAACCTCCCTTGCAAAAGACTTTGGGATAAATTGTATCACCAACAGAAGTCGGAATTGAATTCTTCTTGTCCTTGTGGAAGTGCAGAGATGAATCAAAGAAGGGATGCCTCTTTCTTTTAAAGGCAAAGTGTCACAGGGGGTTTATCCAAATCATGCCAGCTGTAAAGGGTACAATCCAGGTGATTGTAACAGCCCTGTGCCTTTATGACATCACACTTGGAGTCCCTTACCTGCAATAAATGGAGGGGACAGGAAAAGCAAGAGATCCCCACCAGTACACCAGATGGTGGGACTCTTCCCCTAACCCCCCTCTTGTCTAGGCATACTCGAACCGCAACCCTTTTGCATGCCTGCTGATTTCAAAGGGGCTCCTGTGGTCGCTACACTGATGTTAGAGTGGTTTTGTTGTGTCAGTGCTGCCTTTGAGTCACTGCCTCCCTGGAAAACGCCTGGGGTAAGTCCCTGTGTCCTTAAGGAAAGTGGTACCCTTCCTGAAGGAGGCTGCCTATTGTCCCACATGGCTCTAGTTCAGACAGTCAGGCCAGACAACCATATACAACAGTCCTATCATAGCAGAGTCCTGCTCACAGAGCTGACACTAGTGTGAAATTCAATTACTCTGGCAGTACAGTAGTCTGCTCTTAGCTGTCACCATTCCACAACCAGGTAATATTTGTGTGCCACCAGACAGAATCGGAGGTGCAGAAGATTTAAAAGCCACCTCTGCCTGCCAGGACTTTGCGTCCAAGCGGCTGTTGGGAATGCCCTTATGATCTTTGAACTGGCTCTGTGCCACTGCAGAGCTGTGGGTATATATGTCAGAAGACTGGTTACTGCAAGGGTGGATGTGATTTATAATTTTGGCATGCATCATTTTTAAAATAGGCATCTGATTACTATACCGTCCTTTCAGAAAAAAAAAATACCTGTCCTCTTCCGGCATTTGTTGAAATATTGCAGTGTGGAGGTACCACTGTTCTATCTGCAAACAATGTATGCAGATGACATGCTTTTTCCTTCAGAACTGGAGGATACTCTCTCTAGACTCTTCCAGGTGCTTATGGACTTCAGGGTAGTCTGTTTTTTCCCATTAACCCAGGGAAATCAAATTCATTAAATATCACAGCGTCTGCAGAGGAGATGAGGAGGATCTGCAAGGTTCACCCCCCTGACCTGGATTAGGGGATCATATCGTACCTGGGGGTGAATCTCATCTCTACATATGAAGGGTTGTATAAAGGGAATGTACTGGACCCTTTAAGATTGAGTTGGAGGGCGATCTAGAGAAATGGGAAATGCAGGAAATATCTTGGCTTGGACGGATTTTAGCAATCAAAATGACCCGCCTCCCTAAGCACCTATACCTGTTTCGATCCCTCCCGATTCAGATCCCACCTGCAAGACTCGGGAGACTCCAGGGAAACATTTTCGTTTATACAGGGAAGGAAATGCCCAAAAGTAAAGCATAATATCATGAGCCCGTTATTTTTGGTGCTTGGCATCCCGGATATCAGACACTACTACTTGGCGACACAGATAAACCCTATAATGGACTGGTTCTCCCCGGCAGGACAAAAAAAAAAATGGAAAGTCATTGATCAATTAGCGACCAGCATACCCGTGGCTAATTTGCCATTCCTCCCCAAAGAATCCAAACAAAGAGATGGAATGCACCTTCCCCCTTCGGAGCGCTCACTGAGCTGTTGGAATAAGACTCTGAGGTACAAAGGAATCAAGGGTCTGGGACTATTGAGCCTGATCCTGAAAAACCCAGACCTTTCCCCAGGGACTAACAAAACCACTTGGAACGCCTGGGAATCACAAGGGCCTTTACAGCTGCAACACCTGTACACGGCATGGTGCTCAAGACATTCAAGCTAGTTAAGAGGGACCTGGGTATCGGGGAATTGGAATGATACCATTATATCCAACTCCGACACTTGATAAGACAGAAAGGGACCAAGGAAGTGGGCGTTGGGGACGCTGAGGGAATTGAAATCGCAATGGCGAATGGCATAGAGGGAAAGCAACTCTCAAAATTATATAGGTTACTAGACAACACATCAGATAGCGGTAAGCAACAATATTTGGTCAGGTGGGAACTGGAATTGGGGGTGACTATCCCGGAGGAATTGTGGGGAAGGATATGGGAGAGGACCCACAAGGCATCTAGGCGCACCACCATAAAGGACGGAATGTATAAAATTAGCCATATGTCGTATATGGCACTGGTAAAGATTTGCAAAAATACCTCCCAATGTCCCCCAACATGTTGGAGGGGGCTGCACACATGTAGGGGGCATGACCCAAATGTGGTTGGCGTGCCCAGTAGCTCAGGCATACTGGGGTAAGTTTGTAGAGATGATCAAAGACTTCACAGGCCGCCTAATCCCCCAAAGTCACCACATATAGAATTGGGTGACGTGGACGAAGAAGGGTCATACAGCATGTCGAGCCCCACATCCATTCTAATCACACACTTACTGAACGCAGCGAGGTGGAATCTGTCTCAGTTCTGTAAATACCCAGGAGAACCTATATTAGCCCAGTGGTACGTAAAGATTAGGGAAGCAGTGGCTATGGAAAAATTACAGCGTTAGCAAAGAATGGATTCCCAAAATATCGGGTTTGGGTGCCAGTCATTGATTACGTGAGACAAAGAAAGCCACTACCACAGACCACTAATCCTTAAGCACTTTGCGCTGATACAAGAAAGTACACAGGTGGGGGGGCAAATTAAGCAATAATCAGACTAGAAGGGGGTGGGGGTGCCAAAGACATTATAGGGAGGAGATCCGAGAATCATTATTGGGGTCCCAGAGGTACAACAAGAATTCAAAGTATATAGAGGTGTTCGTAATATGGCTACAGATGAGTTGAGGAGTTGCTCCTATTTCCCCCTTTTTCTTTTTTCTTTTTTTTCTCTTCTATTTTCTGCTGCCAGCTGCTTAGCTGGATCTCATGGCCCTGGAGACCAAAATATACATTTTTGCTGTACTTTGTTTCTTCAGCAAGAATGGCCTCTTCTGGTTCTAGTAGAGCAAAAGTTGGAAGCATTTTTTTTAAAAAAAAATGTTTGATTTGATTAGCTGATAAATCAACCTTTCAAACATAAAACAAAATTTGATTTTTCAATTTAAAACATTTTCTAATTAACCATTACTACATGTGAAATCAATCATTCACAAAAAATGTAATAAAATTACGAATAAAAAAAAACAATTTCATTGGAACTAAATGTGCCAAAAAGAACATTTAAGAAGAACCTTCTTATCAAATAAAGCAGCAACAATTCAAGGCCATTGTGGCCCAATAAACTTGCCATAGATCTAGTCACATGCTGTGCTTCTAGCTAGTGGGAAAATTGAGTCCAGAAAATGAACTATCGCCACTCTTATTGCTTGTTTGGTGTTTGAAAATATCATTTGCCAAATTTGGTTTGCACCAAGAGGGCGATAAATGGCAAACAGCCCTTTAAAATATATGTTACGTTTTAAATCTAACGTAGGACAAGCCACTATCAGATGTTGTAAAGTTGCCTTCTCTGAAATGTTTCGACAAAAATGACAGTAATTTTGCGCTGCAGGTATTTCTCTGCCTGGCCGACACATCATTTGTGGGCCAGAGATTGAATCTAAAACGCATATATTGACTGCAAATGTGTGGCGAAGGACATAGCAATAGATAATCAGCTGGCTCACATAGCATTTAGTTAGTTATAAAGTTAGAAGCATTTAAAAGTAAGACAGAACCATAAGGTTAATACAAAGCAGAAGACAACTAAAGACAAGGGGTACATTCAGGGGATAACTCAAGGGAAATGTTATCATGCCTCAAGTGACTTTTTGTTTGTTTGGAAAAGATTGGCTTATTTCTGTTCTCAAATGAAAATAAAGTTTGTATATAAAAAAAAGGCAATCATAGCTTGTGTATGAAAGATGTTTTCTAGTTGGTGCTTTGGTAGTCGTATTGATCCATTGTAGTTCCCCTATATTTGCAATTTTAAGGTTTAAGGTTTCTGCTCTTATTGGCCAGGAGTGTCCTTTTTGCCCGAATTTAGGCTAGTTAGGCATTGCCACTTTTCAAAAGGACACTTGAAAAGACTTCTTTTGGTTGTTCTAAGTAAAGTGCAGTTTTTTAACAGATAAATCCCTTTCCTCAAACTATTTGGGTTACATGTGATTATAACTAACCAATAAATAACAAACATTTTTAATTTGGGGTTTGCCCCATCCCCCATGTTTCGCTTCATTATTAATCCCACCCCAAACCCTTCCATACCCGTTTAAACCCTTACCCCACCCCCATGTATATATTTGTAAAAAGAAGTGTTGTTCTGCATTGGTTCTTAGACCTAGTTCTTCTATTTGGTGGCTCAGTTTAAGCCAGTGCATTATTATCCCACAAGGCTCTGTACTACGGAGATGGTCTTCTGCACTGCTATTTGTTCAGTGGGCTTAAGCACTTTGTGTGAACTCCCCTTTCCATGTTTGTTTTTTAAAACCAGTTTTTTTTTTTTTTTGTGAGTCCTTCCTTTCTTGTGAGGGTTTCCCCTCTGGAAAGATTCCTCTTCCACTATTCCTCCCTCATCCAAGATGGTAGAAGGGTTTCACAGACCCCAAATTAGTGTTCAGGTTTTACATTTCCAAGTTCAAGGAATACTGTGTTAACATCCAACTGTTTTGTTTTCTGGTCTTTGTACGGGGAACAACCATTACCAAACATTTTCCAGATAGATTTTCATCTGCTTTACAGGCTATAAGCTTACACATAAGGAGCTCCCTTAAGTTATTGTGACAAATTGATCCCAGGGGTATCATTGCTACTTCTGATTTGCAGTACAGTGTTCCTTAATTGGACATCTGTCAGGCGGACGAATAGGTGTATTTCATATTTCTGCCACCCCTTGCTGTCTGGAGCAGTTTGGTCGGCCCTTCTTGCATCAGTTCATTTTTTAGGATATTGACTCCTGGTAATATCTTGGCCATTCTCTGGTATTTTGTATTGCTTTAGGAGTATATCGTAAAAGGAAGGATAAGTGGAAAGTACTCATTGGAAGAACACATTCTATCACTTTTATAATATACTTTCTTATTGATGTGACTTTATTATTGATGTGATTCTCCTTCTGTAGATTCCTATTGACTGTGCCGTCTACCGCTCTACAAATTGATATGACACTGATTATATGCACTGTCTTTTTGTCTGAGATCATTGCAGTTAGCTCTCTTTTTGACCTTTGGGGAGCACAGGGATTTGGCTGCAACCTGGATAAAGGCACATAATCACCTCCCTATATCTTCCTGGTTATCACTGCTGGCGCAATTTTCAATGAGTCATACTTGGGTCACTCTGTCATGGCGGCAGTTTAAAGACTTGAGAATCCAGTTTGAAGCTGGGTTATTTCTTAAGATAAGTAATCTTATAGAAAACGTTTGCCTATCAATTTTAGCAGCATTATGGCCTTGGTCTCCAATGAAGTACCATGTCTCTTGTTCAGCATCTTGCACTTTATGCTATATGTTATAAATGCTTCCTTCTTGATGTCTCATATGGGTTTATTTCTAATGGATTCCTGCTTCCCACTGGTTCCTCAGCATAGATATAGACTTCAGCACACTGTTTCCAAAATGCGATCTCGTTACCTGAGAATTTTAACTGCTTCATGCCCGTTGCTCCAAAGTCCCCACCCTATTAGAACTAAAAAGACTGTGGAAGCAAGATGTCCATGTCAGGCCTCCATTTAGGGGGGGCCATGGTGCTTAAGGACCTAGCATGATATGGACATGTGCGTCTCCTGGCAGTCGATTAACTTGAAGGCTTTCCGTGGATGGACTGCAAAATTGTGCACTTCCCCTCACATGGGCTGGCCCCCAGCACTTTATTGAAACACCCCAGGAGTCTGAGGAACCTGAAGACCCTCACTCGCCTGAGGAGGAGCTAAGGGAGAAAATAGCAGAAGAGATCTCACCCATGCAGTGAATCTCACCACTCTATTTTCTTCAAGACCAGAATAAAGCATCCATATTTGTGTCAAGATGACGATAACTCTTCTGGAGACACTTTACTTAAACCCAGTTATCCCACACTAGATCCTCTGCTCGAGAGCAGTGGGAAGAGTCAAAGCAGCAGATGCTTGAAATCATTGCAAAAGTGCTGGCCATCTCCACCATGGCGCTAGTGTTGGAGCCAGGGCCCAATGCTCTTTGTGTGGCCTGCAGAGGCACCTCATTAGGTAGCGTCCGCATGCCAGCTGGCTTGGATCCCTGATCAGACATCAAAAATGGTTGGTCCATGCCATACTGCTCTACTCACCGGTGTCGAAGCTTGTCTTTGGAAGTTTAAGCTAAGGTATTGATTCTACCAACTCCAGCTCTGACATAGCGCTGTTTGATGCCATCACTTTTGCAGAGTTCACTTGTCAGAATGCTTCACATTTATGGAGATGGGTCGGAATGTTTCTCTGAGGATGCTTCTGTAGCCTCTTTGTCTGCTGAACTTCATTATGCCAGTAGCCTGGACACATCTTTTCAAGCTTTACATGCATACAGGAATCGGATGCTACCTCCCCCAAAACCACGATCAAGGTGGTAGAGTCCTTATGGTTGTCCATGACCCATGATGAGCTGACAAATATTTTGGACCAAAGTCCATCTCAAGAGATCTTGCTTCCGTTCATTCTGCTGTGAGGAGTCCAGAGTAAGAGTCTGATACAGAGGCATTATTTTGGTTGCTATAGACTTATATTTTATAAACAAAAAAAAGGATAGGATGTTGGATGAAGTCCTATCTTTCTGTGACTCTGAGGGGTTTCCCTGCCTCAACAAAACTAAGGTTACTGTCAGAATGTCCAAAGTAAAGGAAGTCCTCCATCCTGTGTCCAAGACCCTGACACACTGAACCTAATATAAGGTGTAAAGTGCAAAGTCTCTTTAGCTGCCACCTGCAGCTATTCTCCAGCAGTTCAAAGTAAAGTTCCAACCGGTGCAAACAAATGACTCAAAAGTTCCATCCACTTCAGGAGAGGCTTTCTCCTCCTGATTCCTATCACATACTCGGTTGTATTCAATTTATGCAGTTCACCATTAGTTTCCACTCTTCACCTGATATACTCTCCTGTCAGGACTTTGTACCAATTCCACACAACAAAATAAGTCAAGACCTTCAAGGGTTTTACCCTTCCTCAGGATTACAATTACAATGTTCTCTACTTTATTTTCCTTCATACACAGTTTATCATTTCCTTCCACTTGGTTCCTGGTATACTCTCCTGCCAGGACTCTGTAATACTTCCATTCACAGTTCAGTATTTACAGGGACTTTCCCTTCCCCTAAATTATAGTTTCAATATATTCTCTTTGTACAGTTCGCAATTGGGTATGAGTCCCAGACCCGCTACTTTCCGTGCCCTGGACACTTCCTTGCCAGGCTTTTCAAATGGTAATATATACTTCTAGGCATATTTCTCACTTCTTGTCCGATACCAATATCTTTGTATGAATGTTACCTTAATAAGTATGTCAATGACCTTGATGACATTGCTAGTAAATTATTCTGGCTGATGAGTTCATCTGGCTATAACCGAGGCTTCACAATAGCTATCACACAGGTGTGGAAATGTGTAGAAAAACATTTACCAAGTTTTGAAGCTGATGGGAAAATTAGTTGCAAATCTTTAATATTGGACTAAGGTGGCAACGGATATGGTTATGTTATGATGGTGGTATGATGGTACTATTGGTAGTCTTTGGGTCTCTATATGTGTTAATTTATTATTGATTTGTATAAGTGAAGTCTTTAAGTATTGTTTTATGTTCTGATACATCTTATGTTATATTTATTACTGACTTCTAGTCATTCTAATCTTAAGTTATCTACGTATACATTTGGAATATATGTTCAAAGGAAGCTAACTCAAGATATGAACTTGTCTTTTGTATTTGATGTAATATATATTTATACTCCGTTCTTTTTATATATGATGTGTAAAAGTTTGAACTATATACAAAATAAAAAATGTACTTCAAATTGGATTGTGTCCTCCAACGTATTCCTCATCTTGGATATTAATGTCCAACTTCAGCTGCTTCGGAAAACCTTTCTCGGCAGAGGGCGCCATGCGCCGATGACCTAGAGTCGAGGTCCCTCGAAGGCCTCCGTCGAGGGTGACGTCATCAGGTATAAAAGTAGCTTGCGTGGCGCCCGTTGGCCTCAGTTCCGTTTTTCCGCAGTATGTGTTGCTATCAGAGACTCGGCGTGCCTCGATAATTTCTGTGACGCAGCAATCTTTTTCGAAAGTAAATCGAATCAAAGATGTCCTCTTCATCGACCCCGACTACCACGCGTTCGGGGTTGAAGAAGTGCAAAGATTGCAGTTCAAAGATGCCGATAACTGACCCACACCAATCGTGTTTATGGTGCCTCAGTGAAGATCACGACACTGAGGCCTGCACAAAGTGTCAGGTGATGTCCGGTAAGGCCTTGCAAGAGGGAGGAAGGGAAAACTGCAGGTGGGTCGACAGACAAAATCCAACCGAAAATCCTCGACGTCGAGTCGAGAACTCATAAAGAATCTCCTCGACGTGATAGGACACATAGGTCGAGATCCCAAAGTGGCTCCCACCACTCCTCGTCTTCGACGAAAAGGTCAAAGAAGAGATTCCACTGGTCCCCATCCACTTCGTCGTCTGACGACTCCCAAAAGAATGAAATGCCCCTCAAAACACTTCTTCCGAAGAGTGGGAAGCTTTCAGGGTGAAAATGATTTGAAAGGGCTAAACCTCGGACCGCGCCTCCCTATGAAGCCGGCCGGGAGCGTTCCTGTACCGACACTCATGAGCCCTCGAGTCTGGGTGATTGAAGAAGAGCTGATCGGGACCCCTCGAGGACTCTGAGCAAGAAAGACTGCTCGAATCGAGCGTTCAAGGTCATCGACATCATGCAAGGTCCCATATAGCTCGAAGGACAAACCCTCGAAGAGCGCCTCAACGCCTTTGAGACCGGTTCCGTCGACGGCTCCTATTTCATCGACACCTTTGTCGACGTCAACTCCGAAGCCATCGGCATTGAAAATTCCTAAGGCTCCAGTTCAGTCATCTGAACAGGTTGCAGCAAAAGAGAAAGCTGCAAAGCCTACACCCTCTTCAAAAACAGTTCCTACAGAGAAGACTTTCACTCCTCTGCCCAGGAAAGCATTCTTTAAATCCCTATCCTCCATTTCTGAAGAGCAGGAAAGGTCTGAGGATGAGGAGGTACCATTTGGCTTAGAATGTGGCACCCCAAATGTCCCAGAATGTCTCCTTTCTGAAGAGAGTAGAATGAGCGTTCTCATAGAGACATTACACAATGCTAGTGGTGTGTGGCATCTATCAACTAATGACGAAGGTGGTTGATTATTTAGGTTGTACTAGACAACAGACCCAATTTGTCCAGGGTGATCTGACGTACATTCTAGATCAAGGTCCGCCCACTGATCCAGTTTTACCTTTCCACATGGCCTTGCAAAATAGGGTGGCCAAGAATTGGGAGAACCTGGATTCTATTCCTGCTGTGAATAAGTCCATTACATCAAAATACCGCCCTTTCAGTAGCGAACCCGGCTATCTGTCCAAATGCCCCACTCCCGAGAGTCTGGTGGTCCAGGCAGCCACTGCTACATCCAACAAAGCAGCGTACACTGCTATTCCTCCAGATAGGGACGACAAACGTGTGGATGGATGGGCATGCAAGCTATTTTCAGCAGGGAGTATGGCCTTAAAATCATCCAACTCCACATGTGCCTCAGCAACATTTTCGTACACTCTGTGGGAGTGCATCTCCGTGGCGGCGGACCATATACCAGAAGGGGAGAAAGGGAAGGATTCCTGGCTATCGTTGGAGATGGAAAGGAAACCATGCAAGAATCCCTTCAATCTGGTTTGGACACTGCAGACAGCATCAGCAGGTCCATGACTATGAGCGCAGTTATGTGCAGGTTTGCATGGTTGTGGAAGTCGGGGTTCGCACCAGATTTGCAGTCCCATCTCCTGAACATGCCTTTTGACAGGTATCACCTTTTTGGCAGCAAGGCTGACGAGAGCCTTAAGAGGTTGCAGACATCAAAGGCGCTGCCAAGCATCCGCCCTAAAACCGGTTTGAGGGCTTTCATCATATAACACCGGTGGGGGGCAGACTCTCTCAGCATCTGCAAGAATGGCGAGCCATTACTTCAGGTGCTTGGGCTCTGGAAACAAAAGCTCAAGGTTACTGCCTTCCGTTCCTAAAGCAGCCTCAAAACAATCCACCACGGAGACACTCTTTGAAGTTTCCAGATCTGCTCCTACAGCAGGAGTTTTTAACCCTGCTAGAGAAAGGCGCTATAGAACCATTGCCTGTAGCGGAGAGGAACAAGGGTTGGTACTCCCCATATTTTTTTATTCCCAAAAAGGACGGAGGACCGAGACCCATCTTGGACTTGAGATACTTGAACAAGTTCCTCAGGAAGGACAAATTCAAGATGGTCACTCTTTCTCAGATCGTTCAGGCCCTTCAACTTCAGGATTGTTTGGTGTCGGTGGACCTTCAGGACATTTATTTTCATGTGTCAATACATCCCAAGCACAGAAAATACCTGAGGTTCGCTGTTGGCGGCTCGCACTATCAGTTTTGAGTCCTGCCATTTGGGTTGACCTCCGACCCAAGGGTTTTCACCAAACTGATGGCGGTAGTGGCAGTGTATCTCAGGAGGGGGGGGTCCATGTCTATCCCTACCTGGATGATTGGTTGATCAGGGCGCATTCTCCTGAACAAGCCCTGGATCATCTGGAAGTCACCTTCCACTCCCTTCACAGACTAGGCTTCTCCCTCCAATTTAAAGAAGTCACAGATGACACCTTCTCAACAGCTCCAGTACATCGGAGCGATATTGGATACTTCCTTGGGAAAGAGCTCGCCTCACAAAACAAGGGCTCAAGACATTCTTCAGATGGTCTCCAAATTTCAGAGTGCCCAAAATCCTCTGCCCTACGGCTTCTTGAGGTTGCTTGGCCTCATGGCATCCAGCATCTTCCTAGTGCTTTTAGAGCTAAGGGCAATCAGACTAGCGCTGAAGGCCTTTCTGCCCTTGGTCAGAGGGAAACATTTCCTGATAATAACAGACAACACCCTCAACAAAAGACGGGGTGTAGGGTCACTGCAGAGAGGCAGTGCGGCTCTGGTACTGGGCAATTCAAGAAGGAATCTCCTCATCGGCAGTTCACCTAGCCAGAGAGAAGAAAACGGCGGTGTATGCTCTAAGCAGGCAGCGCTCAGTCTCCCACGAGTGGGAGCTAGCTCAGGGAGTCCTTCAATAGATCTTTGCCCTTTGGGGGACCCCTCAGGTAGACCTGTTTGTGACCGGAGTCAACCGGAAGTGCGAAAGGTATTGCTCAAGGGAATTTCCTCCGAGAGGAGACCTAGGAGACGCGTTCGTGGTGAACTGGAAATTCCCACTACTTAACGCGTTTCCACCGATCCCAGTCATTCCCAGTCATTCCTCAAGTAATCGGGAGGTTGAGTTGGTTTGGAAGCTGCATGATCCTAATTGTCCCGGATTGGGCCAGGAGACCGTGATACCCAGACCTTCTAGATATATCCATCTGTCTTCCAATTCGTCTTCCTCAGAGAGAGAATCTTCTCTCACAAAGGCAGGGTCAGGTTCTCCACCCAGAGGTCAACACTCTCAAACTTCATGCTTGGTATCTGAAAGGCGGAGATACAGGATTGGGACCTCCCGGATGACGTCATGGAGGTGCTGCTTTTGGCAAGGAGGCCAGCAACAAAGTCTCTGTACCGTTACCGTTGGAAGAAGTTTTGCAACTTGTGCAGGGAATACAATGTTGATCCTTTTTTCTATGTTCAATCCCAGAGGTGTTATCTTTCCTCTTATCACTGGCACATAAGGGTCTCAATGTTGGGACCGTTAAAGGTTATTTGGCAGCGCTTTCCATTTTTAAGCGCTCTTCTGAAGAGTGTTCCTATTTTAAAATTCCTTTGGTAATCCAATTCCTAAAAGGGCTCACAAATGTGTTCCTACCTTCTTCATCTAAGTCCCAGTTTGGGTCCTTAATCTGGTTCTAAAATTTGTAATGTGTGCCCCATTTGAACCCTTGCACACATGCCCTTTAAAGTTGTTAACCTTCAAGACCATTTTATTGGACGCATTAACATCTGCACCAGTGGCGTAACACAAAATGTGGGGGCCCCCTGCGAGCTATGCTGAGGGGGGCCCCCCTAACTCAGCAACAAATCACTGGTTTGATAGTGCCACACTCTGAGCCGGCATACATTATTATGCTTGCGCAATACCCACGAATGTGCTGCTGAAGGCATATGCCACACACTGCACTAGCAGAATGATATAAATGTGTTTTAATGCACACACCCTCGCTCCAGCCTTGGCTGATTTCTGTAATCACAATTTCACCACTGGCACGTTCCCCTCTCCCCTTAAGTACTCCCTTATGCATCCACTCCTCAAGAAGCTGTCTGCCGATCCTGCCCGCCCGGCAAACTATCGCCCAATCTCCATCACCCCTTTCCTGGGCAAACTGTTGGAAAAGCTGGCCATCTCCCAGCTTACTCTCCACACGGAATCTATTGGTTGTGCTCCATGACCTTCAGTTTGGCTTCAGAGCTGCAGAGTCACAGAAACTGCTCTCCTGAACACCTGTGAAGATCTGCTCTCTAACCTTGACTCCAGCATTCCTTCTGTCCTTATCCTCCTTGATCTTTCCTCTGCTTTTGACACGGTCAGCCACGCCATCCTGATCAATCCTGATCAATTGACTCCATGAGAACCTGGGCATCATGGATCAGGCCCTTGAGTGGCTGACCTGCTTCCTCTTGGACAGCCCCTCCCAGGTCCATCTTGGTCCCTTTCTCTCTGTTCCATCCTCTCACCCTGGTTTTTCAACTCTACTTGGCCCCTTTAGCCCACCTGATCTCTACCTTCGCCTCTAACTTTCAGTGTTATGCGGATGACACTCTGCTTTCCTTCAGGCTCCCCTCAGACTGCTCTCCTCTCCTCTCTTGCTCATTCCTGACTGTTTATCCGCGATTCAGGATTGGTGCGCCTCCAATGATCTCTGCCTTAATGTCAGTAAGTTGGAGATCCTTCTCATTTGGACTCCTGCCCCTGCTTTCCCTCTCTCACTCTGGCCGCCTGCCTTGGGCCCTCTTCCTTCGACATTCAGTGAGGCAAACAACCTTGGTGTCATCTTTGAGTCCACTCTCTCTTTCTCTCCTTGCATCTCGGACGTCGCCAGGAAGTCCCACTACCAGCTGCTCCTCCTCAAAGGTACTCTTCCCTTTCTCACTTTCCCCCAGAAGCTCACTGTATCCAGAGCCTTGGTTCTCTCTAGGCTGGACTACTGCAACAGCCTCTTTCTCAATCTGCCTTCCTCTACTCACCACCCTCTGCAGCTAATCCAGAACAGGACTGCGAGACGTATCCTTGGCCTCAAGCCCAAGGATCATATCTCTCCAGCAGTGAAATCTCTCCACAGGGTCCCAGTTGCTGCAAGGATCAGGTTCAAAACCCTTTACATAGTCCACAATGCTTTCTGGGTCTGGGGCCCACACTACATCCAAAGCTCTCTTCCAAAATATCTTCCTTCTCAAGCTCTTTCCTCTGCTACCTACAACTCTCTAAGGGTTAAACGCTTTTCCAGGCAGATGGTGGGTAGTAGATCTCTCTCCTCTGTAGGCGCCCCCCTCTGGAATAGCCTCCCTGCCCCTCTCAAACTTGAGCCGGACCACTTGAAGTTCCGGAAGCAGCTCAAACCTTTCCTCTTCTCTTCTGCTTTCTCTCCCTCCCCTGCTGGCCTACCTGTCTGCTGTACCGACTGGTTGCTTGGCCACCCTCAGAGTCTCACTGAGTCCAGACACTTTCTTGATCAGTCACCCTTGCACTGCCTCTGGGCCTACCACGCACTTAGGGGCTGTAACTGTAGCCCTACAGTCCCTTGTTCTCCTTGCACTACCCAGAGCCGCGCTGCCCTGTCTGCACTCACTCAGAGCATTGCTGCCATGTTTTTCCCCCCCTCGCTTTCCCCTTGCACTTCCCCCCCCTCGCTTTCCCCTTGCACTTCTCGTTCTTGCACTTGCATGATCTGAATGACACAAGACCTAGTAAGATTGTTTTTCTTGTCCTCCCTCTATTTTCCCGCCCTTGTCTTGTTGCGCCTAGGAACATTTGTGTACAGGCGCGTTATAAACGACTTATATCATTTGATCACAGATGCCCAGAAAAATATACAAAGCCGTAGTAAGAAGCGGCTAGACTGGCAGCACCCAAATGACAGTGTAGCCAGATAATTCACTTAGCAGGACTGCTTTATCAGAAATGCCCAGTTAAAAAAATGTCATACCAAACTGAGGAATGACTAGACTGGCTACACCAAAATGCCTCTCTAGCCACTAATACCACATATCATGCCTCCTGCTTAGCCTGGAAATGGACGGCCTTTATGATTTGTTGCACAATCCGCCCCACCCCCCTCCCCCCCACACATCCCCTCTCCCTCCCAACCCTACCCCAACCTCCAAACTCAGCTCCTGGGCCCAGAATTACCTCCACGTCCCTCTTCCTTGTCCCAGAGCTTACGTATGAGGCTCTTTGCCTCATAGGTAAGTACTGGGATGAGGAAAAGTGGGACTAGGAGTAATGATGATTACAGGTAGCTAAATCAGGCATTACCTCCATGTACCTCTACCTCATCCCAGTACTTGTGTATAAGGCACTCTGCCTCATACACAAGTACTGTCTCATACACACTGGGACGAGGAAGAATAGGGCTACGAGTAATGAGTAATCAAAGCATTAAACGCAAGTATTGGTGCAACACCATTGAGTTGACTGGGATTCAGCACTCCCCGATCTCCCCCCCCCCCACCCCATCCCCCTGAAATTTTGGGTTATGTTGACTCATCCTGGTCGACCTTCGAAACAGTTGCCAGACAGAACAGGACACAGATGTTAAATGGCACCTGGGTTTTGCTGTTAACAAGAGCCCAGCAATTACTAACATCAAGCATTTCACTGTTAGTACCTGCATTCAAATGCCACATTTTTTAGGCAATTAAAATCGTGATGTGGGTTTAATACTTGCATGCCAGGGGAGTGATTGGAAGGGTAGAGAGGCAGCAGGAGAACACTCATTCTCACAGCAGTCCATAAGTGGGTGCTTTCAACCTTAAATGAGAGTGTTAACTGCTTGTAACATTGAAGCTGCACTAGAATGGTCTCATTAAAATGTGTAAAGAAATGAAATGCCCCAAACAAATAAGTTTGCCCCTCCCTCACCGCCCATGAAGTTGGCGCCTCTCCCAACATTTGAAGGGTTAGCCCCCTGAAATGTAGGTTTTGTTGTGCCCCTGAATGCAAGCACACACACACCATTCACCATGTACACACACACACGCACACCCAGCTATCCATACATTTAAATGTGCACCCTTTCACCATACACACACACACACACACGCACGCACACGTGTCATGGGGTTGAGGGGATCCCTAATACTTCCCAAAAAATTGGGCCTCATTATAACTATGCCGGTCCGGAAACAACGGTGCCGGTAAGCTTACCGGGACCATTGTTTCCGGACCGGCATATTACAGCTCTGCGGGCGGTTGCCATCCAGGTCACACCAGACCTGCCAGGCAGAACGGCACCCACCCGCAGAGTTTTCATGGAAGCACCGGCACTGTTATTAACGGTGCTGGTGCTTCTGTGGACCCCATTCCCATAGAGTCCAATGGAAATGGGGACTTACCATTTGCCAGCGCCTGATTTCCCGGACCACCGGGCTTGTAATCCCCCCGTGTTCCCGGGAAGTCGGCACCGGTAAATCATTATGGGTCCGGCGGCAACCTGCCGGTAGCACCTGCACGGTTACCGCCAAACCCGTAATGAGGCCCATTGTTTCTTTATGAAGTCACTCTGGACCGAACCATAACGGCAATAATTTCTTTGGGAAGGCAGAGTGATTTCAAAAATAAACGATTTCTTTTTTAAGTTATAGGGCTGCCCCCACCCCATGACATGGAGGCCTTCAGCCTAGGGTCTTCCATGCCATGGGGGGGCAGATCCCTCAGACTTCAAAAAGAACTTTTCTTTTTTGTAGTCACTGCCTTCATAAAGAAATGATTTCTGCTACAGAAATCATTTCTTTATGAAGGCAGAGTAAATTGAAAAAGAAAAAAAATGTTTTTTGGGAATTTATTTTTCTCCAGGGGGGCCCCTCCCAGGACATTTGCTGGCGGGGCCCCCCCCCGCAGCGCAGGGGCTGCGGGGGGCCCCTGTTACGCCAGTGATCTGCACGAAGAGTGAGTGAGTTGCAGGCACTATCTTCCAGGCCACCCTATACTGTGTTCCACAAAGACCTGGTTGTTTTAAAGGTTAAACCCTCCTTTTTGCCTAAAGTTGTGTCTGATTCTCATCTGAATCAGAAAGTCCTTCTACCGGCTTTCTATCCTCCCCCGCATCCCGGTAAGGAGGAGGAAAGACTACACAGGTTGGACCCTAGCAGAGCGCTAAGCTTTTAAATTTCTAGGCTCTCCAAGTTCAGAGTTGATGATCAACTTTTTGTTGGCTACACTGGAAGGAAATTGGGTCAAGCAGTGTCTAAACAGACCTTGTCTAGATGTATTGTACTTTGCATTACTGAATGCTACAGATTGGGTGGCAAGTACCCGCCGGAAGGCGTGAGGGCCCAGTCTGCCAGAGGTATAGCCTCTTCGACAGCCCTTCAAAGGGTTGTCCCAGTTAAGTCTATCTGTGATGCAGCGGATTGGTCCTCAAAACATACTTTAACAAAGTTTTACAGTTTAGACGCTTCCCACTCAAATGAACTTGCCTTTGGTAAGGCAATACTATATTCAGCAGTGAAAAGAAAAAAAAATTCTACTCCAAATTCTTGCATCGCTTTGGGAATCTATCTAAGATGAGTAATACGTTGGAGGACACAATCCATTCGAAGAACAAGTTACTTACCAACTGGTAACGTTCTTTCGACTGGATGTTCCTCCAACTTATTCCTCATCGCCCTCCCAGCCTCTACCCCTCTTTAGAATTTCCAAGGTTATCGCTACTTCAGCTCTTGCAAGGCCGATCTACACTGACTATCATCATGAGCAAGAGGGGAAAAACAGAACTGAGGCCATCTTGTATACCCAATGACGTCACCCTCGACGGAGGCCTTCGATGGACCTCGACACAATGCCATCGACACACGGCTCCCTCTGCCGAGAAATGTTTTCCGAAACAGCTAAAGCTGGACATGAATATCTAAGATGAGGAATCCGTTGGAGGAACATCCCGTCGAAAGAATGTTACCAGTTGGTAAGTAACTTGTTCTTCTATCCACGTTCCCAAGTATATTGGCTTTAGCTTCAACTTGCTTTCCAATCATACAATGGTTCTCAGTCTCTTGTCTGTACAGGTCTTGGACCTTTACACACGGTGCCACAGTTCCTTTCTCCCTTTTCGAGCTTCCCCCAGCTTCTATTTGATACTCTTTCCGGTATGCGGTTGACCGGACAAAGCGCTGCGGCTTGTCAACCCTTCTTCGTGGGCTCACCGGCTTTCTTTGGACGCTTTGTCTTGCTTTGCATCCACCGGTTCTGTCTGCCTCCTGCCATCAGCTTGGACTGAGGCGCTGGTCGAACATGGGCCTCCGCTTCACATCTGCCTCCTTACAGCAGCCTTCCCTGGTCATGGTGCTGCAATGGGAATGCTCCTCCCTCGGGCCAGCTCCGGACGGCATCTCCAGATTTGCTACCACTCAGCAAGACCGTCTGCTTCCTTTTCGCATCCTGACTGGCGTCTGGAATGAATTCTCCTTCTCTCCATCTTGGTTTTTCACTGCCGGTTTTGAATCTCCCGGCAGTGGTTACGTGCTCCCAGCAACTAGTATGTGTACACTGTTCTTTGCGTTCCTGGTAATCTTCATTGCTCGATTCCTCCTCCTTGTCCCATCTTCTCATAAGGATATGTATGGGGGATTGTTACCTTCACCAGGATGTTCTATCTTACAGAATGCCATAAATGGATGTCTTTATTCCTTATAGATGGGGAGTTTTACCATGTCTCTTCTGTTGAGTCGCCCCTATTTCCATGAGGGTGCTCTCCCTACCATGTGGTCCTCCCGCAGATAGCCACCACCAGGGTCGGAGTCGGGTAGCTTCTGCCCATCCAGGGAACCAGTGACGACTCCATCAGATTCGTCACACTGTCTGATGCAGATCCATTTATGGTATTTTGAGAAAAATCCAGTTTTAATCCGGTCCGTAGACACGGACTTGATAAAGAAAAACATTACCCTTCTCCTTAACCCCATGGTTTGTGCCTACCACCCTCAATCCTGAGTCATGCAAGCCTCTTTTGTGGGGTCAAAGTTCATTACTTTCCCTCGCTCCCCACAAGACCGAGTAAAAAAACTCAATGCCATGGGCCTTAAAGTCTTTGCACAGGGCAGCCTGTGACTGCAAGACTTGTCCTTGGCCTCAAGCCCTGGGATTGTATCTCTCCAACTCTGAAATCTCTCCATTGGCTCCCAGTGGATGCAACGATTAAATTCAAAACCCTATGCATTGTCCACAAGGCTTTCTGGGGCTTGTGTCCAAAATACCTTTAGCTATCCCTCCGCAAATACCTCCTCTCAAGCTCTTCACTCCTCTACATCCAATTCCCTCAGGGTCAGTCGTTTCTCAACAAAGCGAGCTGGGGTAGATCTCATCTTCGGCTGGGGCCTCGCTCTGGACCAGCCTCCTTGCCAGTCTGAAACTTGAGGAGAACCATCTCCGGTTCCGGAAGCACCTCAAGACCTTCCTCTTTGCTTCAGCCTTCCCCTCCCCCGCTCCCCTTCCCTGCTGACCTGTTCTCCTCGGCACAGTGCACCTGGCCTACCCTCTGTCTTCCGGGCCCAGGTACCTGCTCACCCTGCCACCCTCCTGCGCCTTGAAACACATTGTGTATAGGTGCTATATAAATAAACTATCATGTCATATCACTACCTCCGGGCAACCCCTGGCGCTGGGGTCTTTATCTGTATCCATGCAGCCCCACCCCCTTTTTCTACCTGCACTTGTCAGACATGCCCCGTCTGCTGCCTTAACCCAGCACTTGCCACTTGCTAGCTGCACTACCACTGTTTGTGTCCTTTATTATTTATTATCTATCCGTTTGCTGCTTTGATCCGCACTTTCCACCTACCCTCCCCTTCCATGCACTTTTCCCCTCTCCCATGCACTTGTGCATTCTCAATGTCACTGGGCCTAGTAAGATCGTTGTTTTTGTTCTCCCTTGTTCCCCTCCCTTGCCTTGTCGCGCTCTGTAACACTTGTGTACAAGCGCAATATAAATAAAATATCAGTATCAGCCTAGCTCTGTGGTCGATCAATGCGGGCATGCCTAGGCAAAATGTATAGGGTTTTGGCAATTTGCATTCAGGGGAATTCATGTTCTTCTTGAAAACAGTAAAGAATCTGTGAAACAATCTTTAAAAGTTTTCCTGGACACAATGTACTTCATTACAACGTCCATCTGAATGGGAACTGTGCTTCACAGACACCAACGGTTGAGGGTTTCGGTGTTTTTCACCTGATGTGCAGGCAACGCTACTTGATATGCCCTTGGATGAAAACAACGTATTTGCCTTTAAAGCTGATGAATTGTTGAAGCTATTTAAGGCATCAAAAGCCAGGCCCAAATCCCTAGGATCAGCTTTACAAGCGCCTGTGATCTTATCGTCTGCATCCTTCAAAGGATATTCATTTCATCCCAACACCTCCTTTACGTACTGGGGGGTAATGTGGCTTCAGCCAAATATCCTCGGAGGCACGCCCTTCATCAGAGCATTTGTAGAAGGGGTCTGAGAAGCCAGGTCACTGCTGCTGTCGTGTCCACAGCTGCACCAGGTGCAACACCATATTAGTGAGAACTATTGATTCCTCTCCTCTGGGGGTGGAGAGGGACGAATTGTCCCTGCATTTTATGTCGGGCAGCACAGTAACTCCGATTCTTGAGCCTTGTAGGTTGTGTTGCAGGGATTTTGTTTTCATTTTCTACAATATCCACCAAACGACGCTCCCTCTGGACCTTTTCCTCCCCTGGATCACCTTCTATTGGTAGAGGTTTGTACACTCCTAGCAGCCATAGAGCTTTTGCCTACCATGGACAGAGGTGATATGTTATGTTTATTGTGTTTATATAGTGGAGGTTGGTACTTTCCTGCATGTTTTGCAGCCAAAGAATGCCACCTTGGATTTGCAGCTTTTGAATTGATTCCTATCCAAGATCAAATTCAAAATGGCCACACTCCCCCAGATCCTCCAGGCCCCCGAAATGCAGGACTGGCTCATCATGTGCCTATCTACCAGAGGCGCGCAAAGTACCTGAGTTTTTAGTTGGGACCATACATTACCAATTCAGGGCTCTGCACTTTCTCCTTCTGTCAGACTCCGAAGGTCTTCACCAAGCTTTTAGCAGCGGTGACCCAGCATCTTATGGGTGGGTGCTGGTTTACGGTGTGGCACAAGGTCCCCATTTTCCCCTTTCTAGACAACTGCCTCATCTGAGCCCACACCTTAGATTTGGTGACTTGCCACCTCCTCATAGCTTAGGCTTCCCACTAAACTTGATGGTCTAACTCTTCCAAAATCAGGATTAAGTCCCAACCTCAGCCTTGCTTCAACTCTGGGGGTGCATCTTTATAGTACTCAAGGCCTGCTGGTGCATGAGGGCACTCCAGTGGCTACTGCATTGTCAGTGTTTTTGGTTCTCAGCAGCATGACAGACCACCTTTGGGTCTTGTGCAGAATATCAAATTATCTATTGTGGTCGGCCTGACAAGGCAATGTACTGAGGGCAGAGCCTCTACAGCAGCCTTGGCCTCAACTGACCATGGTCATGGACACCCACATGAAGGATTGGGAAACTTATTTCAATGACCTTAAATGGAGCATGCTTTGGGCCCCAGTGAAGGTGAAGTGTTGCATCAGTCTGCTAGAATTGTGAGCAGTTAGGTTGGCCATGGGCCATGGTGGCCTTCATTACCTCTGTACAGGGAAACTGTGTCCTGGTCCTGATGGACAACACTTTTGCTATGCACTACCTCAACAAGTAGTCATGTGGACTTCCCTTGTGCATGGAAGCAATGTGGCTGTAGGTTTGAGTGCAAAACCTGTCAGCAATCCATGTGGCTGCAACAGAGAACATGGTAGGGATGGCTTGAGGAAGTAGGCAGCAGTCACCCACAAATGGGATCTTTGCCTGGGGAGGTCTTGGTGAGATCTTCGGTCTCTGCGGGACCCCTCAAGTAGACCACTTTGCTCTAGGGAGTTTCCCCTGAGAGTGGTAATTGGGGTTGCATTGATTGGAATGTCACTCTCCTCTATGCTTTCCCACCGATTGCTGGCATTCCATTAGCTGTACGAGGTTGCAGAAGTTCAGTTCCATCATGATTCTGAGTGCTCTGGATTGGGCTTGAAGGTACCAGGTACTTCTGCACCTGGCCAGCTGTCCCTCTCTGCACCTTCCATTGATGGGGTGGGGGGCTAATCTTTCAGTCAGTGTTTAATTCTTCATCTGAATATGCAAAGCCTCAACATTGAGAGGTTGAGGTACAAGGAGTGTGATCTGTTTGCACTGAGGAAACTTCTTTCTGCCAGGAAGTCTCACACCAAGTCCAACCTTGCTTGCAAATGGTGGATGTTTTCGGCTTGGGGTTAAGATAAGTGTGTGGATCCCCTGATCTGCCGACAGCTTTGGATTTTGAACTTTCCACTTTCATTTGCTCAGCTAAGCCTCCAATTTGGTACTTTGAAGCAGTATTTGTTTGCCATTTTGATCTTCAAGAGAACCCCTGACCAGGACTTGTTGTTCTCTTTCCAACTGTTATGTAGTTTTTAATAGACCTGTTGAATATGTTTCTGCACATGAGTTTTGTACTTGCATGGAATTTGAATCTGGCTTTTTCTTTCCTCATGGTGACTCCGTTTGAGCCTTTACAGTCAGGTTTGCTGAGACTGTTTGCACTTAAAGTGGTTGTTATCGCTTTCACTTTAGAGTTGAGCAAACTCGAGGCTTTGTCAGCTAAGCATCCATAGATGGCGTTTTCTAAGAAAAAGTTTACTTTGAGGGCGACACCAACCTTTATGCTTACGGTCATGCAAGACTTTCAGCCTTCCCAAAAAAATCACTTGGCAGTTTTCTTCCATTTCTCTTATCTAAGGTAGTGGTGAGGTTTCCCCATCTGGATCCCAAGACACATCTCAGATACTATGTTTTTCGGACGAGACACATCTAGAAGGACGACCAGTGGCTTGCTGCTTTTGTTGGGGCCCTCAAAGGGGTGGCATTTTGCAAACACTGTTGAGGTGGATTGTTCTTGACATTTCTGAATGTTACAACCTGGCAAGGAAAAAGTTTCCAAACAGTTTCGCGAGGCCATTCAACATGCACCTGATGCCTACATCTGTTCTGCAGAGAGAGGTCCCGCTCTCAACATCTGTCAGCTACGTGGCTTCCCTGTGCAAATTTACCCAACACTTTTTCTTGTACTCTTTCTGGTCCGATTTCTCTTTTTGGTCATATGGTACTCCAGGGTTTCCTGGTTCAGGTGATGGTTCTCCCTTTCTCCAGCATGGGGTCTGGCATGGATTCACATGCTCATGAATATTCCCTGTTGTCAGGCTGGGAATCCTCGGTAGAGAAAAATCAGTATCAGTTCCGTTTCTGATCTGTCTTTCGTAGTAGTAACCAATCACTGATCTCTGCGTCATACTGACCACAGCCAATGACTGCCATCTCCCTAAGCCCCGCCTCTGGCAGCCATCTTCAGATTTTTACCGCACGTTCAAGTGTTGGGATCCTCGTGCTATTGCCCTAAAGCTTTAGTGCTTTTTTCGCGCTTTTTTCTTAGGAACATTTTCTCTTTTCCGGTCAAAAGAGCCTCAAGCTCCACCGTTTATCCGATCAACGGGGACCCGTGTCGGATTCTTCTACGCCCCTCAAGGGTGAAGATTTCGTCAAGCCACGCTTTTGGAGGACTCCAGAAGTTTCTCAGGCCCATCTCGATCATGGCCCAGGAGAAGGGAAGCTCGACGCCCGGAAAGCTGTTCAGGGTCTGCCCTGGATGCCAGCTTCAGAATGTCTTTAAGGAGAACGAACACTCCCTTTGCCTCTACTGTCTGCATGAGGACAAGATGCACGTGGAGAAGGACTGTGCGTTTTGCGGCAATATGTCGGAGCGGACCATGAAGGACCGCCATCTGCGTCTCGCCAACTGGCTGGAGGGGGAAGAGCCCGTCAGGCGAGAAGAAGAAGAAGAAGAAGTCCGAGCGGTCTTCTAAGACCTTTGAGGCCGCCCCGGCGACGGGGGTCCAACAGAAGGCCAAGCACCGTGAGTCCGCTGGCACCGGGAGCACCGAACGGTCAGGCTCTACAGGCGCCAGGCACGGCGCATCCTCCCCGGCGCCATCAACCACGAGCCAACACTCTGGCTCGGGTAAGAGGAAGGCCTAGCACCCGGCAAAGCTCCTGGAGAGACCCCGGTCGAGCTCGAAGGCCCCATCGGAGGGGGAGCGAGGCAGTGACCCTCCCCCCAAGGAGAAGGCGGTGAGCGCACCTAAGGTGGTGAAAGCCTTAATCCACCCGGCCAAGGCCTCTATCGAGACAGTTGCGGCGGCCCTGGCTCAGCCTGTGGAGGCTACACCAGTGGTGGCGACCTTGGGGCCCAGAGTCTCCCTGCCACCGTGGAGGGAGTCCTCTTTCATGCCCATCGACAGGACCCCCATGACACCTCCGACGGAGAAGAAAAAGGGGGGGGCAGGAGGTAGTCGTGGATTCGGCCTCAACCTCTGAGGAGGAGCTGATCGAAGTCTTGAGCCACGGCATTGGCGTGGAAGAAGACCAGCCCGTCGGGAGGGACCCCGACGTAGGAGACGACGAGAACATCGAGGGTGCCGACGGGGCTCCTCACCGCTCGTCGGACTCCCCTCAACCAGTGCCGCAAGACAACTCGGCGGCCATTTTGTTGGCTATACAGTCCTTATGCTCGGAGATAAGGACGAGATTGCCGTTACCACCAACGGAGGAACCTCTCCCGATGGGGGACCCGGAGCCAGGCCCTTCTGGGAGCCCTCCTCCTAAGAGAAGAAGGATTCATCCTCCACCTCCTTTTCAACCATCGCGCCCTGCTCAGCCCTCCTCCCCGTCCACGACCCGTGGGGATGATACGGGGACCGACACGGCTGCGACGGGCACAGACGACGAGGTTTACGACGAGGATCTCCCGTCGTCACCTCCTCCCCGGGATTCCCCGCCCGACGAGATTGGATCGTTTCATGCCATGATCGCCAGGGCATCCGAGCTTTTCCAGCTCTGCCCGGAAGAGAAGGAAGGTTTCCTTTATCAACGGCGTGAGACCAAGAGGAAGACGGTCCTCGCTGTACCTCTACTGGACGATATCTGGGATGAGGGTGTTGCCCTCCTCAAGAACCCATCCACGACGCCTGCAAGGAGGGATCGGTACGAGAAGAAGTACCGGGTCCCGGATGCGGGCCCTTTGTGCCTTCGGGCACAGCCGACCCCGGACTCGGTCGTCTCCGCGGCAGCCAGGAAGAAAGCAGGGGGGGGGGCCTCGGCCTCTACGTCAACCTCCCCGCCGGACGGCGAGGGAAAGAAATTGGACGCGATGGGACGCAGAGTCCTCTCATCGGCGGCGACGACGATTAAGGCTGCCAACGCCTTGGCTATCGTAGCCCGCTACGACAGGGAGTTGTGGTACAAAATCGCCCCCCTGCTGGACTTCTTACCAGACGACAAGAGGGCGGAGGCCCTAGAGATCTTGCAGGAAGGAGAAGTGGCGTCGGACCACACCATTACGATAGCGACGGACATCGCTGACACTGGATTTCGCAAGTTGGGCAACGGCGTGTGCCTTAGACGGCGTGGATGGCTCAAGGCAACTGACTTCCGTCAGGACGTGCAGACCAGAGTCTTGGACATGCCGTTCGACAGGAGCAACCTGTTTTGGAAAACAGTGGACGATTCCCTACAAGCCATCAAGACGGAGACGGCCCGGGCTCTTGGTGTTCTCCAGCAACGACGGCCGCCCTTTCGGAGCGGCGGAGGCAAGCAGGGTGCCTCCAAAGGTTCCGGCGGCGGATTTTCCACCTATCGTCAAGCGGCCCGTTCGTCGTCATAGGAAGCCTACAGGGGACGACTGTCACGACTCGCTCCCTTCGCTCCCGTTCCCGCCACTTGGGGGCATGTTTTGGGGTTTCTTCCCTACTGGACATTTCCTCCGAACCTTATGCCACAGTGTCCTGATGAATTGGGAGCGCTAAAACCTTATTTCCCAAATTACTTCCCTTCCGGATCCATTCCAGGTTTTTGGCAGCCAGCATGCTACTGCTGCTTTAATCAAATGACTATGCTTCCCAGAATGCCTGGCTCACTGCCTCACCTCCTCCCTTGCAGGACAAGGCTGGGTGGAGGATAGGCAACACCTGTGGCTGCAGGTGCAGCAGGCGACACGCCTGAGGGGTGTGCTCGTTAAGCAGCTTTAAAAGCCTCAGTCTGCTTCAGTCCAGCGCTGGTCATTGTTGCAGCGTTCCTGTCTTGACTGGTCCCTTGTTCCTGGTTCCTAGTTTTTGTGCCCAGTTTCTAGTTAGAGTTTCTTGTTCCTTGTCCTGGATTTCGTATTTGTATGCCTAATTGATTTCTACCGTTTGGAAATCCCTTTCTCCCTTTCTCTGTCTGCAGGCAGCCTTTCTCTGAGCTTTCCTTTTGCTGTAGCCCAATTGCCTGTGTTCACTGTTTCCTAGAAATCGTCCTTTGCTACTGAAAGACTTGTTGCATTAATCTTTCCTTTACAGGTTTAGTTTCCTGCCTTTTCACCTTGGATGGGTGGGACAGTTTCCCTTTTGATATCGTTTTCACTGCTCCTGATCCTTGCCTTCTATTGGGATCCATGCCATGTTTTCCTTTACACTTTTACATTTATTTCCTATTTTATTGTTAGGTGTGGGAAGCTGTTGTAACTAGCTCCTGTGTGATTATCTTTTGTTTTCCACACTGTACTATTCCTTCTTGCCTCTTGACTTGGGCTTAGGTATTTAGTCATCCTCACTCTTTGCCTTTACTGCCTTCTGGGTTCTTGTTTGATTTACAGGGTTGTGGGTTAGTACTGACTTTTGAGTGGTCTTTCCGGTCCTCGTGAATACGGACATCCAAGTGGTCTTTCCGGTCTTCGTGAGTACTGGCATTCATGTGGTCATTCCGGTCCTTGTGAGTACTGTTTCCAAATTCTTTATTCAGTACCGTCTAGAGTGTCAGCTTACAGATTCTGTCCCTGCTTGCCCTCTACGTGGGCTTAGCGCTGTCAGTATCTGTAATGGCATAGTGGGTAAGGAGTTTGCCGACTTTCCTTTCAGTCATAAGGAGGCTCTAAGTGCTTACCCTACATTCCTTTTCATATAGTGGTTTACACGAGTCTTGGGTATTGAATGCACGTTGTTATATTCAAGGTTGTTTACTGTGTATTTTGTGCACATTTCCCCTGCCATATCCATCGCCTTCTTCCTTTCCTGACAACGAGGCAAGTCGGGTGGACCCCGCCGTCGTCGCCAAGGAGTACAAGGCAGCAAAGCCTCGTCGAAGCAGGACTGAACCGGCCGTGGGGTCGGGCCCCCACCGAAGCACCCCGGTGGGAGGCCGGCTGGCGAGCTTCGTCAGCGTGTGGGAGTCCATCTCCACTGACCGTTGGGTGCTGGACGCCCTAGCCCAGGGTCACGCGCTCGAGTTTCTAAAGAAGTGCCCGCGCGTCGCCCCCGTGGCCAGGAAGGAACATCACGTCCCTCAACTTCTCTTGGAGGTAAAAGCGATGCTCAAGAAAGGCGCCATCGAGCTCGTCCCAAAGAGGCTCCGGAGTTTACTCAAGATACTTCCTCGTGAAGAAGAAGACGGGAGGATGGCGTCCCATCCTGGAACTACGACGACTGAACAAATTCATCAAGGCACAGAAGTTCCGGATGGTCACCCTCCAGCACGTCCTGGGTTAACTGGAGGAGGGCGATTTCCTGTCGTCGTTGGATTTGGAGGATACCTACTTCCATATCCCCATCCTAAAGGGACACTGAAAGTTTCTCAGATTCATGGTCCAAGGGCGTCACTACCAATTCAGAGCCCTTCCCTTCGGATTGAGGTCGGCACCCAGGGTGTTCACCAAGTGCCTCGCACCGGTGGCGGCGCGGCTGCGCCTGGAGGGGATCCACGTCTACCCCTACCTGGACGACTGGCTCATCCGAGCAAAGACAATGGAGCTTGCCGCGGAGCACACGGCGAGGACCGTCCAACTACTCACGGACCTGGGATTCTCCATAAACTACGCCAAGTCCCACCTGGTGCTCGCGCAAGACGCACTGTTTCTGGGAGCGAAGCTCGACACAGTGGCGCTTCTGGCCTCTCCGTCGGAGGAAAGGACGAGGGCCATCTTGGGCAAGGTGCAGCGGATGCTGGTTGTGGACGCGGCCAGGGTGAGGTCCATCAAGTCCCTCCTCGGAATGATGTCTTCTTCCATTTATCTCATCCGCCTGTTCAGGCTTCGGATGCGCCCGTTACAGGAGTACCTGGACGCTCGCTGGATCCAGACGACTGGCAGCTTCGAGGACAGGATCACACTCGACGAGAGCTTCCGACGAGCGATCTGGTGGTGGGGCACCCGCGCGCATCTGACGGCAGGCATGGACTTCCAGACCCCAGGCCACCAGAAGACAGTGACCACGGATGCCTCCCTGGAAGGGTGGGGAGCGCACACCGAAAATCTGCACGCGAGGGGCCTTTGGCTGCCGACGGAGGAGTCCCTCCATATCAACGTCCTGGAACTCCGTGCAGTGTTTTGGGCCCTCAGGTCCTTTCTTCCGTCCCTCAAGGGCAAGGTGGTGAGGATCTTCACCGACAACACCACCACCATGTTATACATCAGGAAGCAGGGCGGTACTAGATCCCCAGCCCTGTCCAAGGAGGCGTAGGATCTGTGGCATTGGGCCGTCGCCCAAGGGATGTTTCTGGTGCCGTTTCATCTGGCAGGAATAAAAAACACCATTGCCGACTCGCTCAGCAGAGAGCTGCGCTCGTGCCACGAGTGGGAACTACGACAGGATCTAGTGGACCGCCTCTTCCGACTGTGGGGCACACCCCAGATCGATCTGGTCGCGACGGCGACGAACTCCAAGTGCCGGAGGTTCGCCAGCAGGTTTCCCCAGCCGAGGGGCATGGGCGATGCTTTCTCGTTCCCCTGGGAGGGCCTGTTCCTATATGCGTTCCCCCCCCTTGCCACTGCTGATCCAGCTCATCAACCAGCTCAAGAGGTCACGGTGCAGGATGATCCTCGTCGCACCTGCATGGCCGAGGCAGATATGGTTCCCGGACCTTCTGGACTTGTCAGCGTCCCCGTCAATCAAGCTGCTGGTGGACGTGGATCTTCTCTCCAGGGAAGGAGGCACCATTCTCCATCACGACCCGAAGTCGCTGAACTTGCAGGCCTGGCTCCTGCAACGTTAGTTTGGAGGCTACGACATACCGGCCGACTGCAGAGAAGTTCTTGCAAAGGCCAGGGCATCCTCAACTCTTAAATGCTACGGACACAAATGGAAGATGTTCTCTGTCTGGTGCCACGCACAGAAGATTAACCATCTACGGATTACGGCTCCTCAAGTACTGCCGTACCTGCTGACGCTGGCCAAGGCTGGACTGGCGCACGCTTCCATCAAGATTCATCTTGCTGCGATCTCCCGATACACCAGAACCACGGGACGGACGTCTTTGTGGTCTCATCGTCTGGTGAAAGAATTCATGAAGGGACTGTTCAGATCGTTCCCACCAGTGAAGGCCCCGGCGTTGGAGCTCAACGTGGTGCTGACCAAGCTCATGGGACCTCCGTTCGAGCCTCTGCACTCAGCTCCGTTGAAGTTCTTGTCGTGGAAAACAGCGTTTCTTGTGGCCATCACCTCCGCACGACGGGTGGGAGAGATCCATGCCCTTTCCTGCAAGCCCCCGTACTTGACTTCTCACGACACGAGGGTAGTGGTCCGGACGCACCCCTCCTTCATGCCCAAGGTGCCGTCGGACTTCCACCTCAACGAACCCTTGGTGTTGCCTGTTTTCTTCCTGTCGCCTTTGTCGCCGGCTGAAAGGACTTTGCACTCGCTGGATGTGGACCTCACGAAGAGTTTACAGAAGACATCACAACTTTTTGTGAACTTTGGACCTGTCCATCAGGGGAAGGCTCTCTCGAAGGCTTCCATTTCCAGATGGCTCTCCGGCTGTATCATGTACTGTCATCGGTTGGCAAACCAACCGCTGCCTGGCCGTCCGAGAGCCCATTCCACCAGAGCGATTGCAGCTACCACGGTGTTCCTATTTGGTGTGCCCTTGCTGGACATCTGCAGGGCTGCTACGTGGAGGTCGACGCACACCTTCACGAAATTCTACTGCGTCGATCGGGATTCCAGGGAGGAGTCCAGGGTCGGCCAAGCAGTGCTGCGCAACCTGTTTGCCTAAGGTGAGCCTGGTGAGGAGGTAAGAATTGCTTAATGTTGAGTTTTGGATGTAATGCTTAATTTTGAGCCTTTTTCCACCTCCCGTGGTTCTGCATGTGTGTACTGCTGTGTATTCTTTTATTCATGAGCATGTGAATCCATGCCAGACCCCATGCTGGAGAAGGAACAAGTTACTTACCTGTAACTTTTGTTCTCCAGCATGGGTCTGGCATGGATTCACATGCGAACCCTCCCGCCTACCCCTCTGCGGCTCTTCACTTGGTCATACTGCCACTTCACGTGCTGCTATCAAATCTGAAGATGGCTGCCAGAGGCGGGGCTTAGGGAGATGGCAGTCATTGGCTGTGGTCAGTATGACGCAGAGATCAGTGATTGGTTACTACTACGAAAGACGGATCAGAAACAAAACTAATACTGATTTTTCTTTACCGAGGATTCCCAGCCTGACGACAGGGAATATTCATGAGCATGTGAATCCATGCCAGACCCATGCTGGAGAACAACAGTTACAGGTAAGTAACTTGTTCCTTCCTCCTCCCACCGGGTTTTATTCTGCTTTGGGATTCTATCTAAGAAGATGGATCTGTAGGAAGAAGGAATCCATTAGAAGAACAAATTACTTAATGTAATGGTTTAAGAGTAAGACACAGACACAGTGGCACCTTGAGTGTGACTTTTATTTGGCATAAAAGATAACGGGTTGGAGAAATCCAATCCGTCCCTAATTCTAAGAGGTGTTCCCTACCTAAATAAAACTAAGGAACGTCTGTATAAGAATGTTAAACCACAAAGCGTCCTGTGTCCAAAATCCCTAAACTAACCCTTAAATGCTGAACTTAATATAATGTGCATTTGGGGATTGCTGTAACTAAACTCTTGTAACTTTGCCAAAGTTACCGACATAAAGTTCTATGGTGCACCTAACAAAAAGAACAGCGTTCCACTAGTCAAGGGGTCTTCCCTTACCCTAGATTTCCTCTAGTGGCCCAAATGTCACTTTGTTAAAGTTCCAGTTTTGTTCAAGGGGGAAGTGTTCTTCCCTTGAATTCCCTTAAAGTACACAATCCACTTGAAAGCACACAGTTCTCTTGAATGCACACAGTTCTCTTGAATGGTTTGTTCAAGGGGGAATGCCTTTCCCTTGAACCACCTTGAAGCACACAACTCTCTTGTTACTGTTTTCACAACTTCACAGAAGAGTGTTGACTCCTGGATTTAGCAGTCTTTTCCCTTTCCCTGATGTACTCTCCTGCTAGGATATTGCAGTTTTATTGGTTTCTCTTCAGAAAGGGGTATGGGTCCATTTTCAGATTGGGATTTCAACCCCTTATTTCTCTTACTATCCTTCTTGCCCCTGGTTTACTCGCCTGCCAGAGAGTTACAACTTTCTTTCTTAGGTGCGGATCCCAGACATGCACATTGCCTTGTTCTCTATCCTGCCAGGACTTTTTCCACCTTTCATTCAGTCTCTGTTGTATCCAAAAAACAATCCTTTTCATATGCTGGGTCACCAACCCCTTCTTGACAATGTGCGTGTCAGTTTTACTTCTCTTGCTTTGGCTCTTAACAATGTGGCTCTTATTAATGATCATATCAATTTTGCTGTCCTTCCTTGGGCTCTTAACAATATTCGTATTGATATCAACTATACCATCTGTACTTCTTTCTCTTGGGCTCTCACGTACTGTGTATCGTGCGCAGCATTCACCCTGAAGTGCCCCAGTGATCCGTTCACTCTGTCCAGGCTCACTGGTCTTCTGTGGCTGCTTCAGTGTTCCTCACGCTTCACCCACAGCTTTGCTTTTGGCCCGCTCGCTAACTGTGAGTTCTGCGAGCCGCTCTTCTTCCACTTTCCCTCAATCTGTGTGTGGTAGCTCTAGCTGCCGTTGACGGAGATGCAGCAAACTTCTCCCAGTTTTGCTCCTCGGCACGCCGTGTCTCTCCTCACGCCATTCCGCAGTCTGCTCCTTCCCGGCCTTCCGAACAGCATCCAAACCAGTTATCTGCAGCGTCTCCCTGTCTCGCTGATTCTCTGCCTGCTTCTCTCTCTTGCTGTTCACCTGTTTCCATTTGAAATGTCCCAGTCTTATTTTGCATTCTCCAACTACTAAAACGCAGCTTTGATTTCTCATGTCTGGTCATCCACATCACTGCATCCCTCTTCTTCTTCTCAGTATTTGAAAAGGGGAGTGGGGAGGCACAGTTTTGTTGGCTAGAAAAACGTGTGAATTCACCATCCACATTACAATAAGCCATAATTGAGTGTTTGCAAAGGTACATGGCTATTACTAAAAGATATATCTGAAGGGTTGTTTTTATGCAATATCCCTCTGCCTCCCTGGAGTTTGTCTTCCCTTGCGTGGTCCTCCCGCAGATAGCTACCCCCAGTCAGGTGGCTTCAGCCTTTCCCTGGCCACATAGGAGAAGCTTCCCTCCAGGGAATCAGTGACAAGGCTGTTGGATTCATCGCATTACCTTTTGCGATGTTCTTTCTGATGGATTAGTCTTTCCTCCCTCAGATTGCTCATAGCACACCAAGCCTACCCCTCATAAAGAAGGCTTGTGCAGCATTATGTTCTGCATTCCCTCAGCTGTTAAACACTTTTTGGGAAAGGGTGAAACTGAGATCATGGGGTAAAGCAGACTCCATACATATTCCCCATGACTTTGTGTCCAGAGGTTTGGGTTTCCACGCCGCTGAGCAGAACCAACTTGGACACACATTACGCCCCATGCTGGCTGAAAAATAGTTCAGAAGATCAGCTGGCACTGGAAGAAATCTAAGATGAGGAATCTAGCTAGGCTAGGAATTCATCTCATAAATGTTTTTTTAAATTATTGTTCTGGATGGGTTGTCAGAGATGAGGCATCTTTCACAAGGACTCATGTATTTCTTTAGAAGGCAGGAAGCTCTGTACTATACTCCAGGAAGAGACTCAGTATGTGGAAAAGTTCCCGTTATTAAAGCAACCACTCATGGTTTGGACACCCTATGCTGGAATCACTAAACCGCACCTCTCAATCTCCTATGTCCTATCTCCTATATGCCAGGACACAGCACAGTAATTGCAGGCACAGTCTCAAGCCTTACGCAAGGAAAACGGCCCTTGCATGTTCCTCATCCATTGTCACTTTTCATTTACCAGAAACATTCCCAATGCCACACATAGTGGAGTCGCCTCACTGAGATGTCAAATTGCTTCAGATACGAAAGAATTGTTGCCATTGTTCTGTTGTTAAACTTCCTCTGTTTTTATTTTAAGGAGCCACGAGACAAATCTGGCCATCGGAAACGATTGGCAAGTACCCCAACCAAAGGCAGAAGAACAGGCAAAGGTTAGTGGGATTTGGAAGTAATACATAAGGATATTCAATCTTTTGCTCACAAAAGCATCACACATAGGTTGTTGGTAATGTAACTTCAGCATTTTTCGCTTTTATGTTCATTATTTGTTTATTTTCCTTGTAAAGATTACTACCTTCATGACAGGAGAGTGTCATTGCTCTAGGAGGGGTCTGCAGGTCCATTCATCACTTTAGCTTTTTTCTTTTTGTTGGATAGTTTCCAGGTACCGACTACAGGCATCCTGCGTATTACTTCTTGATTTTGGTTTGTCTCCTGTAAGTGTGGGAAAGGTATTCAGCCATAATGCACAAATTAACATTCTTCCTCCATGTGGGAGGACATCTTTTGGTGGATAGAAACTGTAATCTACTAGCCTGCCTCTCGTAATCTTAAGGTTTTAGACATGGGATATATGTATAGTTTCTAGGCGTGCCAGCCTTTCTTTTATACCTGATTGCACCTTTTACCTATGGAGTTTAGTCCTGATTCTGACCAGTTGTTACCCCTATGTTAATTATGATAAAGACTGTTTTTAAGGGTTCATTTTACTAGGAACCATAATTCCACAATCCACTTGCATACAAACAGACTTTCGGACACTACTGACCTGGACCCACTGACATTGTAAGCCTGGTTTGTTTATAGCCAACGTAAAGTGGGATGCTTCATAGCTTTTAGAGAAGGGGTGAAAAGTTAAATGTGCAGGGGAGTTCAACCAATCCTTGGGCTTTAATGATTCAGTTAAACACAACCCATTTTCACACACACTTTAGGGCATATGCGCCTCCTCCCTTTCGCAAAACTATAGTCCACCTAGCAGAACAAACATGCAACCATGATATTGCAAACTATTCTTCCCCTGCTACATCTCACCCTTTGTTTGTAGCATCTCTTTCCCATCCTGATATTCCTGCGCTCATTGTCTTTCCTCTAAAAGAGTAAGGTCTAAATACCACTGGTGGGGGGATATTATACCACTGCATGGACAAGCCTTGGCCCTCTGAAACTATTACGGTGGTGATTTGGGCAGGAGCTGAAATCCGCTCCTGCTTATTGGGCATCACCTGGTGAAGGAGGAGTTATCTTTGGGCAGATAAGGAGCTAATATGCAGTGTACAGCAAATCGATCTATGGCATGAGATGCAAACTCCTACTTTTTATGCTTAATATATTGCCTCATCATGCTTTAAATATAGTCTAGCTTTGTCCTAATGTTTCATTATTTACATTCCTAAACACATAGCATATGTAGGTATATTAGTAGCACATCAGTTGACATGGGGGATCAATAGAAGCTCCTGGGAGCTGTTGTCAAGCTAACAAAGCTCTTCTACTCTATAAACCACAGCTAAACTACCATCTCTTTTAATCCCTGATGGTGGAGGCAGAACCAAGGTGCCACATCCAAGAAAAAGGAGTCAATATATGGCATACGCAGAGCCAACAGTCGAGCAGCAGCGGAACATCCCTCTACACCAAACATCCATAGTCTTTGTACACATTAATGGTGCAGCCTAATGCTGCTGGCTTTCCAAATCAATCAGCATCACTGAAAGTCCCCGTTGCAGGGCTCTGCACTTAAGGTGTGGGGACAAGGTGCTGGGGACCAATCCTCAATCTGTTACTAGGCAACAGCACTGCTGATATTGCAATAGCTTTTGATGCTGACTCGTGATCCCTACCACAGCCTGCACATACTAAATCCACTTCTATTGTTTTTCTGCAGAGAACCTTTTTGACCCCTCGACTGATCTATCCGAGATTGATGCACGCTTGCAAGCCCTTCAGGACTACATGAAGAACCTGGACACCAGGACATAGACGAGCAGAGTAGGAATGATTACACTCAGGATAAAAGGACAGCAAGCGGATGGATACATTCTCTGGGATTCTGGCTTAGAGGCCATGTACAGTGCCTATCCCAGGGGGCTGCAGTGTGCGGAGAAGACAATCTTTGAGCATGGAAATGACTGATGAACCCTTACCAGATTGAGGGGCTTTAAATATCAACAATTCAATTCGAAGAAATCAAGTTTTTCGTTCTACCTCCTGGCATCTATAATTTGGGGCGAGCAGCCCTCTGCCAACGCCCAGCATTTCCTTTGGAATTTTAAGACTGTTCTAAACAATTCTACAGCCGTTCAAAGTTCTATCACATATACTACGCCAAAAATTAGAAGGTTTTCTGACGGGAATGAGAAGGCTTAAAGGTAAAGGATGTTCCAAATATTTTAATTGCAGTGTGGATCTAAATACTTTTCTGATTGGGAGGCAGATAATCGGCATCAGATGCCTAAAACAAACTTTTCTCATACCTAGCTAGTCCTACCTAACCTAGTGTGAAGCAGATTGCATGGCTAGGAACTCTTTTGAACTTCTGCTCAAAGGAGTCGAAGCTGTGAAGCAGACTCTGTGAACCACAGAGGTGATTGATTG
This sequence comes from Ambystoma mexicanum, assembly GCF_040938575.1. Taxonomy (NCBI): domain Eukaryota; kingdom Metazoa; phylum Chordata; class Amphibia; order Caudata; family Ambystomatidae; genus Ambystoma; species Ambystoma mexicanum. The sequence continues at coordinate 911,701,554 of NC_090923.1, read as the reverse complement.
GCAAGACCTCCAAGGACCTCGGGACTGTCCACTCATTACTCTAATGTTCATCTCCCTGCCAGATGATCTGCCCCATGACACAACGGATCCTACAGAGAGACTTTCTTTTTTAAACTCATTGTGCTTTTATTGAATAATGCTGTGATCCACCCAGAATGACAATTAGGCTCCTACTTTTGGGGCCATAGTCTTGGATAATTTCTACCAACATTGTCGCTAGGGTGTTATTTCTTTTATGTATTTATTGATGTGTATTTTTGTTGCATGCGCACAGGAGGACCTTAGGATAAACGGATTATGCAAAATAAATTACGTTTCTGTTAAAAAGATGTTTTAATCCTCTCTGCAGACTGCGTGTTTGTTTCACCGATTATATTAATGTCTGATTAACATGAGAATAACATTTTACAAGTATGCTCTTTTTTTGTACTGGTCGCTCTTATATTTTGAACAACTTTGAACAACAAGACCTAATGAATGAACAATTTAATTGGAAATGAATGGCCAAGTTAATACACTTAGTTAAATTTCCTGAACATACATTTAATACTTTTCCTGTAATTAATATATTTACTCCCAGTAATCACAGTTAAAAACATAAGTAATGGAGGAAGAACAGCCGTTAATGCACACGGCATTTTAAGTGTAAGTATGATATAGTAAAAAAGTACTTTTATTCAAATCCACCCTAAAAAATCGTTCTTATGCCCTTTTTGTATGTATGAACAAAACAAGGAAAGACTAATTCAGATAATCCAAAACGTGTGCTAATTTAGTGGCACACCTTGAATACAAATATTGACTGATATCCATGCTCCTGTACTTAGCAAAGGTGCTCACAATGTGCAAACAATCTAAAGTTGCTGGGACTTTATCTGAAAACTGTAATCAGAATTTTACATTTCATAATGGATCGCCTTTTCGACATGGGGGCTATTTTTCTGCTCACAAATGTATAATTCTCAGGCTAGTTCCCTCATCCAGTGGTTGCGTTGCAGCGTGTTTATCCACGTTAAAGTTCAGCATCCACAGGGCAGTTTTCTTGATAGATGCCTGTACAGCGTGTACACAAAGCCCACAGTGCTCTTTCCAGTTGACGCTGTCCTCTTAACGTTTTTTTCCACCATCGGTTCGGTCACAGAGTCAAGGCCAGAGGAACAGAACAATGGAGCCGAAGTCTTTGGCAAAGCGATTTGGAAGGTTTTTTTTCCGGCGATTGTGCCAGCAGCAATTTGTAGGAGTATGCAAAGTATTGCTTTCGTTCATTTAAAGTCCCAATCTATCAGTCTGACCCTAATCTGAAAGACCCCTTTTAAATGTTGCCCTATGTGCAGTCAACACTTTACTTGGCTAGACTAGCATAACGTCTGTAATCGCTGCCTGCCAATAGATGATGAGGAGGAGAGTGAATGCAGGGCCTGTAAAGGGTTTATGCTGAGATACTGAATAGTTCCAAGCAGAGAAGCTTGTCTGCTTATGCCTGAAGGCCTGTGGGGCTGACTGCTCCGCACACTATGTACAGGTAGAGGAAGCAGGGGATCTGGGAGCGTACTCTGGAGGGATCCAGTCCACTAAGACTTATGAATTGTGGACTGACGTACGTTTTAGGTGTTTGTCAGGGGCGATTGTATAGGCATGCTGACATGAGTGATAAAAGCTTTGCTAGATCAAATTGGGTGCCACGAGAGAGAGAGATGCTGGAACTGGGTAAGACGTTGGGCAAAACAAGTAAGTTGTTATACGCCCTGTCTGATAACAGGAAGGCCTACAATAGAGCTGCTGAGGCATTTAGAAATTTAAATTTGTAATAGGTAATTATTACGGCAACATGGGAAAGTAGACCAAGCCGGGATGCTAACATCATGGTTGTTAAAGAGAGAACAAATAACCTTGGGTTGTTATGGCATTACGAGAGGAAGAGGGTCCGGTTGTGTGCAATCAAAATAGTATGAATGGGCTCATATCTTTTTTTTATTATACGTGATGTGCTCAGGAGGCACCTGTGGATCCTGAGCAGATGGAATACTGTCTTGGGGAGGCATAATTTCACCCACATTCCCAAGCTGCCTGGTCAGCACTAAATGCGGGTGGGATGCCAGGCAGTGATCTACATAAGGCCTATGCTGATGAACATGCCCCTCTGCTGCTAGAGGTTCTCCAATAGGCTAGGAAGCAGGATTATAATAGTGCTTCCAATGCAAAGAGGGACCCATCCTTTCTAACGTCCCATAGGCCATTATCATTACTCTAGACATGCACTAATATATTACACACTATTATTCCTCAGTAGATGCCATCTGTAATGGACACTCTGGATAACATGGATAAGTGCAGATTTATCCCACAACAGAGCACTAATATGAACTTTATGGGGCTGGTCACAGTGTGGAATGCAACAGTGAGTAGAGTGTGCCAATGGCGTTAGCTCGTTTGGATGATGAAACAGCATTCGACTCTCTGAGCTGGGAGTTCATGTTGTAATCATTTGCCGAAATGGGAGGACCCCTCTACTGAGCAAAAATAGAGCCAAGTATCCAGTTCTATGCGATGGTACACACAGAGGAGGGTCTGCAATCACTTTTTATCTGTAAAGAAATTGGTGTTTTGCTTTTAGACCTGATACAATACAATGGGTTAGATTGTCTTACGTGAACACGATGGCACACGTGCAAACTGCAAGAGTACAATCCCCAGAATGGAAGCTGGGGAGGAGAACATGACCGGGCTATCCCCTCTCACGACTCACGTTTGGTTTCAAGATTGAGACTGCAGTTCACTGATGGAGGATTGCCATTAGCGGGTTTCCCCAAGTTGTTTCCCAATATGCCGAGGACATCTTGATATATCTGGAGGATTCAAAACCTTTTTTCCAGAACTGCTAATTAAAAAAAAAAAACGTTTTGGACTTGAAACCTTTTTCTGCATTAATTGGGCTAAATCGTATGTGTATGTTTCCAGTGGGTCTGGTGAGAAACCTCCACATTGCAGCAGTGATGTAGTGGGCAAATACCCGTTTTAAATGCCAGTGCATAGACATATATCGTAACCCGATGGACCCATTTCAGTATACCTTGCTCAATAAGTTGGGACACATCGTAAATTGAGTTCTTGGTGAAGATGCCAATGCCCCTAATGGGTAGACTGGTACAAAGCAAAACTGCTCCTCCGTCATCTGGTATATGCATTGCAGTGACTGCCCAAGATAGCATAATTGAGTGTGTTTAAGAAACAGAACAAGCTACTGGTAACTTTTATTTGCTCTGGGAAACAGTAATAATCAGCTTAATTCTGGAGATGAGGAGGAGACCATCATGGAGGCACTTGAAATTATGGGCCAGGTCAAGTTGTTGGTCTTGGGGAGCTCTTTCTGTTGTAAGTTAATTTTGGAGCTTTGACGATCCTGGGCTAAAAGAGGGCTAGGTTTTGGCCAATTCGTGGTGTAACAAAAGATAAGTTTAATCTGTAAAAAACGGTGGCTGAATATTCTGGCGGAGCTGACAAGATCTGTACTGGGCCTGTGTATGAGTGATGTAACCAATTGTACAAAAGAAAGATACTGCCCTATATCAGACCTTATTCTAAATACTGTTACATGATGTCACAATAATTGGGCTGCACTGGGAACAAGATCTAGGTGAAGAGCCTTCAGACACTGAATGAGAGGGTGTACAGTTCTATGTACTACATAGACCCCATCTACCATTGGTACGTATGCATGGGTTTTGCCAAGGGAACCCTTGTGGGGTGCAAGGTGCACATTTTCTTCCCAGGAACTGGCCATGCCCTCCACCTGCCTTGCACAGTACCTGCTTGCATACATCCATAATATAGAACCAGGTGACTGATGCTTTTCTTAATACAGAGGATGGCATTACGGATTGACCATTAAGGTCTGTATCTTAGGTATAACTATCCACGAAGAGAGGATGAATGATGGGTAGGCTCCTTGATACTAGTGCTTTTCAGCAGGCCTATATCTTGACGTTGGACAAGAGAAACCCCTCCACAATATGAAGAATAGCATAGAGATCTTTTAAGTGGGTATCTGTGGAGAGCTCTTCACTTTAGGAGTAGAGGACAAGAAGAATGCAAGCCGAGGCATTGAATGTATGGGCTTGTCAACAAACACGATATACAGACTCTGCAGACAGTAAATGCCGTTTAGACGCCTGATGGTTGTCATTTTAGATGGTAGGGTTTGATAATGTAGGTAAGACTGTCTGGTAGCTTCCTGACACGCGGACATCCTGGTTAAGGGATACTTTGATTCTAATAGTGACTTATGTATAAGATAATATGTTAGCAATGCTGAATTAAGATTAATTGTGATGCCTATATGCTGCTTCTGATGAGCTGGTTATGCCCATTGCTTCTATTTCTGTTTTAATGTGTTACCTTGTGTAAAATTCATAAATAAAAATTATTTAAAAAAATATAGTGGGGACTTGACATATGTTTGCACAAGATGAAAATCACTGCTACACACTTTGCTTACAAAATCTCAGCCAAGCACTGCGGAAGCCCTTGAAATGGACTGGAACTAGTATCCTATGTATTCCGCAGATGAAATGGAATCAACACTGTCATCAGCACTTCATGAGAAGAAATGCTACAAGATTCAATCAAAGTACCAAGGGGATAAAGAAGATGAGGATTTTGTCAGATAAACTATACACAAACTGTAAGCCTTTTCATATTCAATTCCAAATGGAGAACACTTGAAGAAACTCAAGCACTCTGTAGGCCCTACCAGAAGCAAGGTGTGTAAATTTTATAATGGGAAAGACAACAAGCCAGTGCTGTAGGATCCCCTATTTGTCTGGGGTCACCAGGTGCGCATTCCGATTTTCACAGCAGCCTGAAGTAGATGTGATACTCTTGTGTACACATCAGAGGCTCCATCTGACAAGGAGAGTAGTTACATTCATGCCGTGGGTCGAAATGACTCCTACAGCTGCATGCAACATATTCATTGTGATTGGCACAACATTCTTAGGATGATATGAATGTTCCAAATAGGATGAAAGAAGCCCCTTCTAAAAATGCTACCAGTGAAAGCAACTGCACAGGCATTTGTGCGGTAGGAGTTGATGGCATCACATACCATGATCAAGTGTAGCCTGGATGCAGCCATGACTGCAGCTCTGAGGTGCGGTCCAAAATTATCAGTTTTTTTCATGGGAAGAACTTGTTGGGAATACAAGTCAAGGAAGCTCTGTAAAAATCTCCAAAAGAAAATGAAAGCGCACAGTCCTTGGGAGCTATTTACAATAGGGTGTTCCAAAGGAAATGGACCCTAGCCATTAGAAAAGGCCATAGTAGACCTTCATCAAAGTCCTACAAGCAGTCCTTTCAAGAACCATCACAAGCATGGCAGCAATATCCCTAAAATTATGGCCTGGGATAATACTATGCAAATAGGTCGAGGAAGAGGACCTGGTGTCCTCTGCACCAAAGCAGTGACTGTGACATGATAGCGTGCTACCATACCCTCCTCACCCCCATAGTACGAGGGCTGAAGGCATCATATGCTCACAAATAGGATATCGGCTCATAAATGATACTGTACAATGGGGCTATTGCAAAGTGTTCCAAAGAAATCTTGCAACATAGCACTAATGCCAGACAAAACAAGCAAAGAGCATTCCGGTCTGTTACTAGCAGACATCCAGACTCTCTGTAGTGGTGGCATCAAATCTCCATGGAAAAGCAGTACATTTATACCCATACCTAGGTGACTGGCTGATGGCAGGAACCAGTGCCAAACTTGTAACAGTGCCACTTGTAAGTTCCATTCAAGAACCAAACATATGCTTTAACTGTTTGTAATGACACTGCACATCAGAGTGGCCTGAGTAGCAGCCCATTTAATCCATCTAGTTTGAAGTGCATTAGTGTTCAAGAAGTTTGAGCATGTTGCTGCTTACAGCTGACCTAGTGTAGTATTCAGATACCTTTAGTTGCTGCTAGAGGCCCTTCTTACTGTATTCCAACCTGCACTGCTATTAAGAACTTCTCTTCGGGAGTGAACTACTGTTGTATCGTGTAGACGTGAATACATTATCTGAAAGGTATTGCACGTGTATGTAAATGCATTCTGCCCAGAAAGCCAAGTTACTCCCAAATCTTCAGTGTTTCTGTCTTGATTGGGTAGTGTTTTGAAGCATTGGACTATAAATGTTGTGCACAATGTGTCTGCATTCTGCTTTCCAGTGTGATGGAGGGAAATGCACTTTTACTAATGTGTACAGTGGCTTTAGCAATCCTGCATAGTGTGCTACATATGTAAGACGATCATTTAACAAATCTGTTATTGCCCGAAGCTGTGTGAGCATGTAGGGACTCTGTAAGTGTGCACATCTTTCTAGAAATTGTGAAGAGATACCCCTCCACTCATCTCACAGAGAGAACGCTAAAAATAGATCCTCTTTGGGCTATCCTTAAATTATTTTAATTGAACATGTATCCCTTTTGAAGCAAATGATTTTCAGTAAATCTACCTTGTTGAAGTGCTTTTTAAATCACCCGTACAATAGATGGCAATTTGGAATGCCTTGTAATAGGTTCTGCGCTCTGCTTGAGAATGTTCCTGGCTGTTCTTGTAGCCTGGGAAATTCTCATGAAACAATAGTGTTTCCCATGGAAGTTGATTGCACTGTATTTGGAACTCTGTATCTAATGGCTGGGTGAAACACCACTCAAGTCTAGTGCAGTTTTTCATTTACGACTTTGGATATTACGCAAAAGTCAAGATTTGTGTACATGTTGAAGAACTGTCTCAACGCAAGTGTGTCCATCAAGTACTCTGTAGTCTAGAACTAAACTGTATGCTTCATCTGGTTTACCCACTTGAAGTATGAGTGTATTGTTGGGACCTATCTGTGTATTGTGACTCCTTCATCCAACATCAGGTCTACTATTGATTTCTGAGTCGGATAGCTTGTGGTTTGAAAGTATATTGTTTGTTATACTTGGTGTTAAGAACATTGGCATTTAATGTGCTGGACAATCAATTCCATGCCATTAATGGTTTCTGAATAGCTGAACTGCAGCCCACAATTCTTCAGATTTATTTAATAAGTGTTCCTCCACTTTGGGAAAAGACCACCCTGTTTTGTATGTAATCTGGTTGCTGCCACTGGGCGTGACATTTATTTTTATTTATTTTATTTGGTATTTATGAAGCGCCTATCCAACAAATGGTGTTTCATGGTGCTGCAAGACAAAAGAGGGGGGGTACAGGGATGAAAAATAAGTAACAGTCTTACTAGGCCTTGTGTCATTCGGATTGTGCAAGTGCAGTCACAAGAAGTGCAGGGGAGTTGGGAGGAGGGGGGTGTGCGAGTTGGAGCAGAATGGGATAACGCTAAGGTGGGAAGGGAAGTGCAGGGCAGAGGACAGAACGCGCAAGTGCTTGGTGGAGGAAGAAGGCCCCTGGGGCTAGGCAAGTGCTAAGGGGAAGCCAGGAAGGGCAAGTCCAGGGAGTGAGGGTCCACCTGCTAAGTGCGAGGACGGGGTGGACCGTGCTTGGTAGGGATGCAGACCCTGCCAGGCTAGTGAGGGGAAGGGGGCCCAAGGGCAGGTGGGTGGGGATCAGGGGAGACTGGGGTGATGGGGTAGACTGGGCGAGGAGGGCCTGGTGCCCTGTAGGACTGAGGGAACCAGGCAGCCAGTCAATGCGGCAGAGGGGGACATTAGCAGGGCAGCGGGAGATGAAAGGAAGAAGAAAAACAGAGCGTCTTGAGAAGCTTCCAGAACTTAAGGAGATCTGGCTCAAGCCTGAGAAGGGCAGGGATGCCATTCCAGAGGGAGGCTCCTGCAGAAGAGAGATCTACTCCCACTCTCTGCTTGGAAAAGCATCTGATCTGCAGAGAGTTGGAACTAGAAGACCAAAGGGCTCTAGAAGGGCGGTATTTAGGGAGAGAGAGAGTTGGATGTAGCGGGGTCCCAACCCTCCGGAAGCCTTGTGGATGATGCAGAGGATCTTCAATGTGATCCTCGCAGCAACCGGGAGTCAGTGGAGAGATTTTAGGGCTGGAAGATGCGGTCCCTGGGCTTGAGGCCAAGGATAAGTCTTACAATCCTATTCTGGATTAGTTGAAAGGAGGATAAAGGCACATTGCCGAAGAGGCTGTTGCAGTAGTCCAGCCTAGAGAGGACCAGAGCTCTAGAGGCATTGAGTTTCTGGGGGAAGGTGAGGAAAGGGAGAATGCCTCCGAGGAGGTGCAGCTGAAAGTGGGCCTTCTTGGCAAGGTCCGCGATATGAGGAGACAGGGGAGTCGAAGAAGACACCAAGAATTTTAGCCTCACAACAGGCTGAGGAAAGGGGACCCATGGAGGTCGGCCAGAGAGGAGTGCAACAGGGGCCCAAATGGGAAGTATCTCAGTCTTACTGGCATTAAGGCAGAGAACGTTAGCAGCGCACCAAGTCTGAATAGAAGTCAGTCATGAATGAGAGAGAAAGAAGAGGAGGACGTGGAGGGAAGCTTGAAGGAGAGTTGCGTGCTGTCTGCATAGCACTGAAAGTGAGGAGATAAGGTGGCGATCAGGTGGGCCAGAGGGGAAAGGTAGATGTTGAAGAGCCACAGCGAGATGATAGAGCCTTGAGGGACATTGCAGGTGGAAAGTGTGATGGAGGAGAGAAAAGGACCCAGTTGAACCTGCGAAGGTCGGTCAGAGAGGAAGGAGGTCAACCAGTTCAGTGTCAGGTCCGTGATGCCAAGGATATCTCGGAGCCGATTTATAAGGGTGGCGTGATTGACCGTATCAAAGGCAGAGGAAAGGTCAAGAAGGATGTGTACGGAGGGAGAGTTGGAATCTAGCAGGAGGCATTTTGGGGAGAGTGTGCACAAGGGCATGCTTGAGGGGGTAGAGGGAAGGAGCCAGTGGCCAAGGAGTGATTGCAGAAATCATTCAAGGCTGGCACAAGTGGGGCAATGGTGTCCTTGATAGTTCTGGAGGAGCAGGGGAGCACCTGTTTGGAGGAATCTTTCATAGACAGGACTTGTTTAGAGACCTCATCCGGTGCTATGGACGAGAAAGAGGAGGGGTTAGGGGAGAGGAGGGGCTGAGAGAGGCCTGAGAGCGGGTGAGTGAGGGGAGTAGAGTGAGGGCAGGATACCCTGAGTTTTGGTTGTAAATTCAGAGGCCAGTGCAGAGGGTTAGGGATGGTAGAGGAGAAGTGGAGCCTGCAGTGGGATTGGCGAGTTCCTTGCAGATTTGGAACAGTTCATTCGTGGTGTTAGTGGCCACAGAGATACGATCTTGGATATATAGGCCGCCTTCTTCAAGTGGATGGAGATTTTGTATTGCCGTTGGAGCAGGCGGCAGGCCAGTCTGTCAGTGGATGTGCTTGAAGCCTGACACTTCTGCTCAGCCACTCTGCATTTGTCTTTTTAGAGAGGTTTGGTCCAAATCATACCAGGTGTTGCGCTTGGAGGCAGGTTTCATGCAGATCCTCATGACAGGGAAAAGGATGTCCAGGGTGTTGGAGATGGAGAGGTGAAGGTTAGCAAGGGCTGTGTCCGTGTGAGAGTCAGCGGGTGGAGTGGGGGGTTGAATGAAAGTGGCAGCAAAAGCGGAAACTGACACTGGTTTCATTGGTTGAATGACTGAGAAAGAGACTGGCAGTGCGGGCAGAGGCTTAGCTGAGGGACCCAAGAGATCCAGGCGAGAGGACAGGAGAGCATGATCAGACCAGGAGAGAGGTGTAGTGAGGATGTTGGAAATGGGGATGTCTGCTGAGATGAGAGCATCCAAGTTGTCTCCTACTGAGTGTCAGAATGGAGGGAAGAATGGTGAGGGAAAAAGTCAGAGGCTACAGAAGAGAACAGTGGTCACATCAGGAGAGTCGAGGTGAATATTGAAGTTTCTGAGGAAGAGAAGCTTGGAGGTCAGGAGAGAAGAGAGGTCAGACCACTCCAAAAGGAGGAGGTAGACTGGACCAGGGGCCCTGTAGATGGTGTCAAGAGTCAGCGAGAGGATAGGAGAGACACCAAACCTGCAGACGAGGCATTCGAAGCAAGAGTAGGACTGAGTGGGTATGATAGCAGCAGTGACCCACTCAGGGAAAATCAGGGCCACTCCGCCTCCAAACTGGTTAGGCCTGGCTTAGAGAGGATCTTGTAGCTCTTAGCGAGGAGTGTGTCAAAAACAGTGATAGAGCTAGCAGTGATCCATGTCTCTGTGAGAGCGAGGACGTCAAGGTCTAAGCCTTCAATGAGGTGACAGATGTCAAAGGAGTGTTTAACAGCAGAGAGTTGAGCTGGTTGCCACCTTCGAAGATCTTCCAAGGAGGGGTACAGGAATGTGGTACACCCGTCGGTGGTGGCGAGGGCTCAGGTGAGTGGCAGGAGAAGGGAGGAAGTTGATGAGAGAAGGAAGATGCCTATCAAAAAGGAAGAGGTTGGGCTGAGAGTCCTGGGCCATGAAAGGGCCATTCTGGTAGACCTTAATGATGCACCTAGTGGATGGGAAGTATGCCAAGAGTACATCACATCTGGTTCCACCATTAATGGGCGAAACAAAGAAAGGCGAGAGGGCCAAGAACATATGGGGGAGTCCATAAGTCTGTAGAAGGGGTGGCATAGAGGATGTCAGTGAGAGTCTGCCATGCGGAAGCCTTGATGTGGATGTCAGTGATGGGTTGGCCTGGATTGGAGACCAGGAGATCTTTCTTGAAGTTTTTCCTTCCAGACTTCGAAAGAGGTAGGATGGGTGATAGCGTAGCGGTTAGAATAAATAGGGGAGAGGGAAAGCACCATAGAGAGAGGAGCAGAGAGATGGAAAGGGAAAGAGAGAGATGGAGAAAATGCACAACAAACTCACCAGGCGGCCTAGGAGCAAGACAGGCGCAGAAGAGTCAGGTGCACAATGTCCCCCAGGTCTCCGCAAAAGGGGTGTTTCTCTGCTCCAGCAGCGAGAGGGGAATGCTCCAAGGCACAGGCAAGAGGGAGGAAGTGGTCTGCAGTGACTCATGATGCTAAGGGAGACGCGAGGTGCCAGGTGTCAGAGGCAGTAGGGTGGTGACATGTTCCAGTCGGTCAGCAGCAAAACAGGCACAGACGAGACTGGTGAATACGAGGGAAACCCGGGCCAGTGCTGTGATTTCCTAAGCCACAGTAACGAGGGTGGAGTGATCCGCAGCATCTCCTGATGGTGAGGGTGTCGAGTGGTACCAAGAGTCAGAGTCAGAAGGGGCTTCAAGTTGTTCCTAGCACGCAATATGTCTCTTCATCCCTGCAGAATAGGTTCCTGTCAGATTTCACCTTATCAATGTCTGAAAGGAAAAAGTAGCCTGCTGCTCTGATCCAGTGCTGCAGAAGGTTGCTTGGGCAAGGCGCTTTGCTTGCCAAGGCTCATTGGGTGCAGGCGTTTTGGCGCGCCTTTAGTGGGTGCAGGGAGTACTTGTATTAGTAAGGCCGGCGGTTAACAGGGCAGGGAGGAACAGGGCAGTAGGATGTAGGGGAGTCAAGAATGCAGTATCACACAACTCAAATCTTACTAGCTAGTACTCAGTGGCGTTGGGCACAGTCCTGCAAGATTCAGGTTCACAGGTATAACGAGCAGCTCTGTGATCACAGTTGTGGCTCATGTAGGTGGCACTAGATCACAAACCAGCCCGCTCATCAATGCAGCACAGTGCCCATAGGTGAAACAGATCTGTTTCTGGATCGGACACACTGAAGTGAAAGTTCCAGGCTCCTTGATTCATCCCCGCTTGGGACTCCGTATCGCACAGGATCAAGTCCCTCTGCGATCCCAATTTGAAAATTTAATGTACCAAGTAGGTTGGTGCAACAAAATTAAACAGGGTGGAGAAACTTTTCAGAAGGAGGAAATTGACAAACCTACCAGGAGGAACAGGAGGAGGAAAACCAGGAAACTGAGGTGGTGGAATCCCAGGAGGAAGAGTTGGGATGCCCATAGGCGGCCGGTTCAAATGTGGAGGAAAAGACATTGTGGCAACTTTAAACATCCTAAAAGTCGGCAATCACGCCATGCTTCCGGCCCCATGCATTGTCTACATGGGAGGGGGGCTCCCTCTCTCTATGCATGGAGAGTGCCTCTCTGGCAACCCCAGGCCTCGGGTGTGTGAGGCCTCAAACAGCCGCCGTCCCTGCCGGCTCAAAGTTGCACGTCGGCTGCCGCTCGGTCAACAATATGGAAGCCTCTGGCTGCGCTAGAACGTTCGTTCGCTAGGCTGCAAACACACAGGATAGGTAAACAGTGCGGTGGCTGAAGGTAGGGGACATGCCCCTCAATTAATTTGTTTTCTACCACTTTTCTTCTGGGAGTATTCATGTCTACTTGCTTACGTGTTGGTATATTAATGAACTGTTTGAGTTTTACCCCAAATATGGAAATGTCTGAACCAAAGCCTAGAATGACCTCCCTCCAGTTACTTCAATTATCATGTAGGTCTGGAAATTTTCCATGTTTTGCTTGTAAAGCTGCTGTCTGTTTTTTCCCTCCCTTCTTTTCTTGCTTCCTCACAGCTTTCCTATTTCCCTTGGATGCCGAGTCCTGTGTCTTGCCTTTCTTTTAGTTAAAGTATAGTTTTCATTTCTGTTCTTTGTAATTCTCTAAACTGTGCTCTTTCTCTGAGATGATAGGTAATTCCATGTTTACCTTTGCCCCATGATCTGTTATTCCATTTAGCTCTATGTTTAGGACTGGGTAATTCTCTGTAAGAGGAGGTTGCTTGGTATTGTGAGCCCTATGATCTTCCTCTGCTGTCTTGAGCAGATTTCATTGTGTGGCCTTCCATCCTCACCTTTTCCTTTGAGTTGTAAAGATGGTTCTGGCTCCATCATCTTTTCAAGCAGAATGTCGTCCCGTTCCCTGCTTATTTTCGTTTGGATGTCTTCTGTATCCTGCATGTCTACCCGGATGACCACTACCTAGAGACTTACACGTGTCTGATACTATTGACCACATTACAAGTTTGGTGTTATATACTATGGAAAAAATGCCAAATGTAGACTCGTTGCTGCATGATTCTGAGTTGTGCCAGCCCTTCAGTTATTCCCCATATTCGAGTTCCACAGAACTCCATGGGGAAATGCTATATTACTTCATGTAGGATAATTAAATCTGGCAAAGTTTTTGTGTGGTGATATTTACTGCCACACAAAAACAGGTGGAATTAAAGAGTTTTGGTAACAAAACCTGAAGTTTGATGGAGCAGTTAAACATGCACTATTTTCAAATAATTAACTTTTTACCATAACTGATGAACACATAATCATGCCCTAGGTCTCCAAATTGGAGTGTCCTTTGCTGTTCATTGGGTAGTAATGCCAATGACCTAGTGACATCTTGTCTAGAAGCTTGTAGTTGTGACATGATTCCCCCTCTGTTGTTTCAAGCAAGGACCTAGCTTGAGAGAAGCTGCGCTCTGTACAGGCTGTGGGAAGCCAACATTTTGGGCTGGCCTCATTTAACCGTAGCGCAGAACTGTGGGTTGATGTCTGTGTGTCCATTGGGATTAGTCCTTGGTGAGGTGTTATTGAAAAAGCCACATTTTGAGAGCGTCCCTTCTCCAATGTGAAAGTTAGACCCCACCCTACAGCCCCAGCTATTGCTAATCCTAAACTCATTGCTGTGGTTGCACCTTGAGTTTTCATTATTTTTATTTCTCCCAGAATATTAGAATATTGGTTAATGCTGTGATTGTTGTAGCACCTATTAATGCCAATTTGTGGCAGCTGTAAGATGAAAGTGGTGGGCTGCACCCTGCTGGCTTGATCATGGCTAATAATCTATGTCTCTGCTATGGAGTGACTCGCAGAAATGTTGCCTCAATTTAATGCTGTTCCACTTGGATGGCTCCTCTTGCTTTGTGGGCGTAGCAGAACCTCTCTTGTTAACCTTGCTAACCTTGGACATGGTGCAGCACCCAGAGTAGCTATCTCTGTAGCACACACTCTTATTGTGTCAAGGTGTCTCCTTTAGCGTTTGTAATCTTTTCTAGTGCAGGGGCATTTGCGGCTTTATTGGGATGAAACTGGACTAGGAGTTCTATGGATATCCCTTCTGATGTGAAAGGCCCGTGGCTGGCAGCACATGCAGGAGGTGTCAATTTGCCCCAAAAACATTTCTATGTGCTTTAAGGCTAATTCAGAATACGTATTGAGTGTACTTGGTCTAAGCCCTTTCGTATGCAAAGGGGTTCAAATAAGACCCTTGCCTATGATCTTTGTGGTCTAGCAGCAGGTGTTTTCGTGCAAGTGAAAAGTGTTTCTCCAGGCAAACCTTCTAGTTGTGTCACAGTAAAATATGGGTTAGGATTGGTAACATTTCCTGTCGTCAACCATCTATTTACTGATGGATGGCATTCGCAGGAATTGGAACATCGGTGTGTTATGGATAATCTGCTATTAATGTTTCATTACTGGTTCTATGTACATCTTTATGTTGTTCATTATAACGATTTTAGCCCCTCTTTGATGACCAAAGATGGATATTTCTTGTTTCTTTAGGGTCAAGATTCTAAGCTAGCCACAAGCTGTGCACGTACTGTTATGATTTCCATTATACCTCTATTGCCAGAACCTAATCTCCACTGCATAGGTTGTGAAATGCCCACAAGGACCAGTGGCTGGCGTCACAGCATAGAAAAGTGGATTGTATGTGAAAATGTCAACTGTAAAATGTAGTCCGCAAAAAGTAGTTCTAAAAATGTAGTCAATCATGCAGGCAATGGAAAGTGTGAAAATGTTGCCAGTGATAAGGATGCCAAAAAAAAAAGCATTGTTTAAACACTCAAAGGTACAAGGCTGTACGCCTAACAATGACCAGCCAGATAATCACCAGCCCTGCACACTCACCCTATCCTAACCCTTTACCCTAACACTAATTGCAACCCTTATTCTACCCCTAACCCCTAGGCTTTTCCTAACACTACACCAGTACAAAGTATCTTTCATTGAATGTGATGTTATATAAAAAGTCAAATAAATAAATAGAAATGTACAGTGACCCTAACTCCAACCCCATCACTAGCCCGCCACACATTCTGTAGCCCTTACCTTAATCAAAACTCTTGCTCTAATGCTAATCTCATCCTACCCCTTCCTACCCTTGCTCTACCCTAACCCCTGGGCTTATCCTATTCCCACCCCTACCCCAACATCACCAGCCCTCTCCAACCTGCTTATCATATTTCTTTAAGTTTAACCCAAACCCTTATTCTGTTAATGCTAGCCTTACAATTGCCCTTCTACTAACCCGTATTGTGAGGCTCTTCCCTAAACCCCAGCCAAACCTAAACATCAACAGCCATCCTAACCCAAATATTTACTCCAACTCTAGTCTAGCCTTACTGCAACCATTTTCATAACGTTAAACCAGGCAATCACAAGCCCTCTCTGCCCTCTATGCCCTCCTTAACACTAACAAATACCCTAACTGCTCTGCGTTTCTGCTACTTTTCCTCTGTATTCTTTTACGTCATTTTGCTCAGGAACTTTTTTATTACAAAGGTATTTTCACAACAATGTTTTAAATAGATAATGAATAGTGTGATACCTGATGCAAAGCTTTGATTGCTCCACTTAGTGCAGGAGAAACACCGTCAGGTTTACTATTGGCCTCAATATTGTTGTGGACCTACCTGCAGAATACCTAGGAACCAATTTCTATTACCCATGAATGAATGAGTAACCTTGGATGTTATCAATAAGTTTCCTACACAGTTGTATTACTAAAACAACAAACATTTACTCATGCAATTGTCGTGACTTTTAATATCTCTGGGACGATAGCCTAATGTGTCACAGGTGATTTCCAAAATGATCTTCTATGAAAAGCATAATAAAATATCCATTGCAAACATAAATCACCTAGCAGTAGCTCTAAATGTCCTACCACTCATTAGTGCATACATGGGTCCACACAGGGCAATCAATTTGCACTAGCCACTGGCTAGCGATAATGGACTCTTAGCAAGTAAGAAATGGTGTGCTGTGCGTATATTTAGATTTCAGGTGGAGAGTGATTTTTTTTATGGCTGGCTAGTAGCTTGCAACTTTAATAGTTTAACCCTGTGTCTACTTAAGCCGGCAGGGGAATTGGAAGGAGGAGCTATCCTAAAAGGGGGTGTGAGATGGGTTCGGGTGCCAGCTCAATCTGAATTCTAGGAAATAAAGAAAAAGTATTCTAATTGAGCGCTACATCCTAGGCTAAGGGCAAGGGTCCTGGTCCGGTGTGTGACGCCTGATTAGAATCCTTAGCAAATTGGGGGCTCGTCCGGGATATTGGGTAAGTGTTGCCACCCATGGCAGTTTAACACAGCAGGCTAACCTTCAAGGTAGTGATACTTTGTGTGGCTGGAAAGCTGTGTTACACTGTAAAAAGCACCTCTTCAAACATAGACCCTAAGTACCAGGCCTGTGTATAAAATTAAAGCTAAATCAACCCCAAAATAGACAGAGTCAGAATCACAGCCTACATGTATCTCCATATGGGAGTG